>NW_026534333.1:8580560-8765583 GCF_026225885.1 Hylaeus anthracinus | reverse complement strand
CTACGATCAGGCAACCGATCCGACATGTCTGTCAGTAGAGGTTGCCTAATTCAAGCGGCTAATTGTAAAGTGTAAAGTGAAATTAGATATAGATTAGCAGGGACAACATCAAGGAGCCGTAACTGGTATTAGTGGTCTGTAGTGGGGATGGTTTCTGTGCATTTATGATCTTGAAATAACCTTGGTACTTTCCTTGAAACCGCAGAGAAATCAGCATACTGTAAACTTCACGAAATGATGCAATCTTTTCCTTAAATATTCTTTACTAGCTTCGAAAAGAACCGAATAACTTGGGTGACCTATTTTAAAGGGTCCCACGCTGTATATAGAGCGTTACATTGGGACAATTATTATGCGAGGCCTCTCTGAGATTTTTATAACTTCTATTATTGCGACGCAAAGCAAGCAGGCAAGGACTTCGCAGGCAAGGACTTCGCAGGCAATGGGGTTATTGAAATCGCTTTGTTGCTTGCTAATTAGCTGTAGCAGGCAGAGTGCCAAGAATCACATGAAATGTGACATTGACAACGGTATTATGTTATCAATTTCAGTCAATTTTACTATATTCTAGTTAGTTCGATCCTATTAGAGTAGACAGTACCATAACATCGCCCTGTCAAAGTGTACAAATACAAACTTAAGTAGAATTAACTAGTAATAGTCAGACGAGGGCACCAAGAAACGTTCGTCTTTGGAATTGATTTTCTTAAAACCTAAGCTATATATTAACAAAATTTATTCTACACTTTCGAATCATTTCATCGGGTTATTATTCACCTTAACCTTTACATTGTAAACTTTACAACAATTGTCTATTTGTCAAGATTTAATTCAAAATGTTCATTTAAAATAAACGTCTGGCATTAGCACTTGTCCTCACAACCCGATTTAACGCGAACTCCGCATACCTTTTGATACTCGAAGCTAACATACGGCATCGTTCACTTACTCATTCGACATTAATTAGCCTCGAAACCAGCAGCATTTCACGAGTAAAACTACCGGTTCACACTTTACAGCACTTGTTCTACGCTACGCGATAAACCAATCGTCAAGTTAAAAAAAACGCAAACAAAGCCGCTTTTAGAGCAATTAACCCCTTTCGTGTGCTTCCATAAAATGTTCCACGCCTCTTGTTTGCGGTTTTCGCTTCCCCCAGACGTTGGAAAAAGACACATAGCCGAATCGAATTAGAATTACAGAACACGAGACGCATTCGCCGCGTCGCCGCCACTTTTCCTCGCATTATCTTTTCACTTGCCAGGCGTTTCCGTTCCAGTGCGCCCCCGAATTCGCCTTGGGGACTTAGGTATGCGCGCGTAAATTGGCAAACAAAGCCCGTGGAATGCTTTCGCTGGAAATCCTGGGATAATGCCGAGTCCAGCGACACGCCAGCCTTCTTTACTGCGCTTCAAGGAAGGAAAACGGAGGACAATTCTGCTCTCGACCGCCATTCGCGGAGTATTTCCTGCACGTGCCACCATCGGAATATAGGCAAGCACATTCGCACTTCTAACTTTCCCCTTTCCGCGTTTTTTGTCGTGAATAATTAATTTTTCTTATGTGTTCTGCTGCAATTATTTTTTTTGGGGGGGGGGAGGGGGGGATTTAGTGATATTTTTTTAGTGACTTTTAGTGAGTTTTATCCTTTGAATTGTATGACATTCATTTTGTTTTTCATATTACATATATTTATAAATTTGTATACATTCTTGAATATTTTTGTCTATTTAAAATCCTCAAGTCTCTTTTGTGAAAAACACTTAATGAGAATTCAAGATAACGTGGATGCCTACGTTCCACGTTCTTTGGATAAGCCTGAGCAAATTCAGTGATTAACATAAAATCAATTAGGCTTGTCACTAAAGACTCGAGGAGTTAAAGATGAGACAAATCGTTCGTAGACTTCACATAATTTGCGTGCTACGTCGTCGATATAACGCTAGCGCCAATATTAGAATTTTAGCACCTATTAATTTTACCATATAAAACATGATCTCATGTACGCTTCTTGAAAATATAGCGTCGATAAATCGCTTATCACACAGTCCGTCTACTTGTTCTGGCGCGAAATATGAACGACTCCGAGAAACCATAAATCTGACCTACGTGTCGTAGACGGTTGAACCGGTACTTTGCGGAACGACCGTCTGATGGGCGGTCCTTCGAGAATTTTTCTCTTCATCGTTCACGTCACAAGGAAATCATTAGACGTTTTAATTAATATCGCGAAATGTATCGTATTTTACGATTTATCATACGTTACAATGTAAACGTCTAAAAAGAAAGGCTTCTTTGGGAATTATAAAAAGGAAAACTATGCCGTACATGTCGTCAATGTATTATTAGTAATTAGTCTCAAATTTTTTCGTGACGTTTCTATCTCTTAATTCCTCGATTAGCGATGAATTGTACGGCTAACGTAGCGTGAAGAGGCGATCACGCATAATGGTACTCAACGAGCGGTGAAAATCGATCGTTTATTAACGAGGTGCACGCGGTTTCGCGCGAGGATCGACAAATCATATGAATCCATGGCATCCGATATTATCCAGCATATTTAGGGGCAAAATGCGGTGGTTTCTGAGGCTCGCGCGAGCTTTAGGCAAACAATCCCCGACAGGCCTGGTTTCCTGCCTCGCGATCACTTTAAATCCACGAGCGATCGAAATCCTTGATCGCTCTAGTTGACCAAAATATCTGCATTCGACCAGAAAAGTATCATTGACTTCGAACAGGCCAATCGAAATCACATGTACTGGATCTTCGTTCATCGATTCTAGTGATGCATTCGCTGTTACTAACATAATTTTACATCATTTTTAAACTCACAGATTGTATTGTTGCTGATTTAATTTTGCGTCATTTTTGAATCTACAGATTCCGAGGATGACTCATTTAATAAAAGTTTAAATATTTAAATGCTTGAGTTTATTAAACTATCTGAGTGTTTGTTTTCATTTCGTTAGACTGACTAACGTAATCACTAGAAGAAGCAAAGTTTATAAGTGATATAGACACACCATAAATCCTATTGCGAGTAATTAAATGAGAAAAAATATCTAAACTTTATATCTCATTAGATCCTACCGGCCAGGCGGAGGAGCTCTTTCCCGCACCTACTAATTTTCGGAGGATGCTCGCGTCGCTGGTGTTGGTCGTGGCAAGTAAGAAAAATGGAATCTTCTTCGTCACGCGAGGGAATAGCGGAAGTCGGGCGAGCAAACACGACGGAAATAACGCACGCACACGCGTCGTAACATCGTCGAGCAACACGGAAGACGTATGACGCTGGAGCTAGAATTGGTATACTAAATTCCCTTGGCTCGACACGTCTCGTCTTGGCTGCTGCCCGTTGCTGCATTAGTCGCGGAGGTGGAGCGAGAACGTAATCTAGAAACGCGGCAACGTTTCTGCATTACTGCACACATACGCCTGACTTGCGACCCGTTAAGAGTGAAGACGGCTACTCTGTTTCCACCTTTTACACGCGACTTGGACAGAACACGGTCCTCAGCGTCCACTGTGTTTTGTATTCGGCGACGTGGATCGTAATCCAACCTGTATTCACAATCAAGGCGATACGGTACCATTTTCTCTCAACTAATTCTATGATCGTTATGGTCATATACGAGGGTCATTCAAATATAAACTGGAATTTTTGTACACAGCTTTATTGAGGATAGGTAAAAATACAAATGGATTGCCTTATTTTTTTACGTAGGTTTCTTCAATGGAAATGCATTTTCTCCATCAGATAGGAAGCTTTCTGATCCCATCATAGAAAATAGAATTTAGTTTCCCCAGTAGTCAATTGCGTACGTACAATTAAACTTGTGAATCGCCTCGAAGGAGAAAGGTAGGCATTTTTGGACCATACCGCGACCTGTAACGAAATGTGCGTCTGTTTGCGAGAGTGATGGATCTCTTCGATCCTTCGATCTTTCTGGGATTCCGCAGTCTATCCGCCAGGGCCCCTATTCGCCTCGATAATGTAATAGAATTTTTATCACAACGAAGATCGATTGGACTGTCACTGGTTCCGGTTCGGTTCTTGACGATCCTGCAACCGCCACCAAGAAGAATCGCGAACGTATTTGTCCAGCGGAAACAATAATCTATTCTCTCGGGGAAAAGTGTATGTAGAGAGAATAAAGGATATAGCAGAATAAAGGAAAGAAAAACTCATTCCGACTTGGTTTTATTTTTTAATGCTGAAATTACCAGAAATATATTCCAAACTCTTTCACTATTCCATGTATCGTGTGTACAAATATTGACCGACCATTTTCTTACACTAGTACTAAATGTGATAGCAATAAGACCGTTATAAATTAATAGTAAATTTACTTTGGAAAGACACAGAATTAATTTCAAGACTTTTGATTTCTGAATCACCTCGTCTATCCCTTAGCGTTTTACTCATCTTGCAGACCATTACTCCACTCTAGTCGGGCTGACCAAGTACAATGCTATTCTACTTGTCTACAGACAGCGCCGTTCAATTCCTCTTGTCTGACCTCGTATCGTCCTATTCTCCTCGGCTGATTGCGCGTCGCCGTATTCTACTCGTCCGATGCAATACGTTCACAATCTCCTTCTATCTGCAACGCCCTCCGATTCTACTTTTCAGTAACAATACGCGTTCGTCCGTCATTATTCTGCTTCCTCTACTATTCCTATCCAGCAAACCTTCTCTACTTAGCCACTGCACAGTCATCGCGGTGCACTAAACTAAATACTCTGCCGTTACAGCAGAAATCCACAAGCTCGTTTGTTTGTCCTACGAAGCAAAGTTTAATCAAAGTAACACCACGTAAGCACGACTCGAGTACACAGCGACACCCTGTGTCACTTTCCATCCGCCTTCGCTGGTTGTTGAATATATAGTCCCATGCAAGGCATTTTATAGCTCGAGCAATCGGGAGATGACGTATAGTCAAGGGGTTAATATCCAAAGAAAACGATAAGTGATCGAACCGTTAGGTATATTACATGTGCTTAAAAAAAATGTGGTGTTCGAATTTTATACAATTTTCTTAGCGTTCAATTAATTTCTTCGCAAACAAAACTGGATTCATGTTATACGATTGTAGTGCTTATTTTGTTCTTAAAAATACGTATATTAGAATAATGGTTTAATACAAGTATACGACTTAGCGCGTCTCGACCACTCCGCTCAAATTCACTGCCCAAAAAAACTGGCCTTTTGGCTGGAACATCCCCTAGACCCTCGCATTACTCCCACTACGCAAACTTCCCGTTGCGGGCCCGTAGGTTTTTCCCATCCCTCGCTTTCTCTCGGAACGGCTCCGTGTGACTTTCCCGATACTACACGATAGTGAGTTATTAAAGGTGCAGCGTCTATTTGGTTAACTGGTGCCATCGTAGGTATATCTTCCACGAAGCAATTAGTTTTTCTTTTATCCCATGCTGCAAAAAGGATGCCTAATAGTTCTAATCTGAGTGAGTGAGTTAATTAATACTCTCTCGAAACAGATTTAAACGTTCCATGTGAAGCGTATTACGACGCACCGCGGTTGCCAGCGAATTACCCAAGATTTCAAAGAACCATGACCCACGTAGCGCAGTATGCGAATCGTCAAAGGGAAATTTCATTGCACGGATCTCGCTTTTTGCGAGAGGAAACGGCAGAAGTACGCCGCTGGTCCGAGTAATTCGGATTAGGTTGCGAAAAAATGCCACCGACGAGCTGCTCATCCTTCTTTGCGCGCTATCTCGCTTGACCCTCAGACGACCGCAAAATTTTGCTGGATTATAACCGTACACAGCGAACCACGGCGCGACAAGTCGTGTACTGTGAGTTTTCGTGGTGGAAAAACTTATCGTAGACGTATCGATACGATTTATAAGAGAAAATAATATTAGAAACACTGAAACATTTCAGGGTGGAGATGAAGTACGAATAAGTAATTGAAGATGTATATATTTGTTTAATTTCTCGTTTAAAAATGTAATTCGAGTCTATTTTTCACCGGAATGTAGGAAATTAGAAACAGTAAACTTTCGAATTATACTTTATACAATACGGACTCGTAGATGGTCATAATTCGATTGTAGGTGTTCGTGACTGAAGACCCTAAGTCGAGATTAAACAATTCGATTCAAAATTACATCGGTACAAATCCGTGAATTCGAATCGGCTATTAACTCCGTAACCCGGAACGAAGGTTTCATCTGCGTGTGCCAAAGATGCTGACCCTCGATACAATCAGCGTTTCAGCATATTGCCAACAATGATTGAAAGCCGCGTGGTACGTTCAGGCGGAAAATTCAATTTCCGTTCGGATGTCAATTGCGTGCGTCGAATCATTGGCCTGGTCGGTAACCTTGACTGCAACGGATGAAGCTTTTACTCCGTTGTATGGGAAACGGATTAACGAAACTGATCTCTATTTTTCAATTCCGAATTCTTGGGATTTACTATGTAATTTCGTAAGATTTGAAAATCATAAAATGCGTGGCTGAACAAATAGAATAGGGACGTATGTACTCGGTAGAGTGGAAACAGATTAGTCGAAACAGTAGAATAGGATCGTCGTCAGTCAGACACGTAGATTAAATCCTGCGGCGAATAGATTAGCTGAGTTGGCCAAGCTGGAATGGGACCAGTGTAATTGGATCGTCACTGATCAGACATAAGTGTAAGATATAATCAGTTTCGTAAGAATTTGTACCCTCTACGTCTAATGAAGAAATTTAAATTAAATGATGTATATAGTTAAATGAACTTCACAATGTATATATTCATAACAAAAAATTTATTTGGGAACATCAAACCTATCGTTTAATTTGGATAAATTTCTTTAATAGACATAAGGGGTACAAATACTTACGGGAGTGCCTGTGTAACGTGGATAAAAAGAAAGGTCAGTTCCGAAGAAAATTACGGAATATAAATTTTCCCATACTTTCATTCGCATTAATGCATAAACATTCACAGTCTAATTATTAATAAACGTATCGCAACGAAGAATGATCAGTCCTAAGGGAAATTGCGAGCGAGTGAATCAAATTCTAATTACTCGTTGTACCATATTTCCCTTAACTAGAGGCTGGCCTCTTTTTCTCCCTACACTACGACCTCCGGCCAGTAGAACAGACCCGTGCTAAGCCAGGCAAATAGAAATACGATTGTCCCTGATCGAACAAATGGAATCTACTCGTATCTGGTTAGACAAGTGGAATAAATCCGTACTTAATCGGGCGAATTAAATAGGCTCAATAGTAATACGCAACTGTTGCGCGTTCAACAGACATTACCCCACCTATTTCGCTAAATTTTCTCTGAAATTCGTATGCTGATCTTCTCTTGTTTCTGATTGCATATGGTTACTTGAACATTAATTTGAATTAACGATTGTACTGAAAAATCTAGTCTCGAGAGTTTTCGATATTATACTATACATCACTATAACTATGTATATTCACTATACCTTTTGATCACTTTTGATTGAACCTGGCCCTTCCAAAAAGTCAGACTGTTTGATTCAACGTTCCAGTACGCATTTTTACTGGTAATGGATGTGAGATTAGATCATCATTCGGTTACCAGTTTATTGTCACAGGGTTTCAACGAACTAAACATCCCAACATCATCGACTTCAACACAAACTAATTAAACCAAGCACCGCGAAACTCCTCAACGCTCCAACAAAAAGGACTCCCGGTTGCCACCAACTACGACACGAGCGAACGATAAACTCCCCCGCTAAGCAAAGAGAAAACACCACGATCAGTACACGGCAACGTTTCGTCTCCGTAACCATAACTCACTGTACGTGCCTACAAACTCCTCGCGGTTCTTACGTAGACACAGACCACAGATTCGTTCATCACTGGACAGAGGAGGTTAATGGCCGCTGGACGCGAGACGTTACCGTAATCGTCTCTCCCTGTTAGCACGAGCCAGAGTATCGCCTCGAGGGGTGTTTTCACCGCCAAAGTTTTCGGGGAGTGCCTCGACGCCGCTCGCATCGCGCTGCGGTCCACGCGTTAGTGTCGCCAGGGCTGTTGGCTCGAGTTGGGTGGCAAAGGACAGGATGGACGAGGAACGAGAGGGGGTGAATGGCTGCAAAGTTAGAGTCCTCGGAGTTCGGCGAGGGTCTTTAATCGAGGAACACCGTTAAAATAAGCTTCCCTCTCTAATTAAGGCTTGGGAGTCGTTCCGGTTATTTGATGCGCTCGCTTGAACCCGCGGATAGCCGTGGCTCGAGTATTTATAATTATAACCGGTAACAGGAATTCCCGCCGCGACGAGCCAGCTCTCGAGATTGAAGTTTCTATCCGTTCGCTTATTTTCCTACGTAGAATTTCCGTCTGTTTGATCTTTTCACCCTCCCACTAAGGAACGCCTTTCAATGTTTTCTTGGAAGGAGTGAATGCAGCTTTACGCCTTGAAGTAAACGTTTAGAAGAATTCGACGTTTCATACTTGGGAAATGTAGTGCCCTTTTTTGAAGTTGTTACTTGGAGGTTGAATAGTTAGAGTAGGAAGCGTCATTCTTGGGTATATGTAATTCATACATTTGTCTGACCATGTATAGGTCTTTTCTACTTGTCTAACCATAGGTGGTGATTTTTCGTTTGTATGGTCACGGGTGATTTTGTTCTATTGGTACCATGACCTTGAGGTACTGGTTTAATCATAAAAACCCTTATTGTACTTGTCTGGTCACATATGACCACAATCTACTTATCTGGTCGTGCATGATATGAACCCTTCATTGCACAAATCGATTAAGGTGGTTTGGTCAAAAATGATAACAGTTAATTTTATATGATACTTTACGTATATAATACTTTACGTTTTATATGATATGATTACGTAGGCTCCGGCGTCCTTGCCAAGTCTAACCAAGTATTGCAAATAAACCTACTGATTGAGAAAGGGCTGATCTCGTCTTCGAAGATAAAATTGCAAAACTGGGAAAGCAGTTTCACCAACGTCGTTACGCGAGACCGTCGAAGGCATGAAAAACAACCAAGGAACTCAAACTCTCACGCAAAACTGTCGTCGTTTGCAAAGCAGGCTAGCATAGAGGAACGACAAGGGTAAACTCCCTCCTCTATAATTAACCTTTTCACTCGACGCGACACTCGACTTCGAGACGACGGCTCCTTGAACAGCGGCGAACTTCGTCGGCGAGACCACCGGAATTCCTTGGTGAAAAAACATTCACCGACCGCCGGGGCTCTCGTATTCAAACTAGAGGGCTCGGAATTAAGCCACCCTCTGTAATTAATTCTTCCAGCTGGCGCCCGAAAAAGAAGCCTCGGAGGGTCAATATGTGTAAATTGGTTCTCAGACAGAAGCCTTCATGTTTTTAACATAAATGGTCGTCGTCGAGATGTCCGAAACTCCCGGATTGTTTAATTGTATTAGGTTTACGTGGACACGGGTTATTCTTATCTTTGTTCGTGAAGTTAGGGGAATTTATCTTTTTATTTCATTGAAAGATCTATAATCTGTATCCAGCATATTTTTTCTTAAGATGCAAGTGGTCACGGCACTATCCCCAAAGTATTTTAGCGGATTTCGACGAATTCCAAATTTATTATGCAATTAAGTTGCAAGTCAGACCAATACATTGCCTTATTTTATTCTTCTCGTGCTTTGAATGAACAAAGACCAAAACAGAAAATTCTTTTCTATTTTCTCTCTTCGCTATTCTTTTCTCACATCCAATTACTTTTTCACACAAAATAAATATTACAAACACCCTCTACTACTATACCAATGTATCAGACTACCCCCTTAAGATTAAAAATAACTTCGAAAACTTCGATCAATTTTCAAAGAAAAAATCACAACTTCCCACCCCGAAGGGAAGGTGAATATTTCTGAAAAAGGAAGAAATTCAATCAAGCAGCGTTTCGAAACAGGGACCAGGTTCAGTAAACTTACGGAATTATTGTTCCAGCGAAGTGACGGCAGCTTTTCCAACCATTAACACCCGCGCGAAGGGCAGTCGTCCCTTTTTCTCCACAGGGTTGCGATTGTGCTGACTTAATTCGCACGCGTTCGTGACAAGTGCGACGGAAACGGGGGTAAATTTTATTTCGCCCCAGGTGTCGACGAGCACCCTCGCGACTGAAATTATTCCCCATTCTTCGGTGTAATTTAGGACTTTATCGTGCGCCCAGTTGCCGTTGCATCATTTTTATATTTTTTTTCCCCCGCCGAATAGACACGGTTTATTAAGTGTAGTTTCCGTAGCTGGAACGAAATAAACGCCACGCGTCACGCGTTTCACGTCTGTTCGTTAAGCGTCGTCTCGTTTCAACGTGCTCTCGGATTTTTCATTTAAATTTTTATCCGAGCGGAAGATCATGTTCGGTGTGCGAAGAAATTTCGTTGGAAATTTTTCAATCGCTGAAATACATCTTTGGAATAAATTTAAATCAACTCGATATTACTCAAGATCGATAATATTTACTAGATACGAAAATGGCGAGAGAGGTTTAATTTTCAAACATTGAGGGCGTTCAAGCATCAATCACCCAACGATTGTGGATTATTAAATTGATTGAAAAATATTTGGTGAATTCTAGCTGCGAAATAAAACACAGAAAATTCGGAGAATTTCATCAGTCATGGCTACAACCTTCCATAGTGTATTATCTAAGGATTTCCTTCAAATAAAAATTGTTCGTATTATTTTCTCTCACACAAACATTTTTTCTCTTAAATAAATTGACTGCATCGCCTTACAAGTAACAAAATAAACGAAAGGACTATACGTTTGAATAATAAACAAGAAGCGAATTTGCGTAAAGTTGATTCCTTCCGTAAAATAAGAAGCAGAGCTTGACAGGTCTCGCGTAATTTTTCAGGGAAACGATATCTCCACTTTCGATGGGGGATGCTTTCCACGGAAATTGATCCCCTGATCTCTTGGGTGCAGGTAAACGCGGACCACGGAGTATCTATCGTCGTGCTCCAGCTATTCTCCCGTTGGAAAAATCATCCCCTTTCCATCCATGCCTTCGACACACGATCCTGCTCGGTGCAATCTCGTAAGGGACCGCACGTGCGCTAATCCAACTCGAAGACGTCATTCGGTTTACCCAAGGACCTCCCTCGAGTCGTCTATTTGCATCGCGCGCAGTATACAATCACCCTGGAATATATTGGCATGACACGAATAATAGAATCCGACAGGGAACTTCCTGTCCTGACATTCTGGATATTTAGTTTGAATATTGCCGGTAGGGTGCGGGGGAACGATGAGTTTTGCAATGAGAAAAATAGAGGTCGAGGAACACGAGCATACTGCTCTCGAATGTTACTGTCCCTCTATCGAAAATTACAAAAATTTTAGTCTTTGAGTCGAACAATTTGGATGGAAACAGAATCAATTCCGAGGAAGCTAGTATATTCGAATATATTGAACGTAGATGAGGCGTATTAAATCCAGCATTATGGTTAACCTTCGTAAGGGAAAATTATTTGACGTTCTAAACGTTCTTCTTCCTGGTAGTAACTCGTTGGATTTAATTAGAAACTGTCCTTCCCTTTTCCCTGCAATATATGTCTGACGATTAACAATCCTTATTCTACTTATTAGACTAGGTGCTGTTCTACTAAATTTGTCTGGGCACAAGAGGTCCAATCTACTCCACCGTACCGAACCTCATATAAAGATAGTGCGCCACGAAAGTATAAAAACAAATTCGATAAATCTTTATTATCGCAATATTTAAGATCGTTATCAATAAACTACAAAATAGATACAATATGCAATAATATAAAAAAATATTGAAAGTAAAATTCATATTATAATATTTGCAAAATAAAATAAATTTCTGTCTAGGTATCATTTTTGTAGGTACGTTTGCAATGATTTTATTTTACATAAAGATCCGCAGTCTAGTGACAATCATTACTAAAAACATCAAATATCTTGAACGACAAGTCGAACAAGAATGCCTCTACACGGAACGTACTCGCCTAATCAAACGCAATTCACCCTTGTTACATTAAACGTAGTATAAAAACTGCCGTTTCTTTTTCATCTGATCTTCCCTGTTACTAATTTAGCTAACGAGCAGGTAGAATAAGTTTACGCAATATCGAGTGCACCAACAGTCGATAGCCAGTTCTAGAGTATAGGATATTCATACGATAGCTTACGTGGGAAGAGTACTATATCCAGGCTATTACGCGACAGGCGATATCACGCAAACATCCACCGTCTCTCTATTACATGTTTGCCCGCCCATATCGGAATTACTGGTGGCACGTGAATGCGGAAACCGATCCTCGACAACAAGGTCTTTCAGCGGGCTTAACAGGAAACGCCCGGCAAATATATGTGCAATCCTAGCGTGTGTGCTCTCGTGTGTCAACGGAGCGTGCCGAAAGTTGTCCCAGCGATTAGGTGGGGAGCCACGGAAGGCCGCGGGAAGGAATGCCCCAAGTATATTTTCAGGGGCGTTTCGGGCGTTTAACGCCAATAACGCCTCCTCCAAGACGAGGGAAACTTTCTGATTGGGGGATACACTGAGCTACGAATGAATGGATCGTTTCCTGTATCTTTGTCAGAATTGTCAACGTTGTATATTTCGCGAGAGAAATTAGAAACAGTGTGGGGAAACTGAAAACGGAAATTGATTTTTAGACGTGGCCAAGTTTTTGTCAGTAAGTTATTCTCAATAACTGGTGATGGTGATGATCTATTTGTCGGGTGTGAGTAGTGGATTTTTGGATGCATTTTAATTCCTATAGTTTGAGAAATATTCAGCATGAATAGAATTATTTAATCTGCGTGTGGGGTATTTAAACTATAATTGAAAATATTTGAGATAAATAGGGAGGAGTAGTGGTAGTAATATTAAATTTAAAAAGGAAGTAGGAAATGCTGGAAAAAAAGTAATAATAGTAAATCTTCGCGGTGAATATATATAATATATGTAATCAATTTTGTATGATTTATGTTCGATATTCTCTCAGAAGACTTTTTAAAAACATCCGAAATACCAGTTACAAGAATAAATAAATAATCCATTTTCTGTGCCAATGTGAATGTGAAGTATATTTACAAGACAATATTAATATATGACCCTTGCTACCTCGGGAGGTTAACAGAAGAATCCTGTACCAGATTAAATAGAATAAATTAGGAAGCGGTTCAACCCCAGGGAACCATTTGCAAAATTCAGTAGTACCAGTCAACGAATGGCTCGAATGGATACGAAAAAACTGTATAAATCACAGCCTGAAACTAATTGGCAGTGTTAAATAAATTTGAGATAAGATTGTATCACATCCTGCCTCGATGTTGATTTAAACGGTGTCGCGGCGGACTCAATTATACTGGGACGATCGCAGACTATTGTCTGCAGCACTTGCGTCCGTGTTCCTTGGTTGAACACGTATATTTGTCACCATTAATTGCTGTATTCATACGCGGGCACGAATAGCAGGATACGCCAGAAACGGATATAACTCGTGAACGCGGTGCTTGACATTACCGTCTAAATCGCGAGAATGGGATCGGGATAATTTGGGCCGCAATGGATGGTCGGTCGTTAAATTCATACGAAATTCAAACACAAATTGCGGCATCCGCACCGATTCCAGCGGAGTGCGGCTTCTGAGATAGGCACTAATCTCGTAACAACCTGTAATAAGCGATTGATTGAATAAGCAATCAACATATTTAATGCTACACTGGTAGATACAATCATTTATTCTAAATAAATACTATCGACGGACGTGGAGGCTCCAATTAATGGTGAACTATCTGTTGCGTAAAAGAATGTTTCAAAAAAATTATAAGAGATAAATATTAATTTTTTGGACTGGTATTTAGAGAGACAAGGAATTTACCTGAATAAAAAACACTGTTTTATTAATGGGATATCAGGAATAATACCTTCATACCTGTATTAAAGTTTATTTAAATATTAAGAAATTTTTAAGGGATGAAGTTGGCTACCGAGGAATTCAACAAATATTATCGACGTGAATCATTTTTCTTTGACCCAGAATCATTTTTTCTTGTCCAATAAATTACTTCAACATATCACGTATATTCTCCTCTGCCCTATACACATTCTGATTGGCGAAATCTATGTCGGTCATTTCCAGAGAATCCAGCATCCCTCTAACTCGGGTACATCGCGATTGCTAAAACCGTACTGTAGCTCCAATCAAACACAGCCACAGCCCCCGAGGGCCTATACAAATTTAAAAACGAGTAAAACGTATAGCCAATATTTGTTAAGCGCAGAATTTCGAAGATCCGAAACACGATGGCACAGCCGTGAAATTCAACTTTCCGTCGACAGACGACGATAAATAGTCCCAATGAAAACTCGTCGAGAGAATTGGGCCGATTCTGGGGGCATGTTTAAACGCTTCCATCCCGGCCAGGAGAAAGGATATGCCCGCAGGATGTCACAGCGGAGAGGCAGACAGTAATTCCCAGGGAAATTCGGGGCGTTCCTCGGGTTGACTGGGGTGTAAGTAAATTACAGGCTCGAAATTAGTGTTCGGTAGAATTCGAGGCATACAGGGGGCGGGGGGTAGTACAGACGGTGACGAGGGCTGGGCGTCTTCTCGGTGTCGACACCCCGAGGCACGTGTTGGCCCCGAAATTAATGACTACGTGCCTTATCTTTAGCCATCCGCGTGTATCTCCGTCGACCGAGAACGAAAGCAGGGTTGAACTTGGCATCCTGGAATTCTAATGAGGACGGCAAACGTGTCGAAAGAGTCGCCCTGCGGCTGCTTCTGACAATTGTCAGTTCCATTACCGCAAGCTGTTGTAATGCGCAGCTTTTTTATTCGAAATTTACTCGCTTCTCCTCGATCCTCCGACGCGTGAATCTTATTTTATCCTTTCAGAAAGAATATTCTAACCTTCGTAATGCGTACTGCAGTTTACTAATATTATTATGTATAGTTAAAACTCACTTTTAATAAGATGTTACTGGACACATATTAAATAAAATAAATCGGAAAGATATATCGTGTGTATCAAATAGATTTATTGCATTTAGAATATCACAAGTACTTTACTTTTCACAGCACGAATACGAATATTTTTGCATATCGTTAATTTCAAGGTAGCATTTATTTATTACAATGTATCGTGATCTCGCAACTCGACATGATCGTTGTAAATCACACGGAAATGTCACTCGTGGTTAGGCAATTGGCCGGTGAAGTTTCACTCATAAATCCTGAATGGGTCAAACGGATTAATTCACTTACAAAGTGAACATTGCCGAAAGGAATCCCCGTTCCTTGAACGTTCTGTTCCGCGGAATCAGAAGTTATTAAAACGTAACCTTCTTCGCCGTGCCTCGGACTTCGATGCTCGAGAGAATCGACGAGAGACAGCTGCGAAGGAAATTAATTTAAAGCCCTCAAGGTCCTTCCACCGTTCTAACCCTCCATCGTTTCAACACGACCGACCGTCAACCTCCTAATTTCTCCCTTCGAGTTCCCGTCACCGAGACATCGGCAAAGCGTAAAATTGGCTGACTTCTTCTGCTAACGATTCCCAAGAAGCGTCAAACGTTATTAAACCAGAGATTGGAATATCCGATGAAACTATTTTGATACACCGCTCGATAACTGACCTCACTTATGGATTATTGAGAGCCTCGTGAATTATCAGCGATCTACAGACTTTTATTTCTTCCTAATCGATTCGGATTGCTTTTTTCGGTTTCGTGAACAGCAAGTTCTCTTCCACACCAATGGAATTCTATTAATATCGTTATAATTAAGTTACAATTTCTAATAAACACTTACAAGGCCTCGAAACGAGATGTATTTTCAAAAATTCTTTATAAAAAAAATTGTACGATGGATGATTTCAAATTTTCACTATGGCTTCGCTGTTTCACTGAATTGTGATCATTGTATACATATGACAACTACGATTTCAACGAATTTGAATGTTTCACCCAAAACGATTGACAGATTAAACGTCCATTTAATCTGTCCGTAAAAATTTGCCTACTCGAACCAGAAACGTTTTTATTTATTAAAAATACCAATTCTCTATAATTGCAGATAAAACACGCAAATAAAATTTGTTTTCAATTTTTAATCGATACGTGCCTGATTTTAATACCTACTGAATCGATGAAAAACACAAGTCGAAATAATAGCAATTTGATTTGAATCCAAGTTATAAATCTGGGAATAACATGTTGGCTAGCGTTTTCAAATTGAAAGAAATACAGAAATATTTGGAAGAAGCGAACATTAGTTTCGTGGCCATTGAAACCAGGAGAATAATGGCGTAGAATTATACGCATTAAACAGCGAATAAGGACACAAAGATGAAAATGGCTGGTCAGCCAAGGAGAACATAGACGTGTAATGGGATTTGTGGTTCCTTTGGTCAGCTTGTGGCCACACAGCGGCCGACACACAGAGACAAGACCGAGCCTGTCTTAACCACAACAACGAACATGGGTTCCTTCGTTTCGCCAAGCCATGGATGCGTAATTATTTTGGCAATGAGATTTCTCTCCTTCGAACGTTATCACGTGCTATGCAGATCGAAAATTTAAATCCCGAGGCGCAATTAAAATAACTTGGAAACTATAGAAGTCTAGTGCACTATAATGCTAATTTTCCATCGTAGCTTTTTTATTTTAGGAAATATTGTCTTCAAATAATATATTTTAACAACAATATTTGAGTAACAAGTTATTATGCTTTATATTTTAACTGGTTTAGTAACCAGAGAGTGAAAATGAAGGAGCTTTCTCGAAGCTAACGAGTGCTTTGTTCTTGAAGTAGAATAGGAGCGTCGTTGGCCAGACGATACGCAAAGTAAGATACTAACAAAATCATTTGATTTTAATGTTTCGTCGATTAATTCTGTTGTAGGCGAAGTGAAGTGCTTTTAATACAGCTCTACGTAAATATATTTCTTAACCAAAATTCTTTAAATTAATTTTAATTGATACAACTAAGTAGACGTATATTCTAAATATTATGGAAATGTTTGTGTTCTCTAAGATGGACAAGTAATTATAGGTTATGTAATCAGTGAAAATATGATAGGAAATATCATGAATTTCCACTGCAGATACTTATTTCATGTTGATGATTTGAGATAATTAGTTTCGATATTCTCATTCAACGTCGTCTGACCAAACACGTACCTACTCTACGTCCAAAAAAATTTCTTTCGCGACTTACATTCGGCTTTTGGGACAACTTAATAAATAAGTAAATGAGTAAATAAATATAAGTATTCAATGAATAGAATTCTTCAGTGTGATTCGGTAAATTGTTTCACTTTTATTATAACGGTAGGAAAATTATTAGTATTATTAGTTTCAAGTGTGTACTTGCGAAACAGAACCAAGGTATTATCATTGTTCGTACTGGTTTCCGTTAGCGTGCTCCATTTATGCATGTATCAAGGATGTCTGTCCCAGGACCGGTATATTCCACTCGAGAGCAAACTCACGGCACTTGGGAGAAGTTGGAGAAAACTGACCAAGTGCTTCTGCTCGCCGTCTGTTGACTAAGCTTCGAGCAACGTCTTGACAGAGCCAGAAGTGCGCCAACGGTTATAGAATCAACGTCCAGTCGACGTGAAGAGATGATTGGTTCGAAGATTGCTTATATTTCGCTGAGAAAATATTTTCTAGTACCATGATTCTTTCAAGATGCACGCAGATTGTCGTCTACACAAAAAACGACTCATGGCATGAGTCACGAGATAGTCTAGTCACTTATTGACACTGTAAGTTATTTATATAACTGTTTTTAAGTCAAATAGAGATATTTGTGTGAATGAATACATTTAAGAGAATTTCTTTAGTCAAACATGACATTGGAAATATATTGAATAGAAATATGATATAATATTTTATAATTGGATGAACAGTACAGGTCTATTTTTTTTATCATTTCCTTTAATTGAAAGAGCTTGTTAACTGTCAATGTTAAAAGTACTAGCGCAATAACAGTGTATGTAAATGGGAAATTTTTATATTGTTTGAATTATAGGATCTGAAGGGAACGTGTACGTAAAGAGAAATTAATCATTAAAAAATGGTAATATGCACCGTATGTGCGAAATGAATATCAAAATATTAAGTTGCACGCTCCCGTATAACGGTTTTTGTTTATATAACTGTGTTAACCTTGTTATTATTTTAGTCTAGAAACGTGCACACTGGGAAATTGGATTTCAGGAATAAAACTCAATTACCCTGTGATCCGTAGGCAATATTTGATAAGTAAATAGTCCTTGCGATACATTCCTATAATTACGGTAAATAGATTTCAATCGTGATTTCATTCCTGTTCGAAATTCGTTTGTCGCTAGTTATAGTCCAGATTATTCGGTTGGGCGACGCTATTCACTTTGATCGAATTTCAAACTGATGGTAGCTCTTAATAACGGTCCATTAAAGTCACCATTCGGACCGTGAATTCGTTTATTATCGCTGCTGAACGATACCTTTTTGCCTTCGATAATTTCGGTTAATAAATACGCGACATTATTTAATCGCAATCGACTGTTCAAACGCGAGCATTGTCTTCCATTGCGAAAAATGAAGAGAGAGACATACCAATCTGCTCGACTGCTATACAATGGTGGAAAAGTAATCGCGTCACGTCCGTTGCTGTTCAATTTAAACGTGAAATTTCATCGTCTATGAAAGACATTAAAAGCGTTCCAAATACAAATGCCTTTACGTCACATTATTAATTAATTCCAAATGAAAATACACGAATAATAACTCGGAACATATAATTAGGTACTTATCACTGAATTAAGTTTGAAACGTTTATCAATTTACAAGCTTCACCTTTTTTTCGACTGCATACGGTAAACTATTCTTTTTAAACAAACACACTGTATGCTGGCAGAATTTGATTGATGAAACGTTACGAAAAATTCCATCGATACTTGAAATTACATTGGAACGGGGATTTTCACCGCGACCGAGCAGAACACAAAAAGCGATATTAGAGATGAACGCGCGGTATTCATCGAGCAGCGTTCGACGCAAGAGTAATGGCCGTGTAATCGAGCGTAAGAGTATTCCGCCGATATCGACGTTGAATCGACAAAACATGTCCATTATTGAATGGCGGCGTGGCGAGCGTGTTTTTCTCTTCGTTCTGAGAAAACATGATGTTTATACGAGAAAAATTGCGATTCTGTCGGTGGAGGAGAAAGGATATTCGAGCACCGGCGATGCACTTTCGCGTGCCGCGATCGGCTCATGGTTGCTCAGCGTTAATGCTTTTCTATCATATCCATGGCCCGGGAAAAAGGAAAATCATAGTATTCGGATTAAAATTAATATTGAAGCGGAAAACTCGTTGAACTGTAGTTGAGTGTATTTAAAATGTAAGAAACAGTGTCACGAGATTAAACAAGCGAAAGTCGGGTGAAAATATTATTAATTAATACTTCATATGGGGTAAGAAATAATTAAATTATAGAATATTTTAAAAGAACGATTTACTTACAGTCAGACTCGTGAGTACTCGAATCTTCTATGTGTATTGAATACATTTTTCTAAATTAAATGATAGTTACGATGTTTTCAAATAAACTCTTAAAGTGTAAAGTCTATTTATGTATACTAATTTATAAAACTAACTAATTTAAAAAACTAACCGAATTAACTTTTTCATATTCTCCACAACTTTTATCAAAACTCCTAAATAAATTACACACCCAGAACTTTGTAGGGAAATTATTTAAATTAATTAATCACGTGCTCTCGGGTAATTAAAATTACCATCGAAAGGCAGCTGTAACGGGCAACTGGTGGTCGTTCGTAAGCCACGACACAATTTAATCCTTCGACAAACGAGTGGTTGTATCGCAGTATTTCATTCTGCTACATCGAACGAGCTACAAATTCCCCGGAAAGATACAAGGTAACGCGTTTCACACGAAATTCGGAGATCCTCAATTTCGCGCGAGCTTTCCTTCAACCGTTTAATAATGCAAGCAGCGAGTCGAGCCACGAACGAGGATCCTGTCCACTGACGAATTGTCCGCAATATCTAAACTCGGCATTTGCAAGCTGCGAGCGCATTAATCTTATCCGATGATCATTTTCTGGCCACTCTGAATCGTTAACAGTTTAAAGACTTTAAGCTTTTTTAGCTACAGTTGTTTCATACGATTACGACTATACTGAATTTATAGAAAATTTGAATGTCCAAGAACCTAAAAAATGCAAACAATATGCAAGAATATAAAAAAGATTGAAAGTAAAGTTCGTGTTGCAATATTTGCAGAATAAAATAAATTCCGATTTAGGTTCAATTTCTGTAGGAACGTTCGCGAAGATTTTATTTTGCATAAAGATCCGCAGTCTAATTATGACAAACACCTCGATTAAAACACTAACGAATCGTTTTGAAGCAAACGGAGCATCTCTCGTCGATTGTATCCAAACATATTGTTTCTAGTTACGCAACGGCTTTGTTCGCTGGACCAATAAAACGTCCCGTCCAATTTCAGGCTCAATAAAGGAGCAGGCATTCGGCACGGTTAATACCTCGTCGATTAAAGGATGGGATTCAGACAGAGACTCGCGGGGACTGACGAGCACACGCACGAATGGCCAATTTTAATAACTGCGGTTCAGCGCTTGAGGTGTTTCCGGGGATATATTGCCCCGTGCGCCGCCCGATTAAAATCGTCCCACGGTGAACGAGGCTGAAGGGATGCGCGTCGCTTGTGACTTTATTGGACGACGCGTAGCGAATCGTTCCCTGGATGGAAGATTAAATTGGAATTCGATTATTTGGCGTCGTTTTCGAGCTATCGGTCTTCGCTCGTTACTCGTTGACTTTTGTCAGTAGAACTTGAAAAGCTGTGACTTTCCGCGGGCTGATACGATGACGATGTGAAGTCTTCGTGATATGACTCTAATAAAATAGTTTCTGTTATCAGGCTTTATTAGTCACATGGTTTTGTAACTAGTGTGTTCCCATTCGCTATTTTATAAATAGCGTATTGTTGTGTCAGCCGTACTCGAAGGTTTCGATTGGCATATTCTCTCCATCGAATGATTTATGATTGGAACTGGAAACTACTACTGGTACTAATGTACTGGAAACATTATTTGCTTTGGATAATGTTTCATTGAATGATTAGTTTACGACGATATCTGTGCCGTTACAGTATTTTATAAATTGCTTTGTATTATATACATTCTTTCATAACGAGTGCTTTCATGCGAGTTCCTGCTGTATGATTTATGAATTCTCTTGAAACCTTTATCTACTGATTTTTATTCAATACTTTCCTCCACATTCTTCATTCTACGCGTTACTATATATCCAGTATAATCTATTAATCATTCTATGACCAGTGTATCCCGTTCAGTGTTTTATTTTCGATGTATTACATAAATCAATCTATTCCGTCTAATATTATTTAATTGTTTATTCGAACCTGTGTTTGCACTTGAACGTGATATTGCCCAAGTATTCTTCCGAACTGTATCAGAACCAAACTTTCCTCATTACCAGTGGTATAACCACATTTTAGTTGGACACGGTCGCGACACAATTAATTCCTAATGCGGTGGAGCGTCGAAAAGATCCTGACAGAAGCAGAATTCGTTGGACAGTGGATGGCAAAGCGACATCTCATGGGAAATTTCGGTTCTGCAATTCTAACGGGTTGAAATACGCCAAGCGTAGAGTACTGACGAATGATGCAGGATATGCAATGCGCAAATAACAAAGCAAATTGATTTTTGCTGAACTAAAAGGGTCGAAAGTCGACAGTAAATCGTCTCAGCAATCAAGAAAGATATCACAGATTCGATGAGCCAGTGGATATTGATTGCAACGTCAATTTGTTGAAATGAACATTGCAACCCTCGAAAGAAGTCGTGGACTGGTTTTTCTTAAGTCGTATAATGAGCCTCGTAGTCCTGTCTCTGTTAAATAAATTACTTTTATTAGAGTATTCTTATTGTATACGAGACTCCTTTATCACTGTGATTCTTTGCCTAATCGAATATTTATTATAAATATTATTTTTAATTGTTTGATCATTTCGTTTCACATTTCGAAATATTACTTAGAATGTCTATAAATATTGTTCTTACAGCGAAACGAATAATACACCTGAAACAACAACTTTTTATATAAGAACTTCATTTTAAGGAAAAATTAAACCCAGTGAAATAAACTAGGAACCATCCTTTGAACTGTGCATTGTTTGTCAGAAACATGTTTCGCTGTAATCAATATTTACAGAATCGTCGAGTCCGTGCTATTTACCCTAATTTCTGAGGTGCCAGTTTTACAACCGATTGCAAACTCTTCAGCGAAAACCACTCTGCAGTCAGTGATATTTGTACACTAAATATCTTGCACGGTTTGTTTAGAATCAATATTTATTCTGCCTTGTCCAAGCGGTTGCAGCTGTGTTGATTTCATTATACCGGGTGTGTCAAGATAAAGTGCTTGTTAAAGTAATCGATTCGCCTTACAATGAGGTGAAAACTGACAAAATGAGAGAGTGAATATTTTATCGTCTTTTTTCCAAGATCATGTCAGGATCAATGAATGGCTATAATGATAAACTGTTTTGATTATTTAGTCATAAACTATAAATAGCAAACATTATATTCTCATTAAATCTGACGAAGGTTGTTTCGGCTGAAAGTGAATTAGAAATTGAGATTAACACTCTGGGAAAAAATGAATACGCATAAGGCAGTAAAGAAGCAAAAAGTATTTGCATATTAAAACGAAGAGGCTTTGGAAATAAAGTCTGCAGACACTGTTAAGTATTTCCGTAGCTGATGAATTTTAATTCTGCGAAAACGTCGCGCGTGTCAACGATCAAGGAGCAAATTTCTTATTTTTCTTCCACCGATCCCCACTTCTATGAAAATAATCCAACAGTCTGTTAAACGTTTCCGAAGTAATATTAGTCCCTTGGAAATTTATGTAACCATTCCCCATTCTTATTCCACGCTGGATTCTTCTTCCACTCGCTCCATTATTTACAACAATCGCGCTGGACTGTACTTTGCCGAGATTAATTTTTCTTCTAAATGTCCCTCGAAGTGGAGCGGAGTTTACATTGCGAAAGGAGGAAATATTTAAAAAATAAATAAACTCTCCGGGAACGAGTTATTTTTCTTCGAGCAAATGAAAATTCAAATTGTTTGTTTAGTTGTGTAAATAAAATGTATTTTAATATATTTTTATACGATGTTGCAGATTTTAATATGTAGTCTAATATTTTTGTATATTCGTCTATATATCTTTCTATGTATTTCTATTTCTATTTATTTTTCTATATATTCTTACATATAATTTTTCATACATTTTTCGATCTGTACTTCTACATATTTTTATAAGTAAACTTCATCGTTCAATAAATTCAAAGAGTAAAACATTTTTGAAAGAACATCTTCGCAATCCTTTGCAACGAGTCAAATGAATATTTAAGTTGTATCAAAAACTGAACCTACTGTCACGCGTCAGAGATCCATAAAATGTTTAAAAGGTAGAAATAACGAAGAGGATGTTTTGCTTTTATTTTTCACGTTGCGAAAATTGCATAGTTGCAGTCTTATTTGCATACCTTACGCGCAAATTGACCGTTGTTTCGGGCGATTATTAACTAGCAAAAACTGCGGGCTCAACGTTGTTGGCAAGAATGCATGACTGTGGCTGTGTCAATTTGCAGTAAATCATCGCTAATTAAACGGCATCGCGCCGCTGGTAATTAACAGACCCGGCCGTGGACTCGTGTTATCGCTGACTTTGGCAAACTGTCCTTCTGTAATCCCCACACTGGCCTTGTCTTTTGTTTCTTTGGACCAATAAACCCATCGAAGCGCGGCTTTCCTCTAAATGATAGCTCCTATTGGTCATTGGAAACAGATTATTTACTACATACACTCGATTTATTATACTATAATAGTCTCTAATGATACTAAATTCGGTAGAGGATAAATAGAGGATTCCACACTAACTAGAATTTATTATTGAATATTTAAGATTTATCTGAGATGCACTCGAAGCCAATTTATAAAGGAATACTTATTTATTTATTGTATTTTATTTCGAATTCAACGTCGCGTTGACCTTTGGATTATTGACGACGACAAGGTAAAAGAATATTTATAGCTCCATATGAATTAAATATAATTCCATTAAACTATTATAGCTCCATTGAACAATTTTACAATAGAAAAACAATGCAATTTCTCCAGGAATTATATAAAATATATTTCCTAATATAAAAATTTATAATATGAACAATGTATTTCCAAAATACTTTAAACTCCTTGTTTCAAGTACACGTTCTTCAATACGTTTTGTTTTAAATACATCTGTGTCTGCTGATAGTGACAATTTTTCCACAAATGCAACGATGCATCCGCAATGTGCAAATGCACTTTTCTTTGAGATACAACATGTGTGTTTTCATTTAAACAAAGCGATTCCTCTCGTTATTCCGCGTATAAAAGGTACTCTAAGAATACGTTACAAAAGTGAGTACTTCGCGAAACATTTCAAATGGAAAGCATAAAGGAACGATTCGCAGAATGCTTGTTATGTGATGGTGGAATGCTTGAATATCTCCTTGAGGGAAGCTCATACTTTCTTGAAAATGTGGAATATCTTCTGAAGTATTCATTCTTCGAACACTTTCCCTCGATACTTTTATGCCCAGACGAGCAAGAAAAATCGTTTTACTTAAATAAAAAAACACAGATCTTTTTTTTTTAAGCCATTAGTAAGCCATTAGCGACCACTGAGTTACATGTTCAACATTTATATACATACGTGAGTTTCGTATTTCTCTTATTATATTATGCATTGGAGATTTTTCTAGCGTATGTTTCTTAGCGTATGTTTCACTGTGATTCTTTTATTACAGTTTGTACAGTATAGAGTTTCTTCTTTAGTCATTAGATGGTTATGAGTTACTTTTGTGTGACCTATTCTTAATCGAGTTGTTATAATTTGTTCTCTTCTTGGCAGCGAAAAACCAGAGGAATACTAGAAAAAATATTTTCTTTTGGACTCGTGAAGATCTGTATGGTTAGACATTAACCACTCTCGGTTCCATTTTTCTAAGATTTTTTGTTTGCTAAATAAATCCACACAGATCTATTTAAAGGAAAATTACAGTTTAACGTACAGCAGCTGGATCAAAAACACAAACCATTCATTCAATTTTGTCTTTATTATCACAAGTCAATAAATATGGAATTGATTCAATTCCACTTACCAAATCCCCAAAAGATTTGTGACACACGAAACATATACTTTTCATTTAAAAGAAGATATTCAGGATCGAAGGAGATACATCATTCGTTATTTAAAATTGTTGTTGAATAAGAATTTTTCCCGATTCCAGACAATTCCGACTCGAAGGAAGTCGTTCAAGTTCCCCAGTTACAGCAAAACATTCCAAAATCAGAAGCAGAACGCGTCCTTAAACACTGGGGGCATAATTAATCGAGAAACTCGATCAAACTTCCGAACAGGACCTAACAGCGCGAAGGAGGGAATCGATTATCGAAATAACGCGATTTGGAGGCCAAACGTTGCCTCCAGAGGCGTTACGAATCCTCTCGGCGTGTGTTTCACGCACAGGATCAGGGCGGGACAACGTTAGGGGGAGGAATTTGGAATAGACGTAGGGGATGGTGGGTGGAGGAGAAGCAGAGGAAAAGTTCGAGTTGGACCAGTAGTGGGATCGATAGTTCTGTCATAAGCCAGCACGAGCAACAAAACAGCCACGCGTCAGCCTTTAGTCGGTCGCGGTTCGTCATAACCATTTTATTTTTCCCACAACAGGAATTTTAGCGTCGCTATCGTTGTAGGGGGAATTTCCGAGACTTGCAACCCATTCTTTTTATCGAGGAAATTGCTTCAAAGTAGTTGGCCAATTCTCGATGGTCCAATATTCCTTTGGGTGTGGTCCACGACAGCATTCCATGATATTCTTAGTGAGGGCATATTTTGGATCTAATATTATATTTAGGGAACATTAAGGTGATTATGGATGATGCACCAGTCCATTTCATTAGAATACAGTCTATTGAATATGAGGACATAGAATAGCTATATAATGGTTTCGATATGATAAGTTATATTTTCTTGATTGACATCACATTCTCATTTTTGTTATATTTAACTCTTCTCGTTCCTTCAAAAATTGCATTCCACCTACGGATAGTGAAACTAATTCAGTATTCCTATTGAATCTAATTTTCTTCTTTTATATTTTTAAATTCTGCATGAACAGTGTACGCTGTAAATGAATATTCATATTGGATGTGATATATATTCTAACAAACACACAAGTGCAGCAGAAGTACTTTTATTAAAATCCAACCTAAATTTTCAAAGAAAACACGCTTTCAAGTTCTGAACTTTTCCTCTTCGAGTTTCCCTTAAAAAAATTGCATTCCTCTTACAAATGGAATTAATTTAATTTGACTGATTGGAGAAAATTGAAACCCGATTTATTCAAAACGATCCATGACAAGAGTCAACGCGAAATGTATCCTCCTGATGTGTTGTTATTTAATTTTGAAATATGTTTCCTCCGAACTCAACGATGACAATTTTTAAGGACAGTGGAATTTCTTGATCCAGACACGATAGTTTTGAATAATAAAAATCCTCCCCCTTTCCCCTCACGATCCACTGTAAAAACCGAATGAATTGGGAAGGACGCCAAGAAAATTGGCCCTCTGGTTATCGTTCCGTTACAACGTATCGCCCTACGAGGCGCACTTGAAGATCGGACGTGAGATACATGAACGTCTTCCAACCCTCCCTTCAAATGTTGCATTCGAATCGACGCCGACGCGACGCTAGAACAGCGTCGCGATACAGCGTAACGCTAATTAATCAACACTGACTATCTCTGCCAAAATCAACGCGGAATAAATTATTAACAGAGGTGTCCTCCCCTCCCTGCAGTTAAAATTACACGCCCACGCAATATTGGCACATCCGTGATAACAATACAAGGCGTGATCAAATTTAACGCGCAAAGAGATTTGCATGAATGCTGTTAACGGTGATACAAACCGCGGAGAACTTGTTTGAAACGTTTTATTCCCGATTATGTAAATGGTCGATCAACCATCCATTTGGTTCAGTAAATGCAAACGGTATCGCGTTTTAATCGATACGGGAATACGTCCTCGATATTGTTATCGATACAGTATTTCAATTCTAATTTGCAATTTTAATTATATTTCGAGATTAATTAGATTAATTGCTATTTAATATCGAATTGAAACTCAGATAGTATTTAGTTAGTGATTGATTAAAATTCAAATAGTATTCATTTAATATTTAATATAAATTGAAACATTGTTTCCTTATGCACAATTAAAATTGAAATTGGTTAAATATTCAATAGAATCTAATAGTGTTTGCTTAACACTGTTCTCATATTTAAATACCATGTATTCAATATTTAATCAAAATTGAGATACTACTCACTTAATACTCAATTAAAGTACTATTTATGAAAATTGTAATTAAAATTAACCATTCGGTAACATTGAATACTATTTATTTAACACTCCTTTCAAACTTCAGTCCCACGTATCCATTACTAAATTAAAATTGAAATACTATTCGCTTAATATTCAATACAGGTGCCATCTATAACAAATTTAATTAAAATTTTTGTACCACAACATTCAGTTTGCTCTCAATAGAATCTAAAAAAAACAACAGAAATACAGTGCATAATTGACCAAAACTATTAAACACAGTTTCCACCCACCAAATACCATAATCCAAACAATTAGTGAAGAATCACCCACCACCGACCCCAGACTAGCCATCTAATTCATCGCGAATGGTACCTAATCCAGAGGGACCCTCAAAGGCTCCTAAACAGATCCCATCAAGCTGTCCAAAGTCCTGGCCAAGAATCACACTCCAGTACGTCTTTGGAGTTGACCAATTACGCCAGAAGCAGCAAGCATACCAACGCAACATTGTTGTTGAAATCTCCATCTGGAAGGGAAGTTCGTTATCGTGTCGCGAATTCCACGGAGAGGGTCGAATCTGCCTGACTCCCTGACTCGTTTTCAGCTAACCTTCTTTCGCTCCCACGGTTCGGTTCCCCTCTACTAGGGGAGAACCTGGGATGTTATCTTATTATCAGCGGCATTGTTCCAGAAATTGAACGCGAACGTGTCGTTCCCGCTGGAATCGACACGCTTCCTCTGCTAGGCAGTTTCGGAATGAGGACATTTTCCATGAACGGGGGGGTACTCATTCTCCCCCTGACGAGAGAGTGGAGAGGAACTCCATTCAGCCGTTTCGCGAATCGTCGGCTAACATTCTGCTGATTTTTATCGGTGTGTGGGAGAGAAGGCTGATTCGATTTTGCAATTCGTGTTTAGAAAGTGCATTGATCAAAATTAAGGGGGCGCTTCTTTTTCCTGGGTTAGAAAACAGGTTTCTCTGGGTTAAAAAATATATTTTGGTACATTCTTGGTATTTGAGGTATTTAAAATGTTGGGTTGGGTCAGAAAATAATTTTCGTCACAAAATAGAAACACTTTTGTTAATATTTGAATATTCTATTTAATTATATATTGACCATGTTTCTAGTGGTAGCTTAATTCCACGTTCACATTTTCACCACTGTTTACATAGTCACCACTTGTGCAAATATCCCTCAAAATCCACCAGAAGAAATGTAGTCACGAATAATTAATATTGCGCACGGACGCTCCACAACGACATAGCAGTTTTCTTGAGCGACACGAGCCTGTTCTCAGCTGACATTATCTTGGGACCCCATTACCCTTTTCTCGCGACAACGTCCAAGGAATCCTAACTGGAACAGAATATGAACCCGTTAGCTTTTTTCCTAGCTCTTAATTCCGCTGGACATCAGGACCCCGACGAAACGTTGCTCGTTAACGTGGAACTAACGAGGCCGTGCTAGTTAGTTTGATTAATTTCGAGCTGGAACCGTTTTATCGAAATGCGTTTGAACTATCCGGGTTTAATCGAACCGCACAAACACGAGGAAGTTATCCCGACGGAGGACGTGCAACCTCTGTCCCTAATTTCAGTTTATTGCTGCAGCGGGTCCAGTCTTCCGTGTTTCCGTAATTGAATTACGAACATGGCGGATGCAGGGGGGCCAGCACCGTCGCTAAGGAAATTTCTTTGCTGACGGTTGAGTGGAACCTCCACTGGGTCGTCAGCTTTCTGGATCTCGGAGGACTCGGTTAATTCTTGAGATTTTTCTTTGAGACTCGGGTGTCTGATACGGCCCGCGTTTCATTAGTTAAGAGTAGAGTTTACCTCGAGACTGCAGCGAGCACAGGAAGCAATGCTGATGTTTAGTTTATGCGTGTATCGATGCAATTTATTTATTTCTATTTTATAGTATTTTATATCTGCGTTGTGTGGGTAAAATAAATATTAAATAAAATAGTCCTTCTTCTTACAATATCTCTTCTGAATTTCAATGTATGCTATATATGCTGTTAGAGGCGATGCATTGAGAACAATAAATTACCTCAAAATAAATTTCTATTGACCTACTTCCATCATTAACCCATAAATGCGTTAATAACGGCGTCTGTCCATTATTATCAGATACTATGACTTTATGTTGCTTCGTTATAGTTACACCAAGCTTGGTATTTGCAAATTTTTGTACACTCCCAGCCAAAGATATGAACTTTTCAATTACGTAAAAGAACTATTCACCATTCAGAATTTAACGAAAAATTGCGGGAGGACATTGTGGTTGATTAAAAAAAAAAAGCTGTGTCTGTAATTAAGCCGTCACGCAGAAGCTCGCTTCATCCCCTAGGATTTTTATTTAACGAAACGAAGAATTAAACGAAATCGCGGGTGCAGAAATTTCATTAGCAGTGTACCGCGTCGTGCGGTGAAGCGAAATCTCCCAAAACTGGCCAAAGGTGTTTCTTTAGATTCAGCTAAAATAAAAACCAACAGTATATATATAATGACTGGCTATGTAGGTCAATATAGCTCAAGGGATAATTTTATAGCCTTTTGAATACCGAATGCCGAATTATTGCAAAAAACGATCGTAAATTTTCTTTTTAAAAGATCTTTAATATCACTTTTTATTATCAAAATGATAACCTAGATTTCACATCTGTATCAAATCTTGGCGCCTAAGGCAAAACGCATTAAATTTCCCTGACAGTGAATGAGTTAACCCATTTGCATTATGAGAAAAAGTGGAAAATTTGTTCGTTTCAAAACATGTGAAAAATGAAAAATCTTTTAGTTGATTATACAGTAATAATAAAAGAGCAATAACATATAGTGATAATAAGTCTTGAAATGACCGACACGTGAAGTCACACAATAATTGTTACACTGATAATACGTATATTTTCTTTTTCTTTTTTTTTTTTTTTTGTAATAAACAAACTACGCAGGATACTTTCAAAAGTTTTTTGGTCCTAATAGCCGAGCACAATGTGCATATTTATGCGCTAATGATGCAAATGGGTTAATAGAAATTTATTTGTGGTAAATTATTGCCCTTAATTTAGAAAAGAAGATCGATTTAGAAATGAATTGAGAAATCGACGAACCCTGAACGTTTTTACGAAACGCGTGTTAGGGTCGTTGGTAATTACGTGGGCTTCAATTTTCGATTTCGACTCCTGCTCGTGATTTGTTAAACCCCCCCCCCCCCCCCCCCCCCGCTTCCCCCAATGATAGCTACGGGGCTGGAAATGGTGGCATTGGTATCGATACAGGCTCTGCATCGAGCTAACGGCAACTCGTGTCTGGCAAAAATTGGCGATAATGATCGGAATCGCTTTTGTATTGACCCGAAAACGAGCTCGATGCGTGATATTGGTTACGAAACGACGACGATTAAGTAGCACTTCCATTGTGACGCTTTGGGACATGCGTTACCATACAATATGTAACCATTCTTCTTTATTATGATAATAAAACACAATTCAAATTGAAATAAAATAAAATTATGTATCTGCAGTTTGAAGTATGCTAACTTAAGAAACTGTAGTTATCGGTAATTCTCCACCGCTTCGAAGCAGTTTTTCTGTTATTCGTTGCATAAATCTCGAAATAACAAGCTAGCCATTAAAAATCGTCCACGAATACCATTATTACCGCAATTTTTCTTTTCCTAGTTGACTTTTTCGTGGAGAAATGAACACGGCCCCGTGCTCGAACCATTCATGAAGCGAAACAGCGACAACGAGCGTAATTCGCGAAGCATGAAATTTAATGCGAGGGATGCTGAAGTGGACGTTCCTTTTCCATTTTGTCAAGAGTTGCATCCCTTCCGCCGGCACCCCTCTCTCGGGAAGAATTATTTCCTCTTTTTCGGACGTTGATTCTAGCGAATTTAACGATTCGACGTACCAGAGCAGAAACATACAACTGAATTTGACGAATTTACGTTCTACTTCCACGCGCGAGTATTTTGAGGTTTTACGCGCAGAGGAGCCTCGCGAGTGAACAAAACGAGAACCAGAAGAAACACTGTTTAACACGTTGCGTGCCACGTGTATAACTTATGGTATACGTTAAACTTTACCTTCAATCCATGTGCACTATAAATGGTACACGCAGAGATATTTATTTAATTCACTGCAAACATATATATTTTAAGACAAATTCAATTCTGTAAAATATATTTCCACCAAAAGAATGAAGAATTATTCGAAGTGCAGTATAGAATGAAACAAAACATGCTAATTACTTATGGATTGATGATTTTCATTTTTATTTTTTCCACCAAATAATTTTATAGTTATTCTAACACATCCTCTGTGAAATTATGCTTCGAATAATTTTAAAAGTATTATATCTAACAGTTTATCTGAGAACTCCCCAATCGCATTTCACGTTCATATAACACGGACCAAAAGTTAATGAAGCAAGCAGATAACAAAGTTGCCATCTAATTTCACTTATCGAATAGGGGACCCAATTGATTTAGTCTCACATGTACATCGACTACCCGAGCTTGACGATAATTTCCTATCCTCCTGCCAGCGTCAGGATTAATAAGATTCGGTATAATGACCTTCATCTTGATTGACAATGAGAGAATAATAAAAACGTCACTAAACGTGAACAGGAATATTCGAATTCCCGTTTCCCATTTTCAATTCGTCTGAAAACACATTTTTTATATACATATTTTCGAATCATCATCTCAAGGGTACACAACACTGTAAAATTTAACCAATAAATCAGTTCCTTTTGCATTTCTCAAAAGCTACACGTTTCAAGAATAGAATATAATGTATTTAAAATGCCACCATTTTGTCAATTTTCTTTTAATACTTTTTTCCCTAATTCGCACTACAATCACATTCATAATGAGTAAAGCAAAATCATTTTTCATTGGTCTGCACCATCAGACCTCGATAGGGTTAACATCGCAACCCCATTCCGCTCGACGTGACGTCGAATATTATTCGTAATTTTGAAATAAATTGACCAGGACATTTATAAGTTAAACAGAATTTTGCGTATGCATGTATAAATAAACACACTAAATTTCAAAAGTTTCTATATAGTACTTCAGCTGTAAAAAAATGATGAAAATTGCCTCGAAACTAATGAAAAATACCTGAGTCATTCAGTTTTTCAAAATTCCCAAAGAAACATCGTCGCTAAACAAACGTACTTGTAAAATCGAACAACCGGTGTCTTCAGTTTCTCCTTCACTGGTTTACGAGAGCTTTGCGAATACGATAGACAGCATGTTAGTGCAAATGGTGGGAAGGAAGGGGTCGTAAAATGGTCGCCCGTCAACAAGGGCTGACGCGACGACGTTCGATAACCGCGTTATCTCTGTACCCGCGCTACTAATTTAATTGGTCTCTCTCGAAGGTAAGCTACGAGCAAACTGATTCGCCACCTGAATCTAGTAAAACGACTTGCCGTGTGTTTGTGACGATTCTGAAGCCCTAACGCGTGGTTCTGACGTCGTTGTTTCGTTGTTTCTTGGAATAGACAACTTCCCTGCGCTGTAATTGACGGCTTCTACGTAAGGAAACTTATGCTTGCGATGAGAATGAAGACTTGGAGAACCTAGAGTCTCATGTTATACATATACCTACATAGTCAAATAGACACAGACCCTTATATCCTTAGTTCAATTACTAAAAAAATGTGTTCAACTTGACAATTTTCAATTTCTAACAATTGGATTCATATTTTTAGTACAAAAGATTTGTCAAGCTTGACAATTTTCAAACACAAACACGAGGAAGTAGAAGTTTCTTTCAATGTTGCGACGTTTGAGACATTTTAACACTAGATTCATGGAAATTTCTGAAGATAATTTACCTCTTCATCTTATTATAGCATTTTTATTTGGTTTATCTGTCGACATAAATTCTCTTCTAGAGCCAACCTACATTTTAGAATATCGATTAGATGAATATTTCGATGACATTTTAAAATATATTTCGGAATATCCAATACCTGGCGTAACGATTAACTTTGATATCGTAATGCTCTGGGAAGTTTACTAAAATAATATTGGAAGATGAAACTAACGAATTAAGTTTACGTGGAAAATTTAAATTGTAAAACAATCTTCTCCATTTGTATGAAATACTTCTCCTCCGCCTAGATGAAATGAAGACATACCCACCACTGTTTACGTTTCTCCAGTGCAAACGTTTGAGAAAAGAATAATCTTGCTACGATTCAAAATAAAATTATAAAATCTGTAGTGTCCGCGCCTCCCACACCCAACAATAAGGAGTCAAATAAGAACACGAAACGTCGTAGGGTACGGGATTGGTCGCGTAGGTAAAGCGGTCGACTGTGGATCCGAGGATCGTGGCTTCGAATCTCCGTGCCTTATTTTTCGTTTAGTCTCCTACAAATCAGTAATTTGTGCGTTTAAAAATTAAATTAAAAGTGGAGATGCACTCATGCGCTTATGTGTAGTACCATTGCATCGATGGAACAGAAGGTACCGAATTAATCCGTTTCTATTGGGCCACTCTGTATATATGTATATATACATAGATTAGTGAAACTTCGAGGTACTTTAACAAACTTTAGCCTCGCGGCGCGCAGTTGTATCAAAGTAATAATCGGTGTTAGAAGTTTCGTGAGATTAGCAAAATTCATGGAAAAGTTAGTCGAATTCTTCCAACTTGCGTTATTACTTCGTTCTGGTAAATAGTACGTGTTTTGTTAGACGTTTTTCACTGGAAGTGTTCAGAACCTTGAAAACTGATTGAGACTTATGGAAAATTTGGTACGTACACTGCGGTCCGGAATATTTGGATTATCTATCTTCCGAGATTAGTGGACTAAGATACGTCTTACTTATAAATTTATTTATGTGGAACGCAATATTTTATACAACATACAATTTTAATTTTTCCCAATTGTCAGTTCTATGATTTATGCACGTCCACTTTCATTTCTATTTGGTGTTTAAAGAAAAAATATTTATTTTAAAACCACTTGTTAGATTCTATGTTAGAATCCAGTTCTACGAATTGCTATGAATCTATGTGTCCTATTATTAGAATCTAATAATTCTTACACTTAAGAATCTTTCATTTGTTAAAATTTTAAGTGTAAACGTTGTAAGTGCTCCATAAACATCTTGTACAATGCAAATTTTTTCACGATTCAACAAGTTTTAGGGAACTATTACACGTTGCAAATTTCGTGAAAGTTACTACTGTACTTAATGTTTATATAAATAGACAACCTAATTTCTTAGATGTTAACGTTGTAACAGTAACGGAGCAAACTGAATCGTACGCAATTCAATAATGTAATATTAGACACAAAATATTGTGTATGTGTTACTTATTAATGAAATGGAAGAAACTTGAGTACAACCTAATATGATGAATATCGAAACAACCAATTGAGCACATTATTCTACATAAATTCCCGAATAAACATTTAATTCCGAGATATCCAGAGATAAAACCCAGCTTCAGAGTAATTTTGGTTCAAATAAATTTGAAACAATTCGTACGCCTTAAAGCCTTTCAACGCTCCTGAGCACTTCCGCAGTTTTTCATTCGCGATTAAATCGATCCCTGGATACAGCGAATGACCGCGAAACTCTAATCTGCTCGTAAAAGCGCAGCCCGCGATCAAAACAGGGCAGCGAGCTTCCCCGTACTGAAAACACTGAAGCTTCGACTTCTGTTGGAAAAATAGAGACGCAAGCGGCGTACAAAGGAGCAACATTTGCTCGTTTTTAGGTTGTTTCATGGTAACGCTGGCCCAAGGGACGTTGCCACGCCAAATGGCGACGTTATACTGACTTTCAGTTCCCTAAACCCTTTACACCCTACGAGCTTTCGCGCATTTCGTTCTTTCAGGGATGAGCTGAATTTTATTTGAATTTCGTACGAGAAATAAAAACACAATGCAGCGATTTCTTTGCATGGTTTACTCGATTGGATAGTCATTCGTTTAAGGTAGAATGTAATTCTAAATTACCATTCAGATTGAAATTTTTATTGAACAATGGTTTCTTTTATTTGGGAGTTGAAATTCTCGTTTATAGAACATTCTTTTGTAGATGGGAAATTCGAATAACGAACGAAGGAAATGACTTTGTTACTCGTTCAATAAAAGTTACAGTCTGTATAGTATTTGATACTATAGAGATTAAGTAGATTAATTAGATTTACTATAGTAGATTTAAAACATTTAATGCAATGCATGCATAACATTTGAATGTAAATATTTTAATACCCAAAAATTAATAAGTTGTCTCCCGATCCAAAGCGCAAAAAAGTAATACAAAAATAAAACAGACCTTCTACGAACATCTAAGAGTCCCGAAAGTCTCATCGACGCCCCCAAAGGTGCCATTTCACGTCACAGCGGGAAATACGCGGAAATAGAAGAGTAAGCCAGCGATTTCTTGGGCAGAGGTCTTAAAAAGGAGGACACCCAGAACCAGTTCGTTGGAAATTCCGTCGAAGGCATTAAGAAGCTACGGTCTAATAAATTGTGAAACAGCGTGGATCTCTCTTCGACATGGGGAACAGCGACCAACAGGAATTCTTCGAGGATGCCGTCGCAGAGGGATGCTCGACATTCTTGGCGAGCGTGTTCGCGAGCGCGTACGACAATAAGTCACGCTCGAATTTGCAATACCAACCCACGTTTCGCTGTATCTCCTATTCGTGGAGGCGGCATATCCCCATGATGATACGCAAATTTTGGCAGCAGCGACGCCATAAAGCCGAAAATACGTCTCACGTTCTCCTGATAGATGTATAATAAACCACGTGAACGTAAAATTTAAGATGAGGATTTGAATAGCTATGTAGGTTCATGCTTAAACGACTGTCGTTAATCTTAAATTGTCATGCCAGCGATACATAACTCTTCCATGCTTAAGATATCGTTTAGAAAATAATTCTAATTTTAGGATAATTGTGTAGTCTGTAGTTAAATAATTCTAACCATGTGTTTGTGATAATTTCCAGAATAGAAGAGGAGGTATATTTGAATAGTTAATAGAGGAACAACATCTTATAGATTGTTTACTATTCGATTATACTGTACTTAACTTTATCTATTAACTTATACTATTTGTTGAAGAACGAATTCCTGTAAGTGGTTATTTTCACTTTATGCTCCATTTTATTTCGTCCGATGAAGGTACGTAGATTGCGGATGCTTAGGTACACATTTATGTCAAGTATAAGGATGTGCATAAATACAAAATACACTGTTCAGAAGATGAAACATGCTTTCATTTAAATCTCATTTCTTCACTCGAATCTGCAAAAATATGAATTTGCATATACATCAGGAGTCTATTTATGACTAATTTTATTTTTCCATTCAACATTTGTGACTTTCCTTCATCAGACATATTGTATCCGCTGCTTCCTCTACTAGCCACTGAAATATCGCCCACTATGTAAATAGAGTTAAACTTTATCTTTCTGACTGAACTCTAAACACCTCTTTTCCTCAAACACATTTTCGACAATTACAACGAAAAGAAAATTTCACGTATCTAGATTTGTTCATCCATCATCAAGAGGAACCCCATATTTAGACCAGAAGCATTACAAAGTAAATTACATAAGGGATTACATGAATCTCGCCTCACTGAAATATATTTTTATTTCAAACATGAACCACCTAATTGAAATAAATATTCCTCCTCCTCCTCCCTTTTGTCGCAAAGTATTACACGTTTCCGTTTCTGGAGATGGCCACAAACGCATCGTGAACATCGCGTACACAACGTGTAAGTGGTTCGTTACGACGTTGTCCAATATTGTATATTGGAGAATAAAGTTATGGGAGATCAACGAACGATAGAATGTAGGTTACGGCGGTTAGAAGTCGTTGCGTTACGGCCTCGAAGTGAGGGGGTTGGAGGGAAGATAAATTTTAAGTGGTCCCGCGAAACGGGACGCAGTTTGGAATGGGGAACGATATTCCGGATTTACGGAGCGGCGGGAACGGGGAGGGAGGGAGGGAGTGGGAGACCGGGGGGGGGGGGGAGTGAAATTTCCAATTCGATTTCATGCGTTCGAGGGAATTTCAGGAATTTCCGGCACTGGGAAATTTATGCCGCCAAAACTCCGCGGATACGCGAGGAACTTCTGCCCTCGAGTACCCATTCGTTTGCCTAATATCGAATATCTCTCCTCGGGGCTTAAAAAAATTTTCATCTCGGTCGAATTTTGAACGCCCGTACTGCGAAAGTAAAATAAAAAAAAAAACTCGATGCACGAATGGAAAATATTTTAAAAGCAATGGGGGCCATAGGGGGGGTAATTAAAATTTGTTTTCATTGGTATCGATGTTTTTGGGGGCTGCTGTACAAGGATGGGTTAAATAACAGCATATACATTCAGTTCCATAAGTATTCGTATCCACCATGTTTATTGACAAAATAATTCTCACTTAAATGATAAGTTCGACGTTTCCAAATAAATTTTTCTTTGTGAATATAACACGACGGAAATGAACCATTCAATATAGACAAAATTTCTTAAACCTTTTCTAAATTTTCAATGGAATTACTTTCGAGAGGCGTTCTCCCTTCTTAGAGTGCTCATTAGCGATTGTAAGAAATTACACGTGTAAAAGTTCTCAGTGCTATAGAAATCTACAAGGGTCTGAGTGAAAGACAAATTTTTCTCTCGGCACGTTTTCTTCTAAGAAAAATCCAAGGCAGATGAAAACGTCGAAGATCCTCGTCCGTGGGACAGACGATAAGATGTCGCGTAGAACATTTTCGCAGCGTGCTAGAACGACGCGTCTCCGGCAGGAATTTAATAGGGTTTCTTCGCGTCACCGATGAAAAAAATCAATTTTATCTTTATAGTTTTTTCACCTACTTCAAAGAACACTTTGACGTCGTTAAAATCACCATGGGTAATCGAAAATAATTGGAAAAGCAAAAGCAAAACTGTCAATTATTAAAAAAAAAAAATGTACTCAGAGGTACGAATGGATAAATAGACAGATTGAAATTGTTAATTATCTCTTACTAAAGTAACATTATTTTCGATTATCACGCAATTTAACGCTTTCTAAAATTAAAACAGATGAATTAAGAAGCGAACCTGACAAAAGTGAGCGTTCAGTTCGAAAACACATTTCTATGTACGCACTTCGAAATAAATTTACTTTTTGTTGGACGACCTCTGTTGTATAAATTATTTCCAATCATTACCAAATTACTTTCGTTTCGCTAAAACACCCCCCAAACGCAGTTTTAAAACCTTTTGTCCCAAACGAGTAAATTGCTCCCTATAATGGACACGCGATCCCCTAGCGCGGCGAAAACAAATACAACCGTTAAAAATAGATGCATCGGAGGTGGTTGTTGCGCTAGCAGGCGTTGGCCAGCGATTTCGAGGCATTGTTCCGCGAGTAGGTCGACAGGAAGCGTTTCCTCGAGACCCTTTCGGTTCAAATCGCTCGCGAAACATTCCCAAAACTGTGCGATCCTCTCTCTCGCGGCGTACCTGCGATTGCGAATCACGAGCTTCGTATCGCGAATGCCAGTTGAAGCGGAACACGGTGCAGTCGAGTGTGCGTTGCGTTGCGAATAACGCGCGTTATAGTTTCAGAAACGCGTACCGTACATGCATGTTGTGCTACAGCTATGTCACGAGCACTATGTGACTTGGACGTGTGCGTGATACCAAATTACAGTGGGTAATTAGATTGTTCGTTACCCTTCGAAGAGGTAAGCTCTGGAATAACCTACAGTTGTTAATAAAAGTTCAGACTCACTCATCTGAGTTTATATTGCAAACGAATAATTTTAATAGATTTACTTTTTGGTAGCTCGCAGTTTTTAATTATCATTAATGGTTTATTTACACATATTCGTAACGTGGAAGTCCCGTGTCAGCACCGTGTCTGTAACATCCATAACGTTTCAGTGACGACTGTTTCTACCTATCCGTAGTTTGATCAGTTTGACCGCAGCGGTTTTCGAGATGGCGAACTTTACGGATGATGAACTAGCAATGATTGCTATAAGTTTAGATGATGAAAATGAAGAGAATAAGACAACGAAACGAAAGTGGGTGCATGAAGCCTGGAAAAAAGAGAAAGTGAAGGAGAATTTGTTACGTTACACAAAGAATTAATCGAAGATGGAGGCAAATTGTTTTAATATATATTATTATTTACAAGAGTCGATATAAAAAATTACGCGCTAGACATAATATTCTATTTGCATCGAAATCTGCGGTTTCACCTAAAATAAATATGATTTGTTTGGTATTCAATGAACTACAGATAAATTTTCCTTTCTAAAAATCGTCGTGATGTCCTCGTTGTCAGCCTATAGGCCAAGGGATTACATTCTTCCTCAAATCTGCTTCACGATTTTTAAGGAAGGCTAACATACAACTGTGCCCCGCAATAAACTGATCTCGAATCTACTGATGCCCGTGTGGCACCCCTCCGAAGCAAGGATTTAAGTTCGGAATCCCTGGAATAGTGATTCATTGTGATCCTCGGCTCCCCAGAGGAGCCTAATCTTTCCAAACTAGAGCTAAGATTTACCAGCTCTCTCGACTCAATTTTCCAAAGATTCCACGCACCAAAACTTCCAAACATTCGTCGGCGGGATTTCGAAGATGCTAATTTCCGCGACTTCGCCGCGCGGATATGGACGAAGGGTGGACGCATAATCGTGCGACGATTTCACGCCTGAACGAGCTGGGAGGACTATTCGATGCGACTGAAACGCTGACAGCCGTTTTTGTTCGTACGCCGCATTCATCCATGACTTCATTGAAGCCAGTCCGCGGCTTGGCTACTTTCTGTTTATGAAATACACAGGTGCGCTATTGTGGCTCGCCAGGCAAGCAACATCGTCGAAAGCCTCGTCGAGCGTCGCCAACGTCAACAGAAGCAGCGCGATGACTTCTGCGCTCGAACGTTGACCCTTCGACGGCGAAGAGTGGCGGACTTTATAAACAAAGGATTCCAAGTGATTAAGTGTCGTATGATCTACGACTTCGGGGAATTTAGAGACCTGGGTCTCTAGTATCACGTCTTTTAAATAAAACAAAAAAAATAAACATAATCTCATGGATACATGAAACAAAAAGTCTATTAGCATAGATAGAACCTGACACAAAGTCACTCAGAATTTCACAGCACCCTGCCAACTATTAGATGTGTAAATAAGTTTCGTTGGTTTATATGTTGAATTATGTACATTAACCAAACAAAATTTACACTTATGAAACAAACTAAAAGGTTCTGCCAACAACTACGATCTGTCATTCATTTGTTTGAATGCAAGTTTGCCACTCGTATCAATATCAAAAATACTTATTGTTAATTAATACATGCCGATATACCGTACCGTACCACCATCTAACTGTAATCTACAAAAGTTATGCATACTCCTAATACATGAGCTCAGTTCTGAACACGTATCGCTGCATTCAATATATTCGCCTCCCTCGCCTTCTACAGCAAAATTACTCAGACACGTTCAGCAGTGGAGCTGCAGTTGACTAGGTGCCCCTAAACCCGCAGCACGTTTCAAACTACGTCAATGTAATCCGAGTATATCAGAAATTCTATCTAGAACATAACCGGTACCGTTCCTTCTCACCATTCGATCGAACACTCCAATAAATAATTTCAAGTTGAGGACACCCAAATTAACAACTACATCAGCGAAGTTTAGTAAAAATCCAACTTGGGGGACACATCATACACTTTCAGAGGCTCCTTCGCATCGAACCCTTCAATAACTTCTACTCGGGGGATAATTTCAAACTGAAGTCACCCTAATCATCAACTACACTGACGGCCATAAGTATTAGGACACCTACCTTGCGTGGATTGATTGTAAAAAAATACACGATGCATAATATTCAGTTCGTTTCGATCTTTTGATTCCTCTGCATAGTCTTGCACAAATACCATTCCAAACAAAAACTAAACTCTAACGATCGAGTCCAATTATTTAAATCTTTACTTCCATACCACTAGATTCAATATGACCCAAGGAAATACGTAAATAAATTTCGCTGTAGCAGAGAAACGTAAACAGACGTGATATGTTATTTTAATAACTATAATGCAATATAGTTATAAATCAACTATGTGTGTGATCAATGTTTACAACTGAACATGTATTTCAATTGAACCTAGAAAATGAAGCAATAAAAAATGATATTCATTCAATTTTGAACAATTGTAGCAGGTGTCTTAATACTTATGGCAGGCAACTATATCAGCGAAGTTTACATCCGAACACACAATTTTGTTTCCAGTGCACAGCATCTGTCTAGATACTTAAGAACCCTCAGTATGATTCGAATTTCATGAGTAGTATCATTATTTCAACCTACTATAGAGCACAATCTAGCCAACCAGTAGATGTCACAAGAAACTAGTCCACTCTTATCATCCTTTGAGAAGATGAAGGGATCTCCACATCTTGCACTATCAGAACCATCAGTTCTCTAACATACTTCAACCCCAAACTAAGTTACCCTATACTCGATAACAATCCACGAATTATGCCGACATACTCGAGTCTAAACACATTTCAAACTACGCAGAGATGTCCAATTGGAAGAGCTGCGCCCCCGGGCCCCCCCCCCCAACGGATGCTCATAAACCCGCGACACACTTCGAACCGCGTCAGCATAGTCGGATTGTATCACCAATTCTACATAAAACACAATCTCGAGGAACGAGAACGTGCCTCGAAAATCCAGTTCATCTTAGCCAACAGATCTTCAACGTACACACTTCGAGGAATACCAGTTCTTGGATTAAGCACTCGAACGATCACATAAAGACACGAAGACACCCATAACCCAAGTACCCATCGACTCAGGTCCGAGCACGCGTTAACTAAATTTCTCGAACACGCTTATAGCGAGACCTGGACCACAACAGACTTTCATCTATGTGCGTCAGCCTGGAGTCCTGGACGACACTATTCAAACGCGTCTACCGCGGCTGCTCTGCGAGTCTCCGAATCCTCGAGCACCTTCTACGTCCAAGCTACAAGCACCAGACGAACTCCAACGAACCTTTGCAAGTTTCGGAGCGTCTTCGAAAAATTGTATCGGAGGGACCAGTAAATCTTAACGGTAGCATCTGAAGCGTAGGCACTTGCAGGTACTCGAAGATGACGACGAATCACTATCACTATCGACGACGTCTACGCGGCTGTAACCAGGCAAAAGAATCCCTTACCTCAGACGAGGCGACCGGAACCCGGTACACCGGAAGGACAGGGATGCCGGACGATCCTGGCTACCTCGAGGGAAGCTCGCCCGGGCGGCATGGCTCCCACCTCTTCGCCCTGTGATCCTCCCGGCTGCTACCCGGCAGGGTGTCCTTCTTGGCGTTCGTCCTGTCCGCTTGCTCCTGGCGGGTCCTCGCGCACAAAGAAGTCGGAAAACCGTTTCGCCGATCACGTTCCTGGGGACGACACACGGATAGCTCGCGCCAGCGGGTGGTTCGTCGCGGCAGGGCCTCACCGAGCGTCGCGACGCGTCACGATTCGCATCCTGGCGCGATCACGACCCGGCACTGCACCTGGGAAGGGTGTCGAAGGACAGGAAACGAAAGGGTGGCACGGAGAGGCTCGTCGACTGGCGAGGCACACGACGTGAAAGGGGACGATCTCTCTGGAGGATCGTCGACGACTGTCGGACAGGATCGGAGAAAAGAGAGCACAGAAAGCTAGGCACAGGACACGATGGCCCGGCCACTGCGCCGGCACTGAGGCTACGCCGCAGCCTCGGTCTCCTGCCACCCCCGCGCGCCTCTCTTTCTTCTCTCTCGCACCGCCAGCAGCTCCGTCGCGCTCTCCGCCTCTCCCGCGCCCACTTTCTGCCCGAATCTCACTCTAACCACCCCCTACTGCATCCGCATCTCTGTTCCACCCTCTGGCTCTGATCTCTCTTTTCGGATCTCCGGCACCCTCCAGCTCTGTTCTCCTCCAGGCATCCGCATCCCTCTTGCATTCCCGATGCTTCTTTCTTGATCAGGATAGGTGTCCGTGTTTTCGAACACGCGTACCCCCTCCCCTCCGCCCTCCTGGGGCGGCGTTCCTTCAGGGATCTCCTGTTTTCTTCGGGATACCTCGTCGGTGTCGCTGTCCCCACCCTAACGCCTCATCCTTCTCTCCCCTCCCGCGAACCATTTGTTTTCATTTTCCTCTGCCCTTGTTTTAGAAGTTCGCTTCGTTCGAGGGTTTTCTATTTTTTCCACTGTTTTGAAGGGGACGATGGAAGAGTCCAGGGAATACGTATTTACAGTGGGAAGATGGCAAAGTTTGCTCCTGTTTAAAATATAGTCTTTCCAAAGATTCCAAAGTTCCTTTTGAAATCATAGGAAACATAGATTTATAAAATTTCTATAATTTTCGATTAAATATAAACGCTATTTGGAGAAACGAATTTACGGAATGACCTAATACACTAGGTCCAGATATGTGTTCTTCTAGAGATTATTGGAGACTATCGTTATTCATTCATTTATTTTATGTGCGTAACTTATCATACAAAGTTATTGCACTACTGCTTACTTAGTACTACGTAGTTTATTTTCATTCTTCTTGTCATCGTCTTCCACGACTCCTGCATTCTTTTGATACTGTTTGCAGTATCTCTTACTTCTCATCTATTGGGGCCCGTTGGCCCCTCTCTAGCTCGGATACCTCGGGGATGCTAAGCTCGTACTGTAGTTACAAACACCGCTACAGCCCCAGAGGGCGAAACTAACGTCAAACGTGTCATTTATCTCATAAAAATTATTCCATAGTACACGACTTCTAACCATGTTCAGTGTGCTTCTTCAATATTTAATTATTTACATTAACGTAAAAGCTAACTAGGTCTATTATCCCTATTTAACGGTCCCTTTTCAATGTTTTCATTTCCAGTTAACTTCACACTGTCTGTTTGGTCACATATTTCCATCTTTGTCTCGCCATTCCATTCAACCCCTATTTCGTTCTTTCTATCGCGTTTTGCTTTTTCTGTCCCCACTTTTCCTCTCGCTTCCGTGTTCGTTGCACATATGTAGTTCCATACCGTCGGGATTCTTGCTGTTCCCTAGCATTTCACCACGAAACTCAACCCTCTGCCGATCCTGGCACTCTTTCGCCTCCTACCACGTGCCGCAAGCCCTTGTAGAGTCGTCCCACTGGCAGCCTCAACGATGGAATAAACACGATCCACGAAATCACCCACGCTGTAGTCCGCACAATCTCGAAATATTCGGTCTCCTCGCACCTATATGATTGCAGTGAATGCTATTTTCTCCCTAAACATACATTGATTTGATATGTTGTCATTTCAATCTGCAAAAGAATTATTTAAGGAAGCGCATTACTCTAACGACCTTGGAACGAGTCCTATATTCAAACATTCATTATAAAAAAAAAACTATACTATGGATTGTTTCCAAATTCTTATTAGGTTTTATTTAAGATTTAAGCAAACAAAATTTGCAAACAAATTTTACAGGGTTGTGCTCCCTTAATGTCCCAGGAGTGATTTGTAAAGGAAATGAATAAATGATGACGAACGTTCTAGTAGGACGTACGTAGGTGTATAATATTGTCACCGAAATATTCGCAAACCTCTGTTTTGAATTAGCGTAGGCCCTCAAGTTTGTTCACGTTTCTGGAAAAAATTTTTACGCAACATCGATGGACAACCCTGTCCACGAACAATTCTATAAAACTCGCAACGGAAATTTGTTTGGCGCGTGCACGGGCTGACAAAGGAATAACGAAGGACGACGAAAATCGCTTTTCCGCGAATCCGATATATCTGGCACGCGATCGCGCAGTGAATTCGTAAAAACACCCTCACATTTTTTTTTTTTTTTTTTTTTATAGTCGCAGTTCTATTTACCTTCGACAGTTTTTTTTTTCTAACGCATTTTGCATTTATCACTAGCAGAATTTTAGTTTTCGTCGGTTCTACACTCGTGTTTGCGCTAGCATAGAAAACAATTGTTCCTCGATTTATATTGGATTAGTATGGGAAACGATGAACTATTTTAATGCAAATAGAGGGTTCTCGATTAGCGAGATGTAGTCTATATTATTTAGGATATCTGTAGAAATTATCAGAATGGAAGAGAGAATATATTTTTAGATTAGGAAAACGGAAAAATTAGTTGGTAATAAAGCAAAAGGAAATTATTGCAGTAGCTTCCATGACACTTGTTTCGTTGTTTGATTGTTAAAAGAATCGAAGGACGACGATGCTCTTTGCTCGATTACAACAAATGCAATTCCGGAAGCTTCAATATCAACCTTGAAAACTACAAAAGTGCGTCGTTACATATAAAATATCCTATAAACTCAAATAAACTGAATTCAAATCGCAGACAGAATATTCTTCTACACCAAATAACTTCCCAAAGGTTTCCACAAATCTTTCATAAAATCTTCAAATGACAAATTCAATTCTTCCCTTCCCCGTGGGACCTGCTCGATGGGAATGAATTTTTTCCTACGATTCCACGGAGGAAAAAAAACAATCGATATTCGTCCTGTCCCGATACGTCGACAGGCGGAAACGACGAAAAAATGAACCTCTCCGACCTTCCAAGACTCGATATCATCGGATATAAAACCTTGATTTGCCCCACGGTCGGGCATTGTTATGCTAATAATATTCCGCCACGGGCTGCTGCTCGGTCGACGCGATAAAGATTTCACGGGCTGAGCCGCGAAATTCCTGACGATCGCATTACAGATAGTAATAAAGATAGAGGTTAGACGAAAATAGGGAAGTTTTTCGTGAGGATGGGAGGATGGGGGCCTAGTCTCAGTGTTCGAATCGATGTACCGCAGTCACGTAAATCGAACTTTAACCCCACCCGTGGATACGATTTATGGAGATTCGAGTCATGTCTGCTTATCGATTTCCATGAGTGTCTGCCTGGCCGATATTTCCCAGCATCCGGGACCAACCTTACGTCATTTGTACCGAGGAGGTATTATTTCTACCGAGAAAGAAATTGAATGAAAACTGAACGAAAACAGGCGAACTTTTATTCGCGACGAACGTGCCTTATCGCCCTCGATTCTTGCATATTTCATACTCTCTCGTTACGTGTTATACATTTAATGACAACTGCTGTTTTCGTGGCGTAATTAATGCTAACAGAGGCGGGAATTTTGTACTGTTTGGTGTACTTTAGTTTTGGGTTACTTTCTTATGTTGTTTGTCTTGTAAGAATTTATATTTATCTCCAAGTGTCTGCTTCGGGTATTTAACAAAAATTCTCGAGTAGAAATATTTAACCAATAATACGGTACAATACTTATTATTCTTACTTAATTGCATTTTGGTAGGTTTGTTACTTCAACAAGCCGATTCAATCATATTAAGGTCGGCACTAACTTTTTCGACCTTCATATTTTCTTCAGATGTTGAACAAATAATCTAAAAAAATATAATCAAACAATGACATAATGAAAACATTTCAGTACTATTCTCATTATTTTCATTTATTTTCATTTAACTTCATTTCAATTATTTTCATAAGTTTATTGGTACGAAAAGCCCATTTCATCATTAAGGATGATACCATTGTCACGCAACTATTTTCTTCAAGTGTTGAACAAACTAAAAAAATACAGTCAAACAATGCTATTAAAAAAATACTTCAGTCCCACTCTTATTATTTTGAAGATCCTCGAAGTTGAAATATCTAGGTATGTATAATCATCAGTGAAAAATAGACTCATTCAACCTACATATAATAATAATATTATACTATTACATATAATAATATATACTTTAACGTATTCTAGAAATAAATGCTTCCCACAGCTAACGAGCGAGTATTGCACCTCTTCTTGAATAAAGCACGTCCTTATGCAAACAATGGGTGTTTCCTGTCTATAAATAAAGGAATTAGAACTGGTCGCAGTTTCTTCACACGTGTTGCACCCCTTGAACTTTCGCCCACGTCGCAGCGGTGCTCCGGATAACGAGATTCGGAGCTGGCTATTAGCGTTGTCGCTGGAAACCCTTTCGCGAAATCTCGTCTCACGATCTGAGCCTTCGCGATAGCCGAGGACCTTCGACCCCCTTCACTGGAAGGCCGCAAACTTCCTCGACGATTAGTCTCTCGCACCTGGCGTCCTTGACCCCACCTGGAGGCGGAGGTGTTTGCCAGAGTCAAGGATAAGCATGCAACGTCTCCTGGTCGCCGGGAGCTTGGAAATCGATGACGGCGAACAAGGTTAGACCCGCGACTTTTCATTTTGCGTGACCAACAAGGGGTGAAAACGGTCTACCGTGGCTCGACTTAACGAGCATCGCGGAAGGTGGGTGTCGTGATTCAGTTCATGCGGAGAAAACGTGTCCTCGGTGTAAGGAGAGCCATGATTGGAGCCCTGGAGCGAGGATATACGACCCTTTCGCGATTTTCAGATTCCATCGAGTGATCTTTGGGATCAGTGAAAGTTGCAAAGTCGAATGATCGTTTCTGGATTAATTAAGACCTAGTTAATGGTTAATTAGACTAGGGAATTTTGAAGTTTACTTTCTCTACTGCATCCCTGTGTGCATGTCTAAATAACGGTTGTTCAATCAACAGAAATTGAACGAAACGTTCAGTTTCTGCAAGTGCATCCAAAGCTTCGGTTCTCGGAGGAATTACGACTCAACATGGACGCCGCCGCGGCCATTAGAAACGCAATGCGTCACCCAACGAGCCGCTTCCGCAGGAAACGGACGCAACCTCCGGAATTTTATGCCTCGTCGCCAAAATACGGCGATAAAAGGCTCGTCCTGATCTGTTTTCCTTCCAGCGTGGCAATTTTGCATCGGTCTTTTATTGCAGGAAGAAAACTCTGTCGGGTCGCGTGAGGAGATGATGGGTTTGGTCTAGGGCAATGGTTCTCAACTATGAAGTCTATTATATCATTTCATAGAAAGGAAACAAACTAATAAAGGTTCACAAACTAATAATTAGTATTGGAACTGTTTGTTTCAGGAAGGGGAAAATACTACAATTTTGCATTTGTACGTTGCTCTGTTATTGATATACATATATGCACATATATATTGTATATACATATAGTGTCCTTGCAAGGCGATTCCAATTCGGAGAAATACTAGTAAACATTGTAGTATTTCCTGGAAGGAACATCCCTCTAAATTCCTTGACATAATAGTAAACGTTGTAGTATTTCCTGGTTGGACAATCCCTCAAAGCTCTTTGAAAGAGAAACATCTATATCCATTTTTCCTGACGATCGATTTTGATGAAATCTGGTATACAGAGGTTTTTGAGGTCTCCATTTATATCCTACAATCTAACTGCAATTTTCTTTAATTTGAGCATCATGAATAATCTGTAGAATAATTGAGTGTCCTCGCATACAACAGTTAAAAGGTTAACTATCATTTGAACCGAACGAATTCTGAATTGGATCAGATTGTGTTAAAGTTAATTTCCACTAGATCAGATCCAATTCAGTTGTGGCTGAAATTGAAACAATTTGGGTCTTTTTGAAGAAACTTTTCGACGAAGAATTTACATAATTGAGAACGTGCCGCGATTCGAAGAAGCTTGAGAACGTGCCACGATTCGTCGTAGCTTGAGAACCACTGTCCTGGGGACAAACCAGAAATCTGAAGAAATAATGTAAATATTCTATGGGAGCAAACGCGGGAAGAATCTGAATAAGTTTCTCAAGAATAAGGAAGACGATCGAGGAGCCTCGCTCAATTTTTCGGGCAATAATATTACCCTGAATGCCCGCAGTTACGACGATCGATAACTGAAGAAAATAAAAACTCGAAATACTTTCCAGGACAGCGACACGTAAACATAGCGACGGGATCCAATTCCTCGCGAGCGTACGTAACGTTAATGCAAAGGGAAATTTGTAAACAAAAATTCTAGCGGGTAGTACTGCTATTTTTCTATTCGTTGAGTTACTTAAGTCAAGTATTCCTCTTACTGTAGTTTAACATGTACAAAGATCGTTTGACATAACGAGGATCGATCATTTATAAAATACGAGTAAGGCTAAAAATGGGGTGCTAAACTCGACCAAAAAGTATTATTATGTGGTGTAGTATTAATATTAACCCTACTGATATCAATGTTAAACCAAACAGTAATTCTAAACTATAGTGATATACCTATTAATATTAACTCAAGCTCTTTTTTGGGTGTTTGCATTATGATCCTTTCTCTTCATTTTTACATCACAATGTTACACTTGTTAATATTTAAGCTCTTTTACAGCCTCGCACAACGACCCTTTCTCTTCACTTTCCACACCTGTAACCAAAAGTTCAATGCAAGTTTATCGAAGAAATACTTGGTCCACCGTCATCCCTGCACTCGTACCTACGCAAGGATAAAAATGCATCGAGACGAATAAAAAGATGATGTCCTTAGGATGTGAACTTGTCCAGAGAAAGAAGCCAGAAATATTCTTCGGGAAGGAAGCCGCAAAATAAATTTTAAAATATTCGCCGAGAATACGGTGGAGGAAATTCTCTCAACAAGGAAGCCCGCCCTCATCCTCGTTCTTCGGTTACCGTATTATCTTGGATCCGGTGGTTTCGCTGACTAGCAGGATGAAACTGTTTCTCGGTTTACTTTGGGGAATTATTTTTAAGGTTCCTGGAAGTTGAAGCAGCTATGGAGGGTGGGATGGAAGGAACCGCAGGAAGGGACGCCAGAGGACAATAAAAGTACAAAAATTTGATAAACGATTCTCATTTACACGTTTAACAGAACGCGCAAATGAATTTCCACAGTATTTCGATGTAAGGTTTATAATTTATAAATTGCATAGATTTAATTAAAATTTTTGTTCTTTTTGTTCGATAGGTAAACGTTTCAATAAGTGGATGATTTTTTTGGAAGTAGGAACAAGACATTATGTATGAAAATGCTAAATAAATGAATGCTTAAAACACAAATCAAAACAAATTTTCATTTCTATTTTGGAGCCTCAAAGAGCCTTTACCTCGTTTTAACTACTGTTAATGCGACTAATAATAATCTTACTTTTCATTAAGAATCCTGACGATCGAACGACATGGAAAAGGATGTCGCGATAAAAATCTGCAAGAACAATGACGACGGCGATACCAAATCGCCCCGTCAACTCTGCCTGTAAAATGAATATTTTACAATCTACCATGACAATGTCGGACCCACGGAGGGCCTCCAACGATTTTTCAATTAATCTGTCGGCCGTTGTCGCGCTGCGTTTTCCACTGTTCGTTAAACGCCGCCGTTAATTCCCAACAAAAACTTTCGCGCGTATCTCTCGGGATTTACGGGGTAGTTTTCCCCTGGAAACGCGTAGGATGGCAACGTTTCGATATTTTATTGTATTTCCGATTCAATTCCGCGTTGATATCTACCGAGAACTAAGCCTCCGCGTTTCAGAATTTAAAAATGACGATTTTTCCCGCGTGACTTTTCAAAGTTCAATTTTCTTTCACCCCCTCGCGCCCACGCTTTCGTTTTCGATGCTAACCACTTTGGACCACTGACATTTTTATTTTAGTACGAGATGTGAATTTTTTAGCGGTGTACCATTGCTACCCACGTTTAGTGCAAGTTTTTGGATTAATAATCATCGTAAATCTATTAAATTCGATTTAAATTTTTTTAACGAACCGTTACCCTCTGCAATTCTTTTGTATATATGGTAAAATTGTTCACTATTTAAAGGAAAAATGTATTTTGTGAAAAAGTACTGCTCGAGAGAATCAAGTTTTTTCTTGGTTTTTTAAAATTTCTCGTCTTTAGAACTCTTGGAAGTTTGTAACGTTAAACTTTCTTTAAGAATTTTTCGCCATCTTTAAACTTACTCATCTTTAAAACTCAGACCAGTAATTTGGACACTTTAATGGTGACAGTACATTTAGCGAAGACTCATGAAGTTTTACTTTGAATTACTTTAGAAACTTACACAGTAATACCAATAACTTATATCGCAATATATACGTATATTGTATACTTATACCTGCTATTGCAGTATGATTTCGTTACCACTGTTTTTATAGACACCTATATCGCATATAATTGTTCGACAATTGGTTAATTCAAGTGTTAACACGAGTTTTCTATTATTCGTTCAATAATTCTTTCTTTTTTATTTTCATGTGCTAATATGATGTTTCAAATTTCCCCATACAAAAATAGTACCAATACCCCTCTATCGCGATACGATTATTCCAACAGCTCCAACTGCAATATGATTTCGTCATCACTGCGTTCAGATAGTCCGTATAGTCGATGCACAAATATTTTATGGCGCCCTGACGAAAAAATTCTTTGATTCCGTGCTTCCTCCAGGAATCGGTCCGTTCGTGGAAAAGCATTTCTCGTGACCTCACGAGATAAAATGTTTCCATTTCATTCGGAATCGCGGCATATTCTTGGAAAAACCCCCGTTCTGCGGCCAGATCGATCTTCGCCCAGACAAATTCGGCCAGGGAACGGAGGTCAACGACGAGGAACCGTTCGGTGAAACTTTTCATTGGCACTTCGTCCCTCAGTACGGCCCCGAATGTCGAAGTTTAAAAATCTTGGAATATTTAGTAGACGTTTCGCGGCGATTTACTTCACTGCTCTATACTTGAGTTAGGGTACATGTTAGAATGACCAGAATATGAGTCAAGTTAAAATTTTATGAAGGATGTATTTTTCCAAAAATTCTTTTCTCTTATATTGTGATCAAAATAGTTTCGTTTCTGAGCAATAGGATGACTCTAAACAGGACTTGTAGCTTATAGCATTTTAAATGCTTATTTTTCTTTCATATAAAGACTCCTACGCCGTGTCCTTGGCTACGCGCGATTTTGTCGCCGCGCGACCGGCAATTAGGACAAGGTGTTAAGTTTTTCTTGATGATGAATAAGTACATAGTATATCGTATATAATATATAAGTATAACGGCAAATTACTAAATGATGTCAGTCTGGTATTGATACGGAAATTGGATGCCTCAGTATCGCTGCATCTTTTTCATCGATTGTCGTCATTTTAGAATCAGACAGTCAAATATCTATTTCAATTCGGTTTTCCAGAAATTATAAGAAAACTTATAATCATCGGCTGGATCCTTCAAAAACCCCGCCATCTTTCTCCTCGAGCTAAAAGGATCGCGAAGAGGTATTCAAATGAGGTCCATTAAAAAGCCACCGGGTTAAACGAAGCCAAGTTAGCAAACTGAATTATTCCTCGACCTAATCTACCCGTAGGAGCCACTTCACCCTCCGTGGAGACATTTATTCAAACGCTGGGCTTCAACCGATCTTCCCATGCAAACAGGAGGGATCGTTCGTCACGAAAATCCTCCGCGACCGTGACACTGTTATTTCCAAGCCCTTAGAAGGTTTATTGATAAGGTGATGGATCGTATGAGATCGTTCACGACGTCATTACCACGTCGACTGGTACACCAGTGTTCCTTGAATACGGAAGAATTCCGGTAATCCTACTAGATAGGCCTGTTAACACGATGGTTGGCAGGTTTAAACTCGTGAAAATTTCTGCAAAGTTAAAATTTATTTAGCTCATAGGGATAAAGCGTAACATCTTTATATCTACGGTTTATTCATAGGACGTTTAGTTTCGAAAATAAAAATTAAAATCTTGAAATACCTTTTTCCTGAGATCTCGTAGTGGTCTGATCCTGTTGAGCCAATTCCTCCATTGATCGAGAAAGGAAGCCTCGACATTCGACGTGTCGCGCAATTAAATCGAAGAGGAAGGGAAAAATTGAAGGCAATTTCTCAGAAACGGTGGGCGAGTTCTGAATGGCTGAAAAGAGAACGCGAGGAACGCGTAAAGCTCGACGTCCCATCGAGTCGCGAATTGCGTTAATTATCGACGAGGCGAAAATATATTAACGTCGCCGCAGCGTTGGTTTGTCGCTGCGTTAGCAATAACAAGAACGACGGTTCGCGCGGAAGTAATTACCGCGAAGCTGCCATAATTCTGGTGCTATCCGATTACATTGGAACCGCGAGCCTTTTCCCCGTAGGGAAATGGAAAAAGAGGAAGGAATCGCGCTCCTACTGGCCGCTCGTACAGTGCTGGATAAAAGTACAGACATAGTCATAAATTTTTCATCAAGTTGTTTGGAAGTACAGACCAGAGAAGAATTTATTTCTTTAACGATAAAACGTTATTTGATCTAGTGAACTGAACATAACGTTCGATATGTTTCCTGGAATGTTTTGGAATTAATTTTCAGACCTCTGATTATTTGAAGATTATATACAAATATTGATTGCAGTTGAAAAGCACTACATGGGTCTTTAAAATGAATCAAGAATTAATCGAAGAAAAATTTGAATTTCTAAATAATCTTCCCATAGGTAGAAATAAATTTAATATTTGTTGATCCAATGATGGAGTTTGGTGTAACGATCCGACTGCGGATTTTTCGAATTTATGACGTATGATTATGTTAAAGATATCCAAAAAAATATATGTAATTTATGTAGAATGCATTCTATTAATTAATATAATAATATTAACATTTAAATTTGTCTCTAGGTGCATATATCTCGTTGTTATACTTAGCATATATTTTTCATATTCGTTCGCATTATATGTAATTGCATAAAATTCGCAGTTTTGTAATGATCATCTACTGATTTATAAGAAGAATATTCACATGTGAAATAATGCTTGAGAGATAATTATCAAACTGTTCATGGTAACTCGAACACTTAATACTCATTCAATTGAATATGCGTTACAAAACACATTTTCAATCTATACTTTGTAAAACATGTTCAACAGACAGTTCTATTTGTTTCTTCAGCTGGAGGAATTTTATAAAAAAACTCTTGGTCGAGACAATACTTTAGTTTGTCGCAGTGTTTTTCCGCGGCTCGCAGCTGTTCAATTCGCTCGAGTATTTTCAACCCCGGCTGAATTAATCGCTAAAACGTCCCGTGTTTGGGAATAAACACGGACGCGGAACGTTTAACGGAATACAGATTTCTTTCCGAACGGGTCCTCATCGAGTGCGATTCAATTCTGAAACGGAGGAAGTCAAACATGACACACGAAGAGTATATAAATAATCCGATCGTGATGACAGAATAGCCAGATGAGTCTATCTTAAAAACTGAATCGAAAATATGTCACAACTTGATTTTTAAACGCGTTATGTGCTAGTATCAGTCGACTAGTCAAACGAAACAAACAGGAGCTGACAGGAACATCCTAAAATGACAAGCAATATTAGTAAATACAATAACGATCCAAGGTAGGTCGATTAGAAAGAAGAAAACAAAGAATTCGATTAGACTGAACTGGTTTCAGCCCAGAAAACGTGAAATTCAATGGTGTCGAAGAGATTATTAAACAGGGGTCCTAAATTTTTTTGTTTAATATCCTGAGTGGCTCCACCCAGAGATTCGCAGTGAAGTTCCGGAGCTCTTTCATCACTTCCTTGAGTAGACACCGATGATTAGTTTAGGAACGCGAGCTGGGACGTTTAGCACCCACCAATCCCTGAAACGATTCCCATTACCCGATCAAATCAGCAAATTAAAACAATATCAACGAAATTGAGAGGATCATCGTTCATTAAAGGACTCTTTGTCGATAACTATAGAACAATAAATTGATCAGTGATCTTAGAGAAAAAGTATTTTCATTCAAGGTGTTTACTGACCAAATATTATGTAGGGCATCATTTTATAAGCAACATTTCCCTTTCAATTTCAAATAATATGTCGTCTGTATAGGAAAAAACTTCCGTTATTAATTCTTTACTGTATAATCCAAATAAATAAATAATAAATACCTGGAAAATCGTGTTGACCGTAACGATAAACACCCTATATGTATACTCAATAACTACTTATCGAAATAACTGATTATCCAAAGATAGACCCATTTATCATTCAAAATGACCTGACGAACACGTAGCGTAAGCTTCTGGAATGCCCCACTGGACACCCTATACATTGCCAAACATGGTCGATCAAGTTTAGGACGTATTCGTGCCATGTATCGGCGAAATCGAAGTTCAGCGGTCAGAAAAGCGACACGCCGATCTGCTGATACGTGATCGGGGACGTAACGAGCCGCTTGGTCGCGTGACAAGCCGGAAATCCGTCTTCCAGGTGGAAAACAGAAGACACGGAGAGCGATGCCAGGTGCCAAGGAGGGAATCCAATTCTCTCACGTGAGCCACGTTATCACGGTTGGCGTGATACGAGGCAATCAATTACGCTCGACTCCTCTATCTTAAAATAGAGATAGCCAACCTTGAACTATAAAGGGTTAGCGGTTGCCGTGCTACCGCCGAAACAGCGTGTTCTTTCTTGAAGAGTTCTTTCGAAGCTTCCGCGATGCCACTCGTTGATATTGGCAGTCTACGAGCGACCAAACGTTTTAGAAAACCGCTTCATGCATTGTTTGGTATCGCGAAAGCGAAGAATCTTCCAAATGATCCTCGCGTTTTTATACCTCTTTTCTTGTTTGGTAATCGGTATTATTCGTGACGAAAGATTCTTCGATCCAAGATTTTGAAGAATCTGGAACGCCAACAAATTTTTTCAACGCCCGCAACAGACGGTTACAGACAGGCTATCTTTGAATTTCTGTTTATAGCGAGAAACTTCATAAATCTTCCATAACAACACGTTACGTACGCGTGAAATATTCAGGCATTTAGATCCATGTACCATGGTAGATATCGAACAATATTAGTAGACCCAAATGAATATTTGAATACGTCTGAAAGCTTCCAAAGTCATCCACTGAAGTTCTTCAACGGTACTCGTCTCACTAGTGGAAGACTTACAAAACATTTTGCACAAACATTCAAGGATGTTGAATCTGAACGTTAAATGAAACGACTCGTCGAACTTGACACGCGTCCAAACGATGAATTTTGTCAAATAAAGTTTATAAAGTTGTCCATATGAAACTGAAAAGATGTGATGTATTTTGAAACCTGTCGTCTTCCAAATATCTTCAAACAAGCCTGTAAAATGTGTTCACAAATAATTTCACTTTTCTCTTTCCACCACGAATCACCCTTAATCCTAAAAAGATACCTCGCTCGATTAACAACTCCCCTCATAAATCCCTTCACCCTGAATAATCAGCCAACGATCGGGTCTCGCCTATGAACAATGCAAAGCGACAAAGTATCGAAGATTCATTCGGTCCAATCCGTCCCACAGCAAATAGAAGCAAAGAAGAGGTACGAAAAAGGGAGGAGATAGAGGGCGGAGAACGCTGATAAAAAAGAAGAGGGAAAAATGACGACAGAAGGGAGAGGGCGATAGTCGGAATGAAAAGCTACGAGTTAGCGGAGGCTGGAAGGGCTAGACAAAAGGTACGGAGTCTATTTCCCGCGTTGGGAGTCTTCCTGTTGGAGCAGGGTAGTAACGTAGCAACCCATTGTCAACCCCCGTGCCGGGGGTTGCAACAATGGCTCTCTCTGTCACCAGTGCTTTTCATTGCGCGTAAACGCTATCGGTGACGCGAACACCGATCTTCGTGTTCCGCGAGATGGGACTGAGAGAAAGGGAACCCGGATACCGTCGCTGGCTTCCTATTCCCACACCCCCATCCCTCTGCGAGTCGCGGAGCTCCGGGGATGACAAATCGATGGTTGTTTCCTTGATCGCCAGGATTTGCATGCGACGGGACCGCTTAGTGCGTCGTCCAACGGCTGGAAAAGTGGGATACACGCAGTCCAATTTTTCTGCTTCGAGGTTCTCCCTGAGACAGTTTCAGGAAGTATGGAGGGGGTTGATACGATGATGAAATTTTTTACGGAAGAGTTGCAAACTGGAGGGGTGAATACATACAATATTCCAGCAACAATATTTTTCAAAGTGGTGGAAGATTTTTTTGTTTAAGACGCCTTAAGGAAAAGACTGCGGATTTTATGCACTTATGGCACATGCTAGTATGTAAAACATACAAAAAATGTACAGAATGTATTCTATTGATAAATATACTAATATTAATATTTCGTTCTGCACAAGTGCATCTTTTCATCGTGTAGGATTTTGTTACATAAGAGCAATGGATGGTATTATTGCTACAATGCTGGTACAGGACACATTTTTATGTATTCGTATCAAGAAATTAACTTCGCTCACGCATCTGGTATTAATTTATTAATATTTTAATAGTGGCGGGGTTTTTTAACATAGATAATAGATTTTAATTAGTCACGAGGTATTGAGTTCGACAGAAAAGAATTAGAGACGTGCCACTAATAATACAATTTCCAAACAGAACTGCAAGTAGAATATCCCTGTAATTCCAGGAAGACTTTAACCTCACCTTTTCTATGTACTTTTTCATCAAAAATCCAAATATCCATCCGATAATATTGCCTTCTCCGTCGAAAAATGCGAGGATAGCGTTGTTGTCGAGCATCGAGAAGGTTACGCCACAGAAATATATAGAAATATTACAGTTTTACATTAAATGATATATACATGAGGGAATTGTATTTCGTAAAAAGTAGTTTCGTAAAAGTTCGCCTGTCCCGAAATCACTGAGGCAACCTCGAGGCACAGTAGCATAATCCGCAGCCATTTATATCCATCAAAGAACTGTTTCTCCGTAGTTAGCCTCTGCGTCGACATTTATCCGATTGTTTCGAGTAGGCGACTCTGCCTATCCGGTCGCTTTGAATTGCCCATTCGTCTTGGACACTCGACAAACAATTTTTGGGACGGTCTCGATCCGTTTGAAGAGCAATTCTTCCGCTACAATTCACCCTGGACGCTTAGGTTCGCGTGCCAAGTAGTCCTTCGCGATGTTCTTCGGTTGTTAAAGCGGCGTTTAAGCGACTGGGATATGCATACACGATGCCGAGCGAGGCCTTAGCCCAGTTCGCAGGGAAACGGATATCCTCGCGTGGGTGGTTGATGTTGGCCTGCGATAAAGACATCAGCCATCGCGATACACGCGGTATTAAGTTAGGCTAAGTGATTACTGGACTGCAAACATTTTTGTATTCATAGTTTATTCATAGGACGTTTCATTTCGAAAATAAAAATCTAAAATTCAAAAGACCTTTTTCCTGAATTCTCGTAGTGATCTGATCCTGTTGCTATTGTCTTAAAGAATTAAAAAAAAATATCACCTTATGGAAAATGACAACATGAAACTTCTTTATATTTACAGGTTATTCCTACGACGTTTAGTTTCAAGGATAAAAAGTGAAAACTTCAAAGACCTTTCTCCTGAAATTCAGTTTCTGCAACCAACTTCAAGCTTTTCAATTTTTATTTTCAAAACTGAGCGTCCTACGAATAAACTGTAAATATAAAAAAGTCTCGTCTGATCATCACCCATAAAAAAATATTTTTAAAAAATTGATTTCTCAAGGACGTATACGTATATACGCCCTTCGCAGTCAAAGGGTTAATAGCCAACGTGTTACTCAATCTATTAATCTCTCTGTTTTCAAACCCCTCGCGGCAGCCCTTGCACCCTTCGAGGTTGAAGGTCATCGAGTGGTTCCATCACCTACCAGGAACAGCACTCACCGAGATGTGTCCCCAAAATCTCGCCACGAATACCCACCACCGCCACCGTCACCGCGAACGACCGATATTCATTTAACCCCGTCCACAACCCCTTGCGGTGGCTCGTCAACCATTACCGCAGCGCGACGCAAGGGAAACGCCGTTGCGAGGGGAAACTTTTCAGGGTGTAACGCCCCTGTTCCTCATCCGCCGAATTTTTCTTCCCGCTGACTGGCGAATCAGGATTCCAGGTCACCGAGCCCGTAGCTACTGTAGAGAGGCGGGTGTTCAATCCCCAACCCCCTCCAGGGAAGTTCTTCGGGCGTTGTGACGCGAGGAACGATACGTGCCCAACTGATTAAATTTCACAAAAGTCCCTTTGACCGGAGGGACCGATGGAATTGGCCTCGGCGAGCGGGAAAGGGGCGAACTTTGTCATGGATGTCTTTACTTCTTGATACTTGGCACGTAACTTCGTGCCAGGTTTCTGGTCTATTTTCTTCTACGTCCGGAACTGTTTGGTGTAAATTGAAAATGCAGCCAATTGTAAGGCTTAGTAATTGTAGTGAACGTTTAGTTATTCATTTTTAACGCTGGGTTTGCTAGGTCGTTTTGAACCATCCTGAATTTCAGGACAATTACAGAAACCGTTTACATTTGTTGACAACCATTTAAGCTAACTTTTATCGCGTTAAGAAATAAGCGTACGTCCAAATTCATTTTTGTCTAAACGTCCTAATTAATTCTAGTAAATCGACTTCGCTCAGAAAGACATCACTTCAGTAATATTTAGAAATATGGTGAGAAATCTCCGTAAACTTAGCGTTAATAATGGTAGACGATACAGGATGGTTCGAACAAAATTATTGGAATTAAAGAATGAAACTACATTTCATGTTAAACGACTATCCGACTGACGCGAATATATTCAAATTTCCGTCACCATTTCGTAAACAGTTAACAAAACTGAAGGCATAAAACATTTTCCGCGGCCTGGATAATCGGTTAAAAGGGACAAAAATGAAATATGGCGGAAAAAGCATATGGCGATGGTCTAGGGAAGACACAGAGCAGTGGAACAAAGTTAAAGCAAAAGAAGAGATAAATTGCAGGAAACGATACACGTAAAGATGGAAACAAACGATTGAACAGGAAAAAGCGAACGGAAGAGCGGTTAGAAGACACAGTAGTGCCTCGGAGAAATACTGAAAAAGCGTGGGAGAGGGTGAGAGGGTAGGAAAGAACCGCAGGTATGGAAACAAACGTAACAGAGGAACGAAGTGAGACGGAATAAAGTATTTTAGGTCACAGAGTCGAGAAGCGTGTTGTGCTTGAAATTCGTGCGTGAAAACAACAAATCCAGCGCAACTACTCGTGCGAATCGTCGATTAATTCGTCGAGTGCTGCCACGAGATGCAATCGATTCGGTTACCAAAGGAAGGGAACGTTTGTCTCTCTGTATTTTTATTCCTTCCACGATTCGAGCGGAACGCATCATTGTACGCACTTTGCCCCACACTGTTCTGACATTTATGATACTTTCTGCTCGTTGGTTTTTTACCGCGGTTATTGCTCGTTCGCTTACCTGAATAATTACTCATAAATCACGCGTTCAGCGATGAAGTTGATATTTCGCGGTTCATAGTTTCACCGTGCACAAAAGTCACCTAATTTTCAACGTAACGAAGCGCTGAATTAAATTACACAACTTTAGCGGAGTGCTACTGTAACATAAACTCTTCGATTTATCGTTCAAGTAGAAATGTTAGGAGATTTCCTGTGGGCCTATTTTAGTTTTTGAAGGTGCTCACGAATAAGAATTTAATACAGAAATGCGATACAAAACTGCAATTAAAGAATTAAATTCAGCAATTCAATGAAAAATCTGATTTATTCTGTCGTATGACCGATCGAAAAATGCAATTTAATGAAAAAGAATAGCAGTTAACGCAGATATACGCTCTGTATTATTTACGAGAATAGATTAGTTGCTGCAAATGGACGAAAAATATTAGTTTCAGAATTATTGAATTTGCAGCTAGGGCTACGTTCGTAGGACGCTCTACAGGTAACGCATTTTATATTTCTGTCTCGGCGTTAACTCAATTCGACCAGAAAACGCTGCCAAGCGTCGCTCGCGGGAAAATATAACAAAGAGGAATCTCGAATCAGCGATCGTGAAATATGCTCTTTAGCCATCCACTTTTTTTTTTCGACGTAAATGAAACCATCCAACGCGGAACATTTCTGTATGAATAATTGTGCAGTGGATAAAATACTGCAGAGCGTTGATTAAATGTCCGTTCTGCGGTCCACTTTCGTCTTGTTCTTCAAATATTTTATATAAACGCTCGAATTTGAATTGAGCGACGAGTTGTCGATTTTCAAATTCGTGGTCTTTCCAAGTATTCGATCTATTAATACGTTTAAGACCTTATTGTATTGGACCTCTTCGATTGTCATAAAAACGTATTTGACTGAATATTTCATAAAATAGATTGTGGTGGTCATTTTATTTGGAAACTTCATACTCTTTACATGTTTCATACAAAACTTTACAATTTTTCCAGGCAATTATACATATACATTATAGTTTTTAAATAAGTCAATGTAATTTTATGAGAAAACTACATAAATATAATAATTCAATATGTATAGAATATATAAAATAATAAAGTGTATAATGGTAATGTATAATTGTTGTACTTATTTTCTGTTTAACTACGAATTAAAATTGATTTATTTGAATATTATAAATGTATATATAAACTACGTTTTATGTTAGAGAACCATCTGTTCCAGAGAGGGAATTTTGTTAGCAGTAGAAATCTTCATACAGAATTGAATAATTTTCTTTTAATTATGATCTTATGTACTATTCAAAACTTTAAAGTTCTAATTTTATATCTGTTTGGCAGAGTACACGTCCTTCTTTGAATATTCTAATGAATGTTCCAATTTGGTCACTGAACTTCCAATTTTATTTGGAAAAAGTTCAGAGAAACAGTCTAAAGATCACCATGAAAGCACCTCTTACTTCCATCTTCGGTGCAATCCATCTTCCACCAACTTCACTGTCGCTGAATCCATCGAACACCCTCGAATATCGATTCCCTTGGAATGTCACCGCTTTTAAAAAATTTACGTTGCTCCGTACATCAACGATGAACATGTACAATCGATCACGCGTTCAAAAAACAATCGATCTTCAAAGGGATACAACGATCTATCCGATGTTCGTTTGCATTTAAACTCTTCCTTCCAACAAATCTCATTTCTTCAGCCCGAATACCAGTAAGGCTACAATATAAACGAGACTTTAATGTAGATATAGAATATTATTTTTAAAATTATACCCTGAAGTGAACCAACAGCTCGATAACTGAAATGCCGATAACTAAAATGCATAGTCGATGAAGATCATCATGTTTCACTACCCCAAAAAAGTCATACATGAAGCAATTATTAAAATTTTATCATTCTTTCCTACCTCTAAAAATAATCAAGTTTTCCAAGTACCCTTACTTATACTCTCCAAAAAATTCTATAAAAATATCTCGTTTACATTCCAACGAACCTAGTACCGTTTCCGAAGAGCAAAACCTCAATTACCCCCACGTTTTCGTCGAAGAATCGACTAGGAACAACGGAAAGGCAGGATCGACGACCTCCGTCTTTGTTCTACATATCGACGGTGTTAAAATCGATCCCGCCGGTGCCACCGAATGATTTAAGGTGGTCGTTCGAACGACAAGGAACGAAACTAGTAGCTGATTCACGGATTAGCTGGTCGCCGATCGAGCGACGCCCACGGAATCACATCGGTGGTTTCAGGAAGACAATCGACCAAACCGACGTTTTCCTGGTTGGTGATCCGGAAGGGATTCGGGTCAGTGAGCACGCGAGTCGCCGAAGCAATTGCTCCAAAATCGGTCCATGGTGTGGTAAAGGTGAGGAGATACCCCGGTTAGCCCGTGAGCCTCGTCCGTGTAACTCTGGAGCTGGAACATTATGTCTTCGTGCACCAGGGCTTTGTTCAAGGCCATGGTCTGCTGGTAGTGCACGTTGTCGTCCTCGGTACCGTGTATCAGCATGAACTTCTTGCCACGGATACCCTCAACCTTTCTGGTAACGTCTGTGCCATTGTAGCCCTCGAGGTTGTCCTCTGGGGTTGGCAGACCCATGAATCGCTCGGTGTAGATGGAGTCTGCAATTCATTAGAAATGGAATTGAAGAAGGTGTTTTCGGTTAAGCAGGAATTATACTCGAATATGTAGAGAGATTAATTTGAGACAGATGCTTCCAAAGCTGTGATTTTCTCGAGGAGTCATACTTGTTGGTTGCGAAGAACAGAAAAGTCATTGCTTTTAATTAAAGTTAAGGCTTTATCGTGAAAGAGAGAACAGAAAAGGAAGAGGAGGAAGTAAACTCTCTGTAGGCTAGAGTAACTCTTTCGTCACGACTCGGTAATATAGAGCACTGGATTGATAAGTCAGATTACTTTGGTGGTAATGTAGAACGATCCGTTGATAAAACAGGTTACTCTGCTGGTGATATTGAATACTCTGTTAGTAAGACAAGTTGCTGATAATGTAGAACACTGTATTGATAAATGTAACGGCCAAGTCTTGACAACATAATGTACAATATCCGCAGAGTACTCGCCTTACCCATTAATACTCGAAAACGATATCAGAAACTGCTTTAAATACCATGACAAATATGGAATCTTCTTACTGACCAATTCACGCGTGGTAATGAATGTTAAACGAGCAGCAATGACAAACGGAAGTTATACCATAACCAATTGCCACAATTACCATGTACTGCTATTCATACTGTAAGAAAATTACCATAATAAATCCAGGATGTCACAGGTGCAACGGATATGCCACACTTGAAAACGGAATCCACGTCAGTGGCTAACGTCATGGCCGTGGCAAAACCGCCGTAGCTCCAGCCCCATATCGCGGTTCTATTTCGATCGATCCAGGAATATTTCTCTTGCAATGACCTGTTTATCAACAAGTACCAAGGGTGATTACAGAAAATAACACTGGAGAAAATTGTCGAATTAAAGAATAAAGTTTCTAGTTGGCGAAAGTCTCGAGGCTAAGTATAATTTGAAAGTAAGACTAAATTTACACTATATAGAATATAATTATGGAATAATCCCATAACAGCAAATTCACGAAAACGACGATCCCCCTACCGAGTGACGGCGATTTGGTCTTCGATTTCTACGGTTCCCATGCGTCGGTAGATCTCGAACAGCATCTTGCTGCCCTTGAAGGCGGACCCACGACCGTCGATGTGACCATAAATGACGCTCCTGTTGGTCGTCATGTAGGACTCGAAACCGTGCGAGTTCGCCTCGGTGATCCTGACGGTGTTGGGACCAGAGTACCTGGAAAGACGGTTCGAGAACTTGCTTCGATATAAATAATACTAACTTTGAAAATTTAAATGATGCATTAAAATTTATATCTTGATCACCAGTGAAATAAGCCTTTGAAACAATTCAAAAACTGAGCGATAGTATACAATATAGAAATTATTCCTCAGAAATAATACTATAACACAGCTTTTGAAATGTTTTAACAGGATTAAAAGAAGGTAAAGAGATGAAGGAAGCATCTATCGAACAACGTTTCGATCCCGAACGTATCCCGAGGCTGTAATTTTAAATTCAGATCATGATTCTTTTTGCTTGCTGATCAATCAGGCTAGGCGTCAGCCTAGTGGCACAACGACCGCTGTCGGGTGCCTGCACCCATCTGACACGCTGGCAGCTTGAATACGAGTCTTGGGATTAAGTAGAGGCATTGAGAGGTTGCACGGTTTTGCTGGCACGAATTTTGTACTTGAGTTATCGAGGGAAGTCGAAGAGTCGAATGAATGCCTTTCGAACGTTATCGATGAGCGGTAATAGGCTGCATTGCGTCGAGGGTTTATTATAGTATTCTCGCAGGAAGTATGCTCCAACGTGACAGTTGTCGACTGCTTTTTATATTTGACACCTTAGACAACCTTGTGAACTAAGTACGTGTGTACTTTCATTTAAAATAAAATTATCAAATGTATTCCATGCCATTTATGTTTCATTGAAAAACAAAGTCCTAAAGTCCCTTTTGAAAAACTCGTTGTACATTCAATACTTACACGTTGATCAGCAGAGGGTACGATTTCCTTTCGTCAAAATCGGGTGGCAAATACAATCTAACGTTGCTGGTGTACCCGTTCGCCCTCACATTGAGATTCTGGATGCGTGGCTGCTTACGATCGGCCAATCTCCTTCTCAGAGATCGATTCTCCTCCCACGAGTACAGCACCTTGTGGTTAGTGTCGAGGATCATCACGACCGTTGGATCTGGCCCCATGCAACTCAATGCGTAATACGAATTCTCCGCAGAAAAGTAGGGGAAGACATAGGTGCAATTGTTGCCTGGGGAAATGTCAATACGAGGATGTTGTACAAAGTATCGTTAATAAAGTATTATAAGAGGAGTTGCCAGTAATTTTCTAAATAAGATTTCGAAAATACGTATTTTTATATGGATCTTGTATCAACAAAATTTCTTGGACAACCCGATACTTTAATCTCCAAGCTAATCACATTAATCCTTCCAGACCTGGCATCTACAATTGAAGACGCAAAAAAGAAAAAATAAATAAATAAATATACATGTCGAATTGAGTAAACTCCTCCTTTTCGAAGTCGGTTAAAAATTACCACACACACGACCGACAATATCTTTTGAGCGAAAACTACACTATTAGGATTTTTATTTATTTTTTCCATACTAACTTCAGTCCAAATTAACCCTAAAAACTAAACTACATTAGTACGAGAAGAAAAAGTAATTCGGGTCTGAAAGGGTTAAACCAGCACCCTGAAATCACTCGTAGCAACCAACAACCCTCTTTCCTTCCCTGAACTCACCCTCAGGTGTTTTGACATTGCAGGACAGGCAAGAAGGTGCCTCACTGCCATCCAAGGGAACCGAATACAGGTTCCTCTGCATCGGTTTGTCAACTCCAGTTCCCAAATAGTATAAAACATTCTTGTCCTCAGTCACAGCAACGATAGACATGACTTCTGCCGCGCCTGGAGTCAGGTCCCTCTTCCTGAGGAACTTTCCGCTCTCGTCGGAGTCGAATTTCATCGCGTGGATGAATCGTCCAGCGTTCGTTCCAGAGTCCTGTAACTGTAGGACGATGGCATAGCGATTGGTGAACACTGCAGGGTAGATACGTAGCCAGCCAGAGTGTTCTTCTTGGTACATGTGCTTGGGGATCGTCATCTTCTTTGCGTCGTCGGAGAGCAACCCTGAGACGCTGTAGTAGACAACCTGAGATTTGTTCTGTACGCGGTTCGTCCAGGTAGCTGCCACGAAATTCATCGCCCAGGTGACGGTGTAGAGAATGTAGTCCCTGTTGAAATTGAACTTCTCAATGTTTGGTTGGGTAGGACACGAAAGAATTCTTTGATGGTGAAAACGTTGAGTAGAGAGGGTCATCGTTGAATGCGAAGCTGAATTAAGTGACTTTTATTTTAGTGATAGATCTGTTAGTTCTATTTATTTATGTATTATGATAGACAATAAAGAAACCATTATTATACAAATAGCAAGGACTAATTTAATTGAAACGAATTATACGACTAAATGGTATGAGTTTAATTTCAATTTTTGCAGGTTCATCGAGCATTTGAATTTCATACAAGCGACTTGTTTGGGATGGATATAATTACATTATGCAGCAGGATGTTTTATTTAAAACGGAATGGTTCAATATTTCATGAGGGGATGAAACCACCAAAAAATACTTTTACAAAAGTTATTTGATATAAATGGACAAATTGTATGGTATAAATAACTTTTTTGTAGGTAAAGTGATAGGGAAGATTTAACTGAAAGATTAATTCGTTCAAATGAAACGCTGTATATTTTTATCCATGGTGAAATAGCATTTGTTTGAATGAAATTTAGAAAAATTTCATTATGGATAAAAATATGTACGGTTCCATTTGAAAAAATTACTTTTTTTGTTAAACCTACTCTACCACTTTACTTGCAAACAAATTTGCCCTTTGTACCAAATAACTTTTGTAAAAACATTCTTTTTATAGCTTCATCTACTCGTGAGGTATCGAAGCATTTTCAGACTTTAAATTTTGTTGAATGAACCTTGATGGAAAAATTTCCCTGGTCGTTTTATTTGTCATTAGAACTTGCTCATAATAAGATATTTAATAAGGGAGATGAAGTCACCCGTATCTCACTCTGTTGCGAGTCATGTGATAATACGATAAGTCAACCATAATTGCGGATGCCTTAGGGTTCTAGGATACATACTCGCCAATGATGTCAACTGGTGCCTCGAGTTTGATCAATCCGGCAGACGGATTACTCAAATTGACCATGCTTAGAGACACTGATGGATTTGAGCTGCCCGCCTGAAAAGTCACAATAACAGATTAGAACAAGTTGCTGGAATATATTTCGAACTTTTATTAACACGTTGACTGCCAGAAAATTACTTACGGAAATTTATACGAGGCTAACACTTTGTTTTTAAACAAAGTTAGCCGCAAACTTTTTGAAAGAATATAGCAACTTGGAAATTGAAAGAAGAGCGACCAATTTTTTTTAAAGCGAAATACGCTATTGTTGGTTCTTTAAGCTCACCTTGGGATACTTGATCTTCACCTCCATAGGGTATTGATCCTCCATGCTGCCTGGCTTCCCATAATGCGGGATCGTGAAGTCTTTCACTGCGCTGTCATTGTAGGTCGCGAATGCGAGATAATCTCCACCGGGAGAGAACCAGAGTGCGACAGCGGAGGCCAGGACCTCTTCTGTGAATATTCGTGTACCGATTGTCTCGATCATTAAGTCACACTTCGACAGACATTAATCCCTTCTTTCGCATAATAATACTAATGTACCGTACGAGTGCACCGTGTGAGTGTATTCATGTACATATTTAAAATCAAACGTGACATTTGAAATATCACAAAAATTTGGAATTTTGTCAATAGACACAAAGTACGAATACTTATAGAACTGACCGTATTTATCATATTTGCTTGTATCATAAGATTATGCATTTGCATCGAATGTACAGTTTTCTTCTGATTTTTCTCTCAGTTGCCATGATAGATAAGAACTCTAATAATGACTCTGTATAATAACATTTTTCGTCGGATCTTTCACTCACCTTCGTAGACCCAATCAGGAACGCCATTGTAAACAATACCTGGGACACCTGTGTTCGTCAACCGTACAGGATCATTGCGTCTATCGGAGATCTTCTCGTAATAAATGTCATTGTCCAAAACGTAAACCACAGCGTTCTCCGTGGGCGACCATTTCGCCAACGCCAAATATTTGCCTTTCGCCAATTCCGTGTAAGATCTGGGCGTACGAAACGAGTATACAAGATTTGAAATAATTCAAAGCGAATTGAACAGAGAATTCAACGCGATATCGATTAATGACAATGATTTTCAAACTTTCTAGTGAATAGCTCTGTGGTACTCAATTCCTTAAATAAAGTTACTTATAGACCTCTTTAAATATTGGAATAACGATATTCAAGTACACAAATGTTTGAATGAAGATACTTGAAAGCCTTATAAATGAATTGAGTAATGATATTCAAATTCTTGAATCTTTGAATGAAGAAGATACTTCGAAGTCTCTTCAAATATTGAAAGAATGATATTGAAGTACTCCAGTATTCGAATAGTGGCATTGAACTATTCCAATGTTTGAATAATAATATCCATAATGAACTTCATACGTTCAATGATCCTAATCTAACTTATCATGAAAATCCAAGCACAGTTTGTGCCCTTTAAGTTGTCAAACGGAGCACGGTATGTACATAGCGCAACGTATATCGATTTTATCATTATTGTCGCAAAAGTATGGCATTGTTTGGCAATTTAGTTTATCAGAGAATCGTTAAAGTTATCCGTAGAACGATTTTGACGTGGAAATCGAGGCACTCACTTTTGTTTAATACTGTAAACGACGAACTTCACGAAGGCTGAATGTCTGAACACCTGAAAATTGGTAAAAACATTTCCTTAAGTTTCTCTATTGATTCAAATAATATTACATAATCAAATTGCCAGTTGGTACCTAGGATAGATAACATAGAACTCTATTACGTCGAGATCGTGAAAATAATAATTAACGGGACGTGAAATAAATTGGAGGGGGTGACCTTGAGCAGTCGAAATCTCTTGTTTCGATCCGATCGATCCTATTCCAACTTGCAACTTGATTTTTTCTTTTGAATGAACGTAGTATGAATCAATTAAGAGTATCAGAGACTTACAGGCATGAAACCGTATCCAATCAAGAGGTGAGAATTGTCGTAGGAAAGACTAAGCGTAGGCTTGTCGTAGGGGCTCTGAAAAACATTTAAGAAATTGTGACTACTTAACGACTATATTCAACTTCATTGGTAAAAAGGCGAAAGGTAGCTGATCGTATTAGAACGACAAACACACGGAAAAAGATCAAGCTACCGGGAGACACTCGAATCAATATTTGGATAACGTCAAATATTGATACAATTGATTTCGTGCCAGGTTATCTGACGCGTTACGATACGATAAGTGATAGATTGTTTGTGTCGACCGATAACGTAGCATTAGCTTGTCGATACCATCGATCAAGGGTCGAATCTTCACGTGGTGGAATCCGACAACATGATTGTTCGGTAACAACATACTTGAAAGCGAAATTATTAAGGGTAAACCTATTGGCTTCCAGTTGGAAGCAATTGGGACGTTAATTAACTGAACATTCTATATCTAATATCTATATCTAATAGAACATTCTATATTTTTCAAGCTTTGACAATCGATACGTTAATTAACTGAACATTCTACATCTAATAAAATAAGAATTTCGTGAAATACCGTATTTATATAATTTGTGATATTATTCAGACCTTATTTTTCAAGCTTTGGCAGATCTCGCCCATAGATCCCAAGCTGCGAATGTTTGCTTGACATAGTTTCGCATTTTCAACAATTCAACTTTCATAATTTAATATCCAACGGGCCAGGTTATCGTTTGAATCTTATTTCAAAACCACGACGGCGTGGGATAACTTCTCGAAAGCTTAATGCACAAAGGAATTGGAAGACCCTTCTGAAGTCGTATTACTCGACTAATTAAGCAGGGCTTTGGCAAGTTATAATCTGAGTTTTGTCGGTAGAAGAGGGATAAGACTGAGTTTCCATCATTACTTACACCTATCAATTGCTAAGCGATTGAATTCGAAACATTAACGATCGAGTAACAATTTTTTAGTAAAACGATATTCGAATACACAAATATTCGAATAAGGATGCTCGAGTAGCTGCTCAAACTTTCGTCAAATAACATTTCAATCAAAAATATTCGAATAATGATTGAATCGACAAATATTCAAATAATTAAAAATTCAATGATGTTCGAATACTCAATGTATCGAGATACAAGTATTTGAATATCGAATACGCAAATATTCGATGTACTCTGTATCATTCGAATGCTTATAAAGTGTTCAAATATTAAACTACTAGTCTTCTCAAATGCCCAACACCAAGATAGCAGAAATGTCAATACGTGGCACTGCAAGTTGCGCCTTACCAGGACTGACGAGTCCAAGAAGAGTCTGCTGGTCTTTGACGTCACATTGAATATACGAATGTCACCAGTATAACCATCGATATAAAGGATCTCCGTGTCCGTTATCCAGGTGCCGTTGAAGCCGATCGCCCGGAAACTCGCGTCATAGGTTTCCTCTAAACTGAATGGGTCTGTCTTCCCGTTTAGATAATTTTCTTCCACGGGACCGCGTGTCTGGAACTCCTTTTTGGACACTCGCGGAACTGCACAAGGAAGAAACGCGAAATTCGTGAAAGCTATCGATACAAATTGAAAGGAAGGAAGACATATTGAAGGAGCAGGGAACTCGAGTGCTAGGATAAGTTTCCAGGAAAAGTGGCAAAACTGAGAGACAGTGGAGGATGTGGAGATGACCATTGACGTCATTTAATGGAATTTTCTAGTTTCATGCTGCTAGCTCCTGACGTACTTTTATCATATTTTTAAATCTATAACTGGTTGCAGCTGACACTTTTAAATCTACAGCTAGTAATCTCTGACATAAATTTACGACATCCTTTAATGACGTAATTTTTAATATACAGCTGGTTCTGCCCCTGACGTAATTTTACATTATTTTATACTGACTAGCTGCATTAGAAATTCATAGATTTATCGCCGTGATTCCCTACATCTGAATTTTTCAAAATTTTAATTTTTATGGCTAAATTCATTCTACAATTTGCAATTCATTAGATAGAATGATATAAAAATTAATTTATTTTCACTTAAATCTGTACATTAATTATACAAAAGTATGATTTAGATAAGAACCATAATAACCAGCAAAACAGAAGATATTTATGAATCGACCCAACAGTCGCAAGAAAAGGGTGGATAATTTTGAGAATTCTCGATACGGTATTTTGGAGCAGTGGCACCCTGTGTTCAAACTCAAACACCACCGATAGGGACACGCAGCTATCGATATCTTATCTATCGATAAACAAGAATCGGAGTTAACCCCGGGCATAAGTAAACTTATCTCGCGACAAACAGCGTGATTCGTCGAAGGACATCAGCCTGCCCACCTCCGAAGACGTCCAACTGTTCCATGGACGCTTGGACCGTAAGCGGCTTAAGGAAAGCGCGATTATCTCCGAAGAAAGAGAGACGGACACTTACTGGATTTTCCAGCGACAAGGACGGCCAGGAATCCCTGCAGCACCAGCAGCTGGAGTACCTGGAAAATATTTTGTCGCCTGTGAAACGTGACCGTAAACATTAACCAAGGCTATTATTAAGGCTATTATATTGCTTCAACGTACTTTGCAAAAAAGAAGGTGAACACTGAAAGAGAGGCATTCTCGATGATATTTCTATGTCACCTTTTTGGCGAATATAAATTAATAAGAAATGAAGAAATAAAATGAAATTACAGGAAGATGGATTTGGCGATGGATATAGAGTGACTGAGGATGAAGAAACTAAGGCTCCATTAATTATTAGAATAAGGGATATTTATTAGAGAAATCAAGGAAGTGCAAGAGATAATTGTTCATCATTAGACTGCGGATGTTAATGCAAATTCGTATTTTTATATCCACAGTCTTTGAACTAGAATGTATAATACAAATTTAGAATCACTAAAAAGTAATCATGTGTCATATACAGAAAATAAATTTGTTTTTATAATAATGAAGGCCTAGCGAAGATGCGCTAAAACGTGTATTTTCCCCAAAAAAGCTTCCGTCGACATTTGTCTCGACCATGATGCCGTCAGAATAAGTCAGAAAGTCCCACTTGCTGATATTTCCCGACTTCCTCCATTCCGACTGATAACCAGGTCGCGTGTAACGAGAGAAGAGAGGGGATAGGTGAGAAAAAATCGCGTGGATAGTGACGGGACTAAGACTTGTTTCGAAGAGATAAAAGTGATACAATTGGGCATCGATGATATTCAAGTTAAATTCAGGCCCGTCTCAACAGCATCATGGGGCCTCGAGCTAATCGGTACACTGGGGCCCTTATCTATAATACTCGCAGGAATATTAAGATAGATAATTAAAGATACTTAAATTATATATGTGACTTTAAATCTTTGAAACACAGTACATAAGTTTATAGGCAGCCCTTGCCGACTATTCAACTATGAAAATTTAAAAATTCCCTTCCAACCTATCATAGAAATCGACTTGTGAACGTTGAAGGGAAGGTCAAGAGTCAGAGGTTGTCGCAACAAACTTCTTCAACTCGTGAAGTAGAAACCTCTTCGCTCTGCACTGTTAGGAGGAGCGGGAATTTATGAATCAGAGATTCCGGGAACGATTAATGAAAGAGGAAAGTTCGGTTACAGAGGAAAGTTAAGAAGTAACTTCTCTGTTTGGGTTTAAATGTTTTAAATGACGCCGAGACGGGTCGTAGAAACGTCGAATCGAATTTGTCAGCAGAAATGTCTCGTGAATGATGCACGCTGCGGAGGTCCCCAACTGATCCAACTGATCCAGTTAACGAACGCTCGAACGGCTCAACTAGATTTCGCAGTTTGGAACATGGAGGATGAAACTCTGAATTTGCTCATGCTTATTGTCGAATATTCATAACTAGTCTGGCAAAGAGCATCACCCAATTGACAATCTCAAATTTTTATGTCACTTTGCTGATATATATAGCAATTAAAATTTCTTTTTGATAGTATGATGTTTGTGTTTGGGGGATGAAAACTACTTTCACAGTCGTGGATGAAATATTTATTACGAAAAAATATAGTCATTAAATATTTTCTGCAACAGAAGAGTGTGTATTTTATTTATATTAATGTCAAATGTAATAGAACAACAAGCTATTTTCATAGGCTGGTTATCTTTTATTCGTTACTCCAAGTTTTCTCTAGATAAGAATTTTGTTTTATCTCTATATTTCGTCGATGTGAGGTTAAGCTCTTACAACAACACTTTAGCAGCAACTCTCAGGCACTATGATACTTCAGCAAGAAATTATCGTGGGAGAACATAGCTCAATATTTGCATTCTTTTAATTTTATATGCACGATATATATTGCCCACATAAAAACAGAAATTTGGCAAAGAAATAGGATATATTACGTGTACTATAATATTCATAGATCCTGAAGATATTTTTAAAACAAACTCTAAAAATGAAAAATACCTAACTAATATTTCTTCTCCTCGTTTAAGAAACCTTGTTTCCTACGTTTCCATGTTTATACGCCCCTTGAAGCCGTCCAATAAAAATAGAAACAGATTCATCCAGCATATCTAACAAACGTTTCCCAAAACAACATCGTTATATGAGATGATTAGTGATCGAACGAGCCAATGAAAGCCGTTCCCATCGACGTCGAACAATTACAACCCACCCTTCTGGATTTACCAGGGCTTTTTCTCTCCGTCGCGTCGTATTTTCGCGATCCTCCTCGCGCCAGGCCGCCTCGTCTCCGCGAGTTTTCCTCGAGGATCAACGCTGCCAGGGACGAGTGCATCGTCGACGATAAATCTGGACGGTTCGGCCCTTCGAAACTTTTCCATTCGATGAAACGAAAGAGGCTCGTGAAAAGTTATCGAATCGATACGTCAAAGGAAAACTGACTTCCCCTCCTCCTGCCTCTCTGACAAAACGGAACACCGCCGACGGAGGAAGTCGATCGGTGAGAAAAAGGGAGAATCTGACCGGGATCGATGATTATCTTCACTCGTATAGTATATGAATTTTAACGTCGATGTTTTGCTTCGTTCCTTCTGTTATTGCAGCACGCGCGCTAGGAGTAAACGTGGTTTAACGGGTGACGAATTTACAGCGAGGAGATAGAGAATTTGATTACCGCGAGGAAATTGTGGTTCGTTTAGTTAGGAAATTGCCCGTGGGATCGAACAGATTCTACGCAAACCTGATTTTACCAACGAGATTGAAGAAAGTTTGCGTCGATTGCGATGGACGTGAACTTGACATGTGTAATTTGTTTAATGTGCATAGCGTATTAAATAATTCACTGCGTTTTCTTAGCTTTACGTTGAAAGCGAAGACAAACGCACTACAATTCTTATCTAGACACGAATTTCGACAAATAAAAGATAAACGGAATTTAGAGAGCCCATTTATAGGCTTTTAATTCTAGCGTTTATCTGATGGAATTTATTAACCGTATTGTTGGTTGTCTACTTGGGGTGCTCAATTTTCGGAAATAGGTGACAACTTTTTTAACTATTTTCACTAAGAAGAATAATATTCAACTTCTACAGATTCTCTATGACACATATCAAGAATTCCATCTGCAATTCTGTCATATGATTACAATAAATGTGTCGATATAAAGAAGAACACTTGAACAATTCACAAATTATTTCTCCCAATGAGAAGAATATTGAATCGTTCCAAAGGAAAGCGAATCAACCATGAACGATCGTACATGAAAATCACTAATTCTTCGTGTCTTCAATAAAAATCAAACGTGACACCTTTCCTAAGAGGAATAATATTCAATCTCTACAGCTTCTCTATGAAACATATCAACAATTCCAGCTCCAATGCGAAGCGTTATTGAAGAATGACAGTGATACATTAAAATCCCCAGCACTCCCCTCTCGGCAATCTCAATCGAAACGTCGATCCGGAAGAAGACAAACGCACTGTTCCCCGAGGAAGGATCACTCGATCAGCGGCACCCTTTGCTATTATGCAATCAGATCCACAAGGACGACGATTGAGCTTAATTTATTCGTATCCAGTGGCGCAGTCGCCGCTCTCAATGCATATAGTGTCTTGATAACCTACCTCGTGCCACACCATAACGAACACGCGACAATCACAGTCGACGACAATTGCACTTGGGCCCCTTTACCAACGATCCAGAGATCGACGCCGCTCGATGGATCGTACAATGGTGCGTCGGACACTGACTCACACATCGCGCACATCCCTGACGTGATGGAAGTGGCAGGTGCTCCCACCTCCTTCGATGAGCACGGTGCATACCCGGTATCGCGACCTTTTCCTTCGTTCTGGCATAATTACGCTCATGACGTGCTGATAAGGAAAACACTCGAAGTGACACCAGCCAAGGAGAGCTGCGATCGTGTTTAGCCTCGGAGTACGACTACAGCGTCCAATGGCCTCCAGCTTATCTAGTGTTTATATGTTTTGACCCTGGCCATCGGAAGTTGTCAATGTACATAAACTTGGAGTAACAGTATGGGACTCGACGGACTGCCGGATATTTACTTGTGATTATATTGGGATCCGTGGATGTATTTAACCTTGGAGTATCAGTACCGAGGTCTCGGAGCCTCCAGCATATTTTCTTGTGTTCATATATATATTTTGACTCTGGACGTTGCAAATTGCCAGTATACATAAACTTGGAGTAACAATGTGGGACTCGAAAAACTGTAGCATATGTACTTGTTATATAATATACTTTAATCTTGGCCTTTGAGGTCTATTTAACCCTTTGCAGTCGAAAGGTGACTCTCTGTCACCATTAGGTTTCACGCAGGAAATCTACGATACTTAATGTTTCTTTAGATTTAATGTTTGTGGAGCTCAAAGTGTCGATAAAATAATCGTCGGTGCGGTAAAGGTGACCTTATTCTCAAATCTAATTAGCTTAGAATTCATGGTAATAGAATGCTAAGAAACATCTCGAGTTGCTGGTAGATACCAGAAAGAAAGGCCTCGAGTGCAAAGGGTTAACTTTAGATTACTAGTACTGGAACCTTATGGCCTCCGGCATATTTTCTTGTATTTATATATTTTAACCACTACGTGATTCTTATCATCAGGATCTATGAACGAAATTAGAATATCAGAATTATCTTAGAATAAAACTCTGAAACCTCATCGACCATAATATATAGTGTCTCATTTACATGTTTGGACCTTCCCCAATGGGATCCATGAACGTATTTAGCCTCATTCGTCTAGGAAAGTGTTAAGATGCCCATGTTCACGCCAAATGCATAAAATAACCAAGTGTGTAGACCTCTGACTGTCGATCTCCGTCTGTGTTGGAAAGTTGTGCACTGAATACTAAATATCGGGTAGCAAACAGCCAATGAACGCGATTACACATAATCGAGAGAGAAACTTCTGTTACCGAAGGTCAGTTCCTTTATTACGATTCACGAGACCTATATTTCCATTGTGTGAGAGACAGAGAGTGCTTGGAATCTCCAACTGGTGGGCTCGAGTACACGTAAAATCAGATAATAATATTAATGAGAATTCTGCAAGATTTTTATTTTTTCTACATCTTAATCTAATCTTTAAATATATTTAAAAGTTAATTTTGGTAAAACAAACTGTGAAATTGATTCGGGATGGACGCTTTCCTTATCACCGAACGATTGAAGATTGAAAAGGTTGAATCGGTGAGTATAGACGAGAAATGGAATTAAATTGGAAGGTGAGACGTAAGTGAAGAATATGATGGATGAACCTTCTGCGACCTTGAACCTCTAATTGATTCAGACATGGTGGTAGTTCAGTATTTTTCTCGCCATCGAGGATTTCTCTATGTTATTCCGGTCCTGAAGTAATAATGATAAGTGGCGATGATTTAGGTACGCTCCGAATGGCTTCCAACGTGGTGTGAGACACGATTTAACAGCTGAGGCGTCGACTGCGGTAAGCTGTTGGCTATTGTTGTTACTATGGTCTAGACAAAGCTAACTGGTATTCCATGATATATGTTGGTTCGAAGGCTGCGGCCCATTTCGCTAATTAATCGGGTTCTAGCCGGTCTCTCAGTGTTTACAATGTTGTTTTCTTGGCTAGTTTTAACGAGAGGAAACATTACTATCGATTACAATTTTACAGCACTTTCCTTCGTCAAGGTTTTGTATTTCTCAGGTGCATTTCTTAAAATAAAAACATTTCTTGCTACAGACATTTTTGTCTATAAATTTTGTGCCAATTACAAGAGTTGATATTTCGAAAAATCCGTATGTACTTAAACGGTATATATCATGTAAAAAAATAAAAATACTTGATTTTGACTGAGAATTACGCCGATAACAGCGTCTTTCGAAAGAGACCTGTCGTGTAATTGCTCCAATATCGCTTTTTTGTTTGAAAACTCATTCGTATGGCAAACGCCAGTAATTAATTGTTTTCGGAAACGGAATTATTAAACACAGTCCTTTCCTCACTTAAGGCTGGTTTGTTGTGGGAAATCGTTACCAATGATTACGCGTGTCCTGTCCTGTTCCATGCCATCGATTGTCGCTTAAGTTTCAACGATACGGAACACCGGAGACGGGAACTGTAATTTTATCTTTTCGGTGGCCTGATTCGTCGGTTGTTCGCACGTAATCAAATCGCTGTCGTCCTCGATATAACGCGCGCATTGCACCGCGGACGATTGCAGGCGTCGGGACGCTGTCGTTCGATAACCGCGATTTACAGCGGCGAATTTCCAAAGCTTAGGTAGTTATTGACAGCGCAGGCTCGTGAATCAGGATTATTAGCGACAGCCGACGACGGGAAAAGAATGTGAAACGTCGAAGTGAATGGTATCTCGGCTGAAAGCGATTCGAGTCGATGTTAATCCGATTCGATTCTACTTGAATTTTATTTTCAGCCCCCAACACCCCCTTGACAACATGTTGCGTCACCGTTCGTGCCTTTAGGGATGAAAATGGCATTCAAAGTAAGGATTCACCTCCTATTGGATGTCTACTTTAAACCTTGAAAATTCTGAACATTTTTAGAACTCTGCAGATTGTATTCTTGGATCGTTTGTACTCTGTCACGAAAAGATAGGACGTTGTGTGAGTTTCTTACTTTTCATAAATGTAACCGATCTACGGGTTGCTTGTGCACAAAGTAAATATTTCTGTTTTGTTTGAACTTAAATCTGAAAATGTAGACAGTAATGGTGATCCTTTCCCAGTCAATCCCAAGGCTGTGAAGGTTGGAAGCTGGAAGCTTATTTACCGATGAAGCTTCAACACTAATATGTACATTACATAGTTTAATACTAACGAATTTTTATTTATATAACACCCAAGTCTTTTTCCCCGAAGTGAAGTACTCAATTTTTTATTTTGTTTAACTGTAGAATTGTATCGATACAGCGATGATTAAGATAGAAGTTACGCTACTAGTTGAGGTAACGATGAGATAGAGTAGCAATAAAGGGATCATTTTCGGATTACTCGTTTCTTAGGTGCCGTTAAAAAAAGTTGATAAGGCTGTTGCAGGACTTTGCCAGTATTAACACATTGGCTTCAAAGCAATTTCGTATCTTCTCTTGCAATCGTGTTACATTGGAAAACACTGTTACAACTTTATCAGTAATTAATATCCTTCAAAGAATTTTTAAGGAAAGGGGTATTAACGATTGTTATGCTCATTTTTGTTTATTTAGATAAAACTTGTTTGTACGTAAACCTTGATTTTCTTTCTGAAAAAAATATATTATTATATTACTTGTAACATTGATGGTAATCGTGGTTCATAATAAGAATTTATTCAAATCTCCTAAATGTTCGCTTCCATTGAAAAAAGATTGGAAGTAACAAGATAATTGGATGTTGAAGGTTTGAAGTTTGAAACTCGAAGCCGGTAGTTCGAAAAAGGACAGCAAACGACCCTCCAGCGATCTGGGCTTGAAAAAGTTAATTAAAAACTCAAGAGAGGTGATACAGGAAATCCCTGAATCATAAATAATATTTTATGTTTATCTACCTCACTTCGAGCAATTAATTACATGGTTTTCATCATGGAATTATAATATATATAATATTACAGTTATATATAAATATTACAATTAACTGTGAAGGATGCGCAGCGACGTTTATGATAAGAATACGTGTCCGTGATAAATCCAGATTACCTTTAAAACAACAAGGCTTGTCATTTAAACTGTACAGGATGTTGATATCCTTGCGATAACGTCATAGATACAGTTTCAGCGACTGTTGCATATTAAACGGTTGCGATAACGATAAATGTTACTTTATTGTTCGAATCGGTAATGCCACCTTTCGTTGATAACGGAGAATGTGATAACGTTATCGAATGGAGGATGCTTGAGAGCGCCTGCGAGTATGCAACTGCAGTGCTCACATGATTTCACTACACAGCAAGTCTCGCTAGATGGCAGCAGCTGTTAAATTCCCTAAAAATCGTAGAATATTCCGAGGGATCGTATCCGCGATCTATTGAAAACTTAACAGAAACTTTTTATTTACCCTGTTCGTTGGTAAATAATATTCTTACTTATTAATACATCGATTTTAATAAGAAACGAGCTACGTGTCGGTCGTCCGAGTTAGCGATAGATTCCACGAGATGGCTGCACCCTTACAACTGAAGAAGATTGTTTTTTATACACTTTTGAGATTTTACAAAATTTTGATTTAGAATTAAATCAACGTTAAAATTGAATTCATGTTTAGTTTTACTTATATGCATGTATCTGAACAAGTTAAGTTAGGTTTTAATTACTATATCAGCTATGAACTTTTCAAAAACTAAATTATACTTTATAAATACTATAAATTGTATGTAAGTGCAATGCTGTATGTAAGTGCAATGCTGTATGTATACATTTGTATGCAGATAGTAAGGAACACATAAATCTATATGCATTAAACAATTCTTAGTTCAGGCTTAAAAGATTTGTATACAATAAATTTCTATTTCTCAAAAAGGACTATTTTTTAACAATAAACCCATAAATAGTTTAATCTCCACTTTTCTTTTTCTCTGCTAATATTTCCTTCAGGCTGATTAAAATATAAAATATTAATCCACTATTCTAAACAAAACAATCTGTATGTAATCTATATTTGCCTGGCACCTAGTTTTTCCCTCAACAGTGGAACTAGTTTCGGTTACATATGGTTGAAGATCTCGAATGTATGATGAACGTCTTGTTTGTGCACACACGGCGATGAAAATATACCTTCGACTCTCCGAGAAGCAACCCGACTTCTCTGGAAAAGTTATTTTTCAAACTTCGCGAAGGGGGTGACGTAAACTACGTGTGATAGATTATTTCTGGCGAAATAGGAAGCACGTGTGAAAGAACCATGTTCTTAATTGTTCCTGAAGTTCCCCCAAGAGAAAATTTCAGCGAAAACTTTTGATACCTTTGCTTCTAGTTTCTTAGAGTTCTTAGGGCTATTAATCAATAGGTAAACGAGTCTGTAACGCGACGACAGGCACATGAATGAGTACTTTAGCAGCAAAAGTAGGTTGACAAAACCATGAATCACATTTTAGACATAGTGGGAGTAGCTGTATAGTCTTTTAACTATAATGGCTACAACTAGTTGCAGGCACATTTTTCAAGTTTTTCAAGTTTGACGTTAAGGCAACTTTCCATTAAAAACCAATGAAGTCTATAATATTCAACTAAACATAAAACATCTATTATACTTATGTTATACTTTATGAGGAAAACAAGGAACAAACTAATAACGAGTTTTAATAAAGAATTAAAATAAAATAATATTAATATCTCCACAAGAAAAATGGATCCTCTCTAAAGACTTCCTAGTAAGGAATAAGGCAAAGCAAAGGCAATAACAAATTACTTTGCTAAAAAATCTCCAGAGCAATTGCTACCAAGCAGTCTATAAAATTGCATAGACTCAAAACAATAGTATTAATATCTCCACAAAAAAAAACTGGATCCCTCTACAGAAATTCTGGTAAGGAATAAGGGAAACAATTACAAATTACTTTCTTCTAAAATCTCCAAAGCAACTGTCACCAAACAGTCCACTCCTTTTTACGACGACCACCTTGTTTCGTCAATACAATATCGAACAGTCACAAAACAATAATGCCAATATGCCCAAAGGCGTTTCAGTTCTGTTCTCCGGACAGAGAGAATGTTTTCCGCCCTTTCGTGGGCGCGTTCGCTATCGATCGATCGGAACGCACGCGGCACTCGTTGCCACGAGTCGCTAAATCGCTAGGCGGAAAGAGAGAGAGGGTGCAAAAACCCACCCCCTCGCTGTTTCAAGCTATAAGTACCGGACACGAACCGAGCGCGGGCTTATAGGTCCCGTTGCGGTCTTCCTCGTTCGTTCTCCGCGTCGTCGCGATTCCCTGCCACTCCGCCTTCGATGATCTATGAATAGATCCCGAGATCTTCGACTGCCATTTTAATTTCCGTCGTCGGACGGCGATCGATTGACGCGAAAGAGCACAGCACGTGGAAGTTTCGAGAGGTGCGAGTGGACCGATAACGCGACGAGACCCGAGGGGTGCCTCGCGTGTACACGTTTCAGCTCGGTCCCCTCAGGTCTCGTCTTAACAATTCTGCCCCAGAATGACAAGCTCGTCGATCGACCTGGGATTCATGCTACCAGAAGCCAGAGCGCTCGAGTGGAAGACTCGAGGCTGGGATCCACGACGATCGCGATGATCGATGTCACCTGACCTCGCTGTCGCCTCAAGGATGAAGAAGACCAGGTCGCTGATGGAGATCGAGGACATCTGCGGGTGCTCCATCGTCCCGAAGAGGGAGCTGCCTCATCTCAAGTCCACTTCCGGTGAGTCTGAGAGCGCCGTGTACCGGTTTGTTTGATTTCGGCTACGGACGAATTCGGTAAAGATAGAATAGGGCTTCATTGACTACCGTGAACTCCGTTGGTTATTTTTCCTGATTCCCAACGTTCGGCTCCCGTCATTACATTGTACACGTTCGACCTGGTTCCTGAACATTTGGTGACGTTTGTTTGGGTTTCGCCAACTCGTCCGTTTTCTTCTCTTTGACTGGCTTCGAGTGGAGTTTAGGAAGCTTCACGAAATTCCTTCTGTGGCTTCTCCTCGAAGACCAGTGTTAGTGGATTGTACTGGGAATGTATAGTGCTACTGGTGAATGAACACATTCCGATCGCCTCAGGGAACGTGTGAAAAATTGTTTGTTTGAAATGAAGGCAGCGAGTACCTTCTGTACTTTGTAATGTTAGTATTACAATCAAGGCGTGAAGTTAATAAATGGAAATGTCTGTTAGTCTATTAGATCTGCGTTGACTTAGGGTATGGAATAGTGAGCACCTTTTACAACAGTCATAGAAATTGAGTTTACCTCACGTTCATAATTAGTCTAAGCTAAGTTTGATTGAATCTTAAACCTCCGTTTGTTCGTGTTTGCGGATTCCTTCGATTTCTATTCTATTACGAATTCACTTTAAAGCTTTTAGTAGATTCTCCTCGACGAATGATTGGATTGTTGACTTTGAGTTTGGTTTGAGAGGATTTGATGAAGTTCATCGAGTGCGTTGATTGAAACACTTCGTTCGTCTCCTTGGAAGTTTTGTTTACTAGTCAGCTATAGATTCTTTCCGCAGTGGTACGAGGTGACTGTGATCTTGTTAATTTTAACGTAATTTCTGAGGAAGCACCGTAGATGCTGGCCTGCGTTCCAATTTCTTCGTTGAGGTCGAGGTACGAGCGACAACAACACAAAATGTCGAATGCGATTACTACACGAGAATAATCTGGATGGAAAATCACATTTCAGATGCACTCTCGCTTATAAATATGGACACTTCCTTAATTGGAATAAGTATCTAAAAAAAGTTACACATCCATCACTGAATATTACGTATATTTCTGTATTTAGTTTGTGTAGCATTAGAGAATATATTGTAACAATAGTTTATTTAATGTTTCATCAGTAACAATAAAAACAATTCAATTTTCTTTTCATTAATATATATGTCTTGTTAAAATCTCTTTTACTAATCTTGACACCCTAACTATTAATTTTTTCGTTGTATCCAAAGTAATAAATTATCATACCATTTTCAAAAAAAAAATTGGGTGATAAATATTGTTTTCAAATATAAGGAAATTCTATTATTTTTAACATTTTAACAACTAGCAAGAAATTGCGATGCAAATAATTTTTTCGTATTATTTACTTCCGTACGCCACTTTTCCAGATTTAATAGAAAATTCTAATTTTGTGGCATCATACTTTCAACTTAATTTTCACTGACTTTCCTATGTCGTATGAAAATTACAACAAACAGATGATCGATATCATCGCACGTGCTCGCCAAATAGAAACTCGGGCGATCGATAAAGCTCATAACAAAAACTATGTATCTTTCAACCTTGAAGAAAATGAATACCAGCCGTCCTCGTGTTGCGATGAATTCCCTTTAAAGAATTATGAACTCTCAGCACCGAGTGCGGTTTGTGGCCTGTTCTTCTCCTTCTTCTTAATTCCAGTTCGTTTACTCATTAATCGCTTCTCTCGTCCTTCAACTCGAGTCTTCCGATTTTTATTCTCTGCACTTTTCGTCAGATTTATCACGAAAAATATTTTTCTTGAAATTTTCATTGAAAATGCCTGGAAAAATTCCTGGATTCATTTACCCGAGACCATCGCTCCGTTAATTCCTCTTCGTGTTTTCTTCCTCGTTCCCCAGCTACTAATAGCGGAGCAGCTGGTCCCCGTTCAAATTTAACGACTTTTCTGATAATAAGCAGCAGTTTCGGATCTTCTAAAAGGTAAAGTCGTTGAGGGAAGAGCGGTTTTATAATCGATTTAACAACCTGGAACCGCGTATGCTCTGGTACGACAGAAAATAAACATTGCTCCTCTTCGTCGAAGCAAGCAATGAACGGCCAGTATCAGTAAACAAAATGAACAAATTATGGAACGACGTTAATTGATTTATTAAGTTTGATCAAAATTAACTTTAAATCAGATTGATAGGTCTTGACATTTTTGCACATTTTGCTCTTTCTTCTTTATTCCGTTTTACATGCTTATCATTCTGTCTTCATATTTTGACTTTTATATACTGTATATTGTATACTTTAATTTGATTACGTTTAGTGCTTAGACTTACAGCTCGTATTATTTGCTACCATGGCCTCCAAATATAACACATTCACACATTCCACATATTCTCCTTCAATTTTCACTTCTATTTTCAACCACTGCCAGACTCCTGTCTATTTCAAGCCTCAATTAAAGTAAAAATAGTACCAATGATTTCAAACTATTTTGAAACAATACGTTACCTCCACTTACTATTACCTCCTATTTTTCAAGATTATTCCTAACAGGGGGGCCATCAAACATGGTACCACTGGATTTTGATGAATCTCAGGTATATTGTAGAAGTGTCTTAAGTACGAACTTAACCATAACTGGGCAAAGTTATTGGTATATAAAGTATATATATCGCGCGTAAAACTTTAACATCGATTTTTTCGGGAACTGTGCCTTAGTGCATAAATTTCCTTAACTTCGTACTTAGGGAAGGTACTTCTATAACATACCTGAGATTCATAAAAATCCATTGGTATCGTGTTCGGTGGTCCCCTCGTAAGTCATGTTTACATTCACTCATTCCACATACTCTTCAAGTTCTATTTCCAAATACTTCCCGTTGGAATCCATTTTCGTTGCAGTACCAGTCAAACGTGAATGGGAAAAATACTAGTTTCGAAAGAAGCACTCAGAAGTGACGTCCTCGGACAGACGTCTGGGCGTCTCGACGCTGTATCTTCGCGACTGCTTGGTATTTCTTTTCTTTTCGCCTATGGATCCCTTCCTCCCGCTTCCCAGGAACCAGCTGGTTGGTTTCCGAATCCTTCGTCCGAAGCCTCGGATTCTCGTAGCCAGTTTTCAGCCGATGGTGCTTACGTTTCCTTGTGCGTTTCACCTCCTCCCTCTGACACTCTCGTTCCCTCTGTCTCGTCTGGAAAAATAAGAATAGCCTACTCTCTCTCTCTCTCCCTCTCTCTCTCTCTCTCTCTCTTTGATCTCCCGTGCTCCGAAATCTCTTGGAACGTCAGTTCTGATCGTTCTGTGGCGACGACAGCACGCGTTCCGTTCCAATTATTCGGAGATCCTCACTTTTGACGCGCGAAATTCTAGCCATAAAAATAGTCAACGCCAAATGATATTCGATGGACGTTTAGGCTTGTTTCGATGTGGGGATAATCACTTTTCGCGAAAATTTGAAAGATGTCTTTTTAGTGGAAACGATAATTATTTGAAGTGTGTCTCATTCTGAGTTGCGAGGGGACACTTCAGTTAGATTTACTCACGATCATTAATCTAGCAGTTTAGGATTTATAACATTTGTTCTATCGTGAAAGAAATTGGTAGATTTTATGTTGCTAAGATTGGTTAATCTTCAATTTGAAATTAAGAAGAAAATTATGGGCTTTGGGACGTCCAATCGAATGAACTTCCTGAGGTATCATTTGTGAACATGATTTTCTATATGAATCGTGATCAATCAAACAGTGGAAGCTGAAGATCTCTGTTCGACAATCACACGTGATGTCCATAACTACAGAGATGCGTCAATCGTGAAACCACGAGTGGTAAACACGGAGGAAATGAAAGCATTAAACGAGAAACTGTCGTAAGAAAAGGAAGAACGCTTTCTCCGCAGTTAAGATGACGCCTTGATTGCAGCTAATGTCCAAATCATCACAGTGTCGTTTCTCAAGGTGTTCGAGAATACTGACAGCTCCGTTCACCTTTACTTTTAACGTCATCTTAAATAATGGAATCTGCTATTAAAATAAGTATTCGAATTAATCAAAGCGTATAGAATACTTGAAAGATAATTTATTACCATTTCCTGTAAAACATGCATGCAAGTAAACGCTTTAGGCTTTTATCGAAATCCTCCTCAAGTTAATATAATAGTAATACAAAAACGAACCGATTTTTATACTATTCAAATTCGTGTTTACTTCAAGCAAAGTAAATTATATTCTGAACCTCTTCAGACGCTCTCATTAAAATACAAATAGCTCTAGGAAGAAGTCCAACAAATAATTGAAAGTCTCTAATTTCTGAAGGTTTCGGTTTGAAGAATAAATTATGAAAGAGCCTAGAGTCACAGTACGAAAGAAATTGCTTGAAATAGTTTTCTGCGGCGCTAGCAATTTGAAAAAATTCGTAGTCGTCGAGGGAAGCAGCGTGACGTGGGCCTAGCACGCCTCTGTTGTCCCGTCACTTCCACAGGGTGTCGCTTTCAGTCCCCTGGCGGAGTCGAGGGCCCACAGACCCAAGCAGGTGTAACACAACGTTTCCATTCACCGCGACGCGTCGTCGTGGAACAGGCTGCGCACGCTCCCCAAAGAAAGTTCTGTCGACCTGTTTGCTCCGACAACAAACACCGATCCAGCTTCTGACTCGAGGATCCAACGTCTTCCGTGGCAAGTGATTCGAGATAATGAAAAACAAGCGGGCTGTGAAACTGCAACGGGGTGGTTAAATCAAAGAAGTAGAGAAAAATAAAATGCAAAGTGTCGGGTCCTTCGAGACTTCGTGATTGTGGTGAAGATACAGACTTTTCTACTTTTCGAAGCAACTTGACTGAAGAAGTGAAGTAAAGACATTGAACAGAGGAAGTCGAAAGAAAAGGAGAAGTGTTAATTTCGAGACTTTGTGACTGCGACTGTGACAAAGATAAAGGCTTTCCTACTCTTCGAAGCAACTTGATCGAAGAAGCGAAGTAAAAATGTCGAATAGGAGAAGGAAGTAAAAATAAAATAGAAAGTTGTAAGTGTGACTGTGACTGGGACAAGGATAAAAGATTTTCTACTGTTAGGAACTATTGCACTATAGAAGTAGGATAAAAATAAATAGGTGAAGTAAAAAGAAAAGAAGTGGAAGTCCTCGCGAGACTGACTTTCGAGTTCTCTGGCGACAGACTGAAGACACCTAGAGGACAGCTAGAAGACACCGTGTTCGAATTTTTAACTGAGGAACTGGATGAGGACTTGAAGACCAATTTAAATCTACGAGTCAGGATTCGAATACAAATTTGTATCTAACGGATGAGAAGGTAGAAACACATTTTAGCTGAAGATACGAGGTAGATGGAGACTCGAAAAGGTGAAACCAGGACAGAGTTTATCAGGGATTATGTGAATCTTGAGTGAAAGATACCGAATACGAGAATTGTGACTTGTTGGTCGACGAAGGGGAGTGGTTTGTGATTCCGTTGTGCGATAAGGGACATCAAGATGGTTTTCTTCGGAAGAAAGGAAAAGATAGAGGATCGGCGGTTGTTGGCCAGCATCGATGCCATGAATGGAATCAAACTGTATCACATGGAAAATGGTAAAAATCAAATTTGAGCACATCTAGAATTGTGATCCTTCACTATTTGAGTTTTATTTAAATTGAATAGTATGGAAGAACAAGTTGCTTAAAATTTGGCTAACATCAAATGCTGTATATGGTTGGCACGTTCCCTCTAAACACTTAATTCTGCCTAATAATATGCCTCGCCCTATATATAATATATTATATGTATAATACATAACATAAAACACCATAACACAACAAAACACATCATTACACAATAAATCACGACATAAAGCATCGTGACATATCATAACACAACAAAATATATATATTAAATATCTAACATTGGAGACTAGAACGGAGGACTGCTTTCAAAGAGAAAGGAAAAGGAAGGACAACGAAAGAGGTCTTGCGATAAGTTTAACGTTTAATTAAATTTTCCGTTTCTCCTGAAAATATACCAGAAGGTTAGGTTTCTCTAAGTACAGTTACTTCAAGTACGTTTTCTGTGGTTTCAAACTAGTGGGAAATAGGTCGAGGCGTTCTGGACAGACGATACGCGTTCGCTATACTCCTCTATGCAGCCTTATGCACCACGTTGCATCGATACCTTCGTAACGCATTCATCATGCAAACGGCTCGTCGACGACGTCGCTTATCGTCATATGTTCAAGTGGCTAACAAATTATCGCGAGCACTCGAACCTCGAGAGCCGTGCGTGTGTCTCTGAAAGTTAAACATTAGGTAAAATACACCAACAATTTGCACTGCGGTGCTCAAAATTGCATAGAAAGATTTTTTTTGAGCAAATTTCAACCAGGTTAGGAGGAAAGTATGTAACGAGCTCGAAGAAGAGTGAGAAGCTATAGCAAAGCTTAACGATGTCAATCTTCAACGTAGCTCTAATTAGTTCGGTGAGTTGTGAACATCTCTAAGCAGCCAGCGTTACCACTGTGATAATTTGAATAATTTCTTCGTCCTTGAGCTTGCTCTATATCAGTCTCTAGCCTAATTGTCATCGATGTATCGTGTATCTGTTTATCCTCTACTTCGTCAAAATTGTAAAGAGGAACTATTTTAAATATAAATTAATCCTAGCAGAAATATAGAACCTTCATACATCATTTTCTCGTGCTAATATGAATAGAATAGTCTTTTGTTAAGAGTTTTGTAATCCGAGACTTCGTCGTTGAAATACGAGCAGTTAGAGTTTTCGCGCGTGTGGAGTGTGAACCAGTACGCGCATATGCAGATGTACAATCAGCTGACTGGACTTCAACTGGCGCGCGCCATGAGTTACATCGGTAAACTTTAATTGCTTCTATCTGGGTAACGAAGCAGCAGGTTGCAGAATGATAAAGAATAATTTGATTTCTTTTTCAATCCTGGAAAAAGGTTCACATTTCTATCGTAATTCTGAATTACGTAAAGTATTGCAAGACATTAGAGAAATTTAATAGTTCTTCGATGATCCTTCAGAAATGTAACATTTTGTTAAATTACCTGCAATCGAGGCAAACCTCACTTCGGTGGTTAGGAGGGTCTTGATGGTTTCTTCATTGTTTCCGCATCATTTTCCCATGGAACTTCGAGATGCTTCACTTGAGTTCCGCAATTCAAGACTTTGATCCATTCAGAACCCAGTAATAACTCGAGAGAAACCACAAATTGCTCAGGCAACCAAAATCACAATCGCCTGACAGAGTTGGATGAAGGTTACTTTGCATACCCATAAACCACATCTGGGCCACAGCCTGCAAAAGACTGATCCAGGGGTAGGAAACACGTGGCTGTATGAAATGTACGCTCTCACAATTCTTCCAAAGGACTTGTATGTCGCGCCCCGAGGCTGGCGCTTCATAAAACACACTGTTGTGGCGGAGGGGATTGTGATGGGGGACGTTTGAAGTTTAGCGACCTCCTGGTATTCGATTTTTCCACCGAAAGGTCCTCGTGCTCTGCCTCAGCCACCTGTAGCTAGCCGAATATTGATCCGCCAGGAAGATGGCCACACCCGGCCTCCCCTTGTCGGTCGTTCCCTCTTTTACGCCCTCGTCCCGACGCCACGAACCGGTAGTGTCGTTGCCCCTCGCCGTCGCGGATAGTCGCACAGTGTTATGGAAAAGTGCGTGGTCACTGTTCCAGCCGCCTTCATGCACGTACGCGACAACCTGGAGGAGCTGGGCAAGGTGGCCGACGACACGGATCTGCTATTCCTCAAGGGTCTCCTGGACAGCCCGGTCGTCACGTCTTTGGTGAAGGTGAGTAAACGTCAGACTCTTCCATCCACGGTTACATCATCCCTTGCGTACGCGTTTCGAAAGATCAGGACGCACCATGCGCCATGGCCGTTTTTGATCAGTTTCCAAAGGTTCAAATTAAAATAGTGAATTTATTGGAATTATGGAAGATTTATTTTTTAACGTGGAACGATGCCATGGTGGATGAGTTATTGCACCTTTGGCCTTGGAGCTCAAGGCCATCGTGTTTTCTATAGGAGAGCAGTATGAACAATTTTATTAATTTACCGTTTTCGTAAAGAAACAATCTCATTGTTGGTTATTTTATTTTATCTGAAGAAATAAATCTAGGACCAGACAGGTTAATCTGTTAAAAATGACACAGTGTTTATTACGATTATTGTTAATTAAATGTTGATGATTAGATGTTTATGTAAATTCATATTTTTATACGCACAGATAAAGAAGAGAAACTTAAATTGTAGTATATTTTGTCTTCTAAATTTATATTCAATATATCTATGCATTCGAGCATATCCTTGTGTATTTTTGTATATATACTCGTCACAAATGCATTCGCAAAGCTTTTGCAATATTCTACACCGCTCTGGGTTTCATAAATTGAAATACATAATGCAAGTGCTACGTTTGGACATCAAAACACGAGTTAACTCGAGACCGGTGTTAATATCTGTGAAACAATGACGGTGATTTCAATGTACAGCAAGCACACTCTTACTCTGATCGTTTCTGAAACCTGATTTTTCGTGTAATACAATTTACTTTTGCAAAGATGTCAAAATCTTTCATGATATTTACAACATATCAAGCATCCAATGATATTCAGTCTATCGCTTATACTCTAAGCAACTCGTGCAACTTCAAACGTTGAAAAAAGGAAAAGCGTGCTTCTTTAAGATACGATAACCTGAAGAAGACCTTGAATCAATTTGGCTTTCATTAAACGCTTCCCATTTGAACTTTCCCTCGCGAATATTCAGCTCGATTAATTACAAGTGCAATTGTCGGTGCATCGTGTCTGGCAGGGGCGAATAAACAAACTATAGTCACATTGGTCATGCGCGATGTGCATACAGAAGCCAGGACACATGCACGCGCCACGTGTTTACTACGATCACACGATTTTACGAGAGAGATCCTTCTTATTCACTCGATTCTGCGTCGGCACGTGAAGTGTCCGCCATCGCGTGAATTCACCACGCTAGAACGAAAAACGACGCAGCCACGCGTGAGTCCTGGCCAACTTACAAAAAAGTTCTGGTGTCGTTGAACCCCTTCATCCTTCAAGACTCACCTGTAACAGAGATAAATTTCTTTAGGAACCCATTCGGGAGATCTCACTAGTTATCATTTATTTATTTAGGTTGATGGAGAGATAAAAATAATTTTGAAGTGTAATATTAGGTTGATTCGTATATAACTTCCGCTAGAGGTAACGAATAATCATGTTTTATGGGAACCACCTGCATGTAGCAAGTTTTAATTTGTCTACTAAATGGAAACAAATGATATTCAACGATGGTGATTATACAATTGATTAAAATTTATTACGCAGTAATATATTTAGGAATAAATTGTAAATAAATGAATGAAATATTAAATAGCATTTTAATCTTTAAAGTTCGAGTTCTAAGTGATGCTTAAGTTTCTTGGAAGGAGTGGGGAATCGAAGCTGTAGTGATTTCTTCGAAAACCAGTTCATTTTAAAAGAATTTGTTAAAGATTCAATTCATTAAAATTCCTTCCCCAGACATTTAAAACCAGATACAATATTTATTAGAAACTTTCATATTAGAAGTGACATTTTAGATGTTTCTTGGACACTTCTAATTTAAAAGTTTATGCTCTTTCCTGTAGAAACATACAGAGGAATTTTTATAACCACTTTCTATTCCGTGAAACGATCCCCGCTATTCACGTACCCAAAAACGAGTTGTTTACGCTGAACAAACAATCTTCGGGAACTGTACCGAGAAATTTTTTTAGTAAGTATTTCAGAAAGTGTCCCGTAGCGCTGAAATGTCCGAGCGAGTGGGAAAACAGAGGTGAACGCGAATTTTTCGGAAACCGCGCTCGCGTTATTTCTTTGTGTCACACGTGGTGCTTTGCATCGCACGCCTCCGCACCGACCACATTGACGCAGTATTTCGGTCACGACACACATTTCACGTGGAAATTGTAACAACGCCTCTTCGGCCTTCGACGAAAGTATTAGCGTCGGTTGTACGACGCCGCCAGGATTCCTCCGTGACGCGACGCCGTCCGCGTCACTTTTTCTTTCGTCATCGTTATATAACACAGTGTTCCACAAACTTCGCGTTTTCATTAACGATAAAGAACATTTTTTATGGACCTCTTCGATAAACTAAATGTTCTAACAGACTCCTGAAATGAAAATAAAGTTGTATCTTTTTAATGTTATTGTTAATGTCATTTTGTATACAATTGTAACACTAATCTGACGGAAGCCTATTTATAGGCTTTTTAATTCCAGCGTTTACCTTTTGGAACTTATTCATTATGTTGTAGGTTGTATACTTATAATATTCAATTTTTTGATACAACCTTAACATTATATATGTTTAGTAACATAATGCAGGAATTTCTCAAATTCCATGTAAAATATAAAAGAAGAATTTTAACTACCAATTTCATCGCCTCAGGTTCTCCATGAATGCATTCCAACACTTTTGACCACCAGAAAATGACTCTTCGGGTTATCTGTTTCTTGGAGCCTCGTCTCCAATCTGGCCGAGACTCAAAAACTCGCAGGCAGAGTTTTAAACCGCTTGGAATTATCTCGTCCCGATCGGTTGCACGCAGCGACCGTTTCCTGCGAGACGTTGGGCCCCGATCGTTTCCCTCACTCCTTGCCATTGGGGCCCGATCGTGCGTTTCCCCTACTCTCCGTCTCTTGGGCCCGCATTCCATCTTCTTCTTTCGGAGCCAGCAGGTAGAAGTCTGGTGTCGAAAAGTCGTTAAGGAGTCGGCGTCCGTTTCCGGTCCGACGCTCGGTTAACAATGGAAATCGATGACAGACGCGGCAGGGTGTTGGTGTTTTCACTGAAATCCCATGAAAACAGCCGTGAAAACTGCCCGTCAGACCCGGGAAATTAGGCTATTGACTCTTGGAACGAGAAATTTGACACTGAGTTTGTGAAAGAAACGGGACTGTTTTGATATCCGTGAGTCCCAGAAACGACTACTGTCTTTGGTTCTCCTAATTACATTGGTGGGAATCTTGATCCCATTAGGGTGGTTTGAATGCTTAGTGGTGACGTAGAAAGAGTTTTACTCGATCACTTTGTGAGTATAATAAATGGATTTTTAGTTTATCGAAGCATCGTGAAGCCTTTCGTTGACACTACAGGTGCGTCGCTGTACACATTCAGGATTAGGGAATGACCTATTCTGCCTAGATTTGCCTGTAATATTTAGTAGTTCAGATAATGGTTGGATATTATATAACTGGCTGTATATATAAAAATAAGCGAATACAACAATTTTTTATTTAAATATGTACTATTTTAGGAAAATTTTATATTTGCTACAATGTTTCTATATGGACCATTTAAGTGTAGAGATCTAGCGAGTTGAAAGAATAAGGATTTACGGCACATTTGTTTGACTAGTCTTAATAGCGCGACAGAACGTGGTTCATTTGGGTTAATTGAGGAGAGAGAGGTCGTTCGAGTAATAGGAAAATTCACATTAATAGGATTAAACACATCAAAGGAGACTTCGTTGAAAGATAGCGAAGCCTCACCTGAAACCTTCAAAGTAACATTTCCAAAGTGTACGATTTCCGCTGAGAAGGGAAGCAACGACATCCCCTGTGAAGCCTCGCGTGATGTACCAACGAACCGGAAGTCCTCAAGAACCGACCCAGAGAAGAATGGCGGTTCACGCGTCGAGGAAATGCGAGCAGAATCGCAGGAAGTCGGGGTTAGGTCTGGCCGAGGATCGTGAATAATCGAGGGACCCTAGATTGACAAATCGTTGCCGCTTCTCCAGATATCCACCAATTGGTTCTGACCTCGGAGAACTCTGACAATTAAACGGGTCGCAGGCGACGTCTCCGCTCTTCGAGCGGATAGGAGTCATCGTTCGTCGCGCGCTGGCAGAAATCGCGAGGCCGTCGTGTTGCGTGTACTCTCGCGTGTACGGAGCACCGATGTAATTCCAACGGGCTTGTAATGAGCGCGTGTGCGACATTCAGGCGCGTGTAAGTGACAGTGACGGATCCAGCACGCAAACCCCCTGGGCTGAAATGTGGATTTTCGAGCCACTCGGAAAATCTGAGATTTATTAGTGGGTTGGTAACTTTAATTACAAATTTTCTGGAGAGCTGCAATACATGCTGGAATGTATAGATGAGGGTCAAAAGGTTTCGACACGCGTTCGAGTGATGTGCAATATTTTAGATCATTCAAAAGGCAACAGGTGAATGAAACTATTCATTTTTACAGACACTGTTGCTCCTCCTGAAATGCAGATAAATATTAATAAATACAATTCGTGACGGTATCATAAGGTAAATGAGTTGTATAATTTTTATAATAATTAAAAAGGCAATACATGAATGAAATTATTCATTTTCACATGATATTGCTACGTCTGTAATGCATATAAATATTAATCAATTAAATTTATCGCAATATTTTATGTTAAATGAGTGTACTCTTTCTTAGGAAGTGTATTACGTAACTAAAAGAAAAATGTACACCTGATGACGTCTCCAAGCAGAAACAGAATATCGAGTAATTTAATAATATAAGAAATTATATTGACCAAATATATATTTCTCCACTTGCACTGTGACTGATAATGATCGTAGAGATGGAGAAAAAAATAGCAACTGTTGACTTTGAAATTTCCGTCGATTTTCATTGACCTAAAGCTCACTAACCTTCCATCGACGATATCCTTTAACGTTGGAGCTATACAATCCTGTTGTATCACGTAACGGATAGTTGTGTATCTTGAGAAGGGTCTGCTCATGTCTCGAGATCGACGTACGGATCGGTGTCGATGACTGCAACAAGTTTTTATACCTTCCCTAATATATTCATTGAATTGCCTCCCAACACGCTTATAATTCTCCTGGATCAACCACACCTGTCGCTATTTATTCTCAACGTTAACCCCAATGGAACAGATGAAGCGACTTTGAAGGAAAAGAAAGGCTGTGAAAGGTGCGAGCGTTTTCATACAAGAATGTTGTACGCAATCGGAATGCTCGAGTACTACGGCATCCCCCCTCTCTGCCTTTAGATGGTATACCTAAGATATTTAACATTCCTTGCAACAAGGCACGTTTGCGTTTACACGCTTACACCCGTTTAGACGTGTTATCTTTTTCGTCGCAGATAATGATACGGAAGGTGTTGAAAACTTTAATGAAAGTATAATGCATTCCCTAGTGCGGCTAATGTTGTCGTAGAACGAAAGAAAATGACTTACTGATTTTATTTCATGTTTCATAATCGTAAGGTCACAAGTCAGATGTGAATATTCTTTTTGTTGAATAAATCACGTATCTTGTTCCTCGTATTAAGAAGTGAAATTAGAGAAATGTTTGTTTGATTACAGAACAGTTAATCATCTTTACCACGTTCATTATACGTATATTCTTAAGTGACAGAAATAAAATGTAATACAATAAATAAAAATATGCTGTATGAAAGTAAAATAAATAAAATGAAAATAAACACAAATAAATGAATGTTAAACACATCCCCTTACAAGTAACGAAAGTACGTTTTCCATATAATTTGAAATGCCCCAGGATGCCATGTCAGGTTCGTCACACCTGCTCGAGACGCCATGGCAAACAGTTCAAGAACCTCTTTAATCTACATGAAACTAAAATATCGTTTAAAATTCTTGCAATTTTATCCTGCTGCTATTCTATCTACTTACGATTTGGTTCACTCTCGTAAAGACTTAACTCGCGCAAAAAATTGCAGTTCCATTCGAAGGTGGGCCCCGCCGGAAATAGTTCGGTAGACGGCCCTGCGCGCAACCGTAGCGGAGTGTTGCATACCATCCGAAGAAGGGCCCCCACCTGTTTCAGTCAGACAGCCTGAACGAACGGCCTGTTCTGTTAGGTGGGGACGAAAGAAACGTCAGTAGGCGCGGCAGTTTTCTGACGCCGCTTACCTAAGCAGCAACACACGTCGTGTCGCGTTCGAAAAGCTCCTTTAGTCAGAATCTGGGTGCCGTTTACCCCGACGTAAACCCACCGAGTGCACGCCGACGGCCCTGTCTGATCGATAATACACCGAATCGGGCAGCCGACGCTCGACCAGACCGCCAGCAGTCGTTCCTGGACGTCCGACTCGTTCTCCAAAAAGGGGCGTCCTACCTGAGGAGGCGGGCGACCTCTGGGCTCCAACGTTTCTCCAAGCCCAACGTAAGTCAGGAATCGTGATCTTTGACTCTCGATTCCACGGAAACAGCCTCCTCGTTTCCATCCATGACCTCTTCTCGTCCTCTGGAGGAGTCTGATACGCACTGGATCGGAGTATCCAAACGCTAGTGCAGCCCTGACGCATCCTGAGGACACCGTTGTCACGGTTCTGGCACGTGCGACGGAGAGGAATCGAAAATTCTGTCGATCGTTGGCTTCCTCGGCACCTGGTGCCTCGAGGATGGCGCACCTGGTCCAAGTCGGAGTCGTGTCTGACTTTTCAGTGGTACTCAGGTATTCCGGTTCAGGTGTGTTCGTTCTAGGAGAGAAATTTGGTTCTCGATGGATCCTGGTGTCTTGTGGATTTTTGTTCCCGATCAGAGTGGACTCAGGACTCCTGGGGAGTGTTCTACGTCTTGCGTTTGACTTCAGTCAAGGAGAGAAAGCGTGACTTCGGTTCAGTTGATCGCTGAAGCTTCTGGTGCTGGATGGCGGAGTTTTGCTAAACGTTGAAGTGAGCTGCTGCTGAGAGGCCCTCGTCTAGTTACCTTTAGCTACACTCGGGTATAAAAAGGGCGAGCTGGTTGGTCTCTTTGGCTCTTGATCTCTCGTGGATAGTGGGTTCAAGTTAAAAATTGCAGTGTTGGGAGCTTTCGAGGGGTGCTTGACTTTAGCTATACTCGAGGAGAGAAAGCACTAATTGGTTGGTCCCTTGAGCTCGGTGTTTTGTGGATTTTTATTTCAAATGAGAGTGGATTTAATCTGTACTCAAGAAAAAGGGTTGACTTGATTCATTTCTCTAGCTTTCGGTGTCTTATGGATAGTACATTCAAGCTAAAAATTGGAGCAAGGTTAGGGTTTCTGGCAAGTACCCGAGTACTTTTGTTTATTTAGAATCAAGGAGAAGAAGCATTGATGGTCCTCTTGAGCTCTTAGTGTTTCGTAGTGTGGTAAATTTTTGCTAAAAATTGGAGTAACTTCAGGGCTTTTTGAACAGGCAATTTTGAACACTCGTTCACTTGCCCTCGATGACATTCAAAGGAAGAAAGGAGTAAAAAGTCGGAGCAAATCGGATAAATAGCTAAGTAGCCTAACTTCTGAGTGGTTCTCGTTTTTACTCAAGAAGAGAAAGTGCGCGTTACTTCACCTCTTTAGTTACTGGTGTTTCCTCTTCGATTTGCTCGAATGAAAATAATAGTATTTATTTTTTTATTGTATGAAACTCAAAGAATACGTTCAATATTAACGAATAAAATATTTAAGCCTCAACGAAATTGTAGAAAAATATTGATACTTCAAGATAACAAATTAAGAATGATCCCATTCCTCTCCTCCAATGAATAATATCCGTGGATCATTGGTCTTCGCGTGTGCAGTCTTCGTAATTTTGGAGCATGGATCAGCCAATATGGTCTTTTCAAGTCGTGTCCTCGAATTCTCTTGGAGAAAGGTTTCTCGTGTGTCGAAGGAAGCCTAACCTCGCGTTCCACGATCGTCCCAATAATATTCGATCTCGATGCCACCAAGGTGATCTCTCTTACAAGCAGGAAACACGTGACGATTGTTCAACAATTTTTTCTCTATGATATAACGAGATTACTCTACCGATGGGACAGTTGTTATCGTCAAAGTGCACTGCGTCACGGATTTATTGATTTTCACTCCAGGTCGTTCGAGTACGAGAAACATTGGCGAGTTCTATGCAGCTCTATGCACTTCTATCGCAGCGTTTCTCAAACTGCATTACGTCAAAAATATTAATTTTTTAGTAGTAGTTGAGAAAATAAAATAAACAAACTCTTACGTCCACCCTTCTGACATCACAATTTTGAATACTGTATTTTGGTGGGGTGAACACCTAAAAATCACCTCTCATTTGAAGTTTGGTTAAGAATGGTACCAAAAGTATTTTTATTTTTTTAATAATGTATTAAAACGATTAATAGAGCTTTCCGACTGCTTAAACAGCCAACTGGTTAAACATTATATTATTCTTAATGAATTTTGAGACGTGACATGTGTCTGTAAATGTTTGGGAAACGCTATATGTACAGTGCCTGCATGATGAAACGTCTCATTGCTGACACAGGTAACGAGGGAATGACTGTTGATATTTTTTCCCTCGGTTGCGACGATCTTCGCGTGTTTTGTGAGTGGTTTCAGGGACGTCACAGAAGAGCGGAGGAATTCATTATATACCGCAACGTCCGTTGAACACCGGCTGTTCTGGTGTTGTTCCCGTGACAAATGTGGTGTAATTGATGCCCATGATAATGGCCGCCTTGCGACATATGGAGCAATACCTGAATTCTTATGCAAACAGTCACCGAGTCACTCTATTGTACATCAAAGCTCCTCGATTAGATCCGAGCAATATTCTTGAATATATCGGTGCAATTTTAATATTTTATGCTTGACTATCTAATTCTTATAGTTGTTCATATCGACTACTGTTCAATGTTCTTGCATACACGTTGGTATCCATAAACGTGATATATCTGTAAATGAAACACTTTTATGTTCACTCTGCTTGGAAAGGTCTTTATTGATAGGAGACGCATTTCGTATTATTAGGCATCGATTAACTGTGATACTTTTCAGATGTGAGTTCAAGTAAAACAAACACGAAAAACTTTATTTCATATTCCACAATTTATATTGCAATGAAAGTGTTCCTTTGTTAGTAATGCATGGTCAAACATGCGGCTACTCATAAATTTTTCATAGAAACGTATACGAATCTTTTTATATTTTGCCTGTGTTCATTCTTTAAGAAAGGAGGATAACGCATGGTTGAGGATAAAATAGAATTCAATTGAGAAGACAAAGTTATAGTGTTCTACAGCAAAAAAAAATTAAATGTATCTCCTTTCCCATCGAAGAAAACGAACATCGTGCTTGTCTGCCACTCTAATCTCGAGTAAATATTTATCGTATAAAATGTTCAGTGATGCATTATACCAACTGAAGATCAACAAATGTCAGAGATCGATACCAGTTCAACTATTTCTCTATTTTAAGAAATACAAAAACGATTGAAAAGATGCTCGGAGTAACTGACACGGATACGGGTCTAATTTTATTCGCAGGCCGAGTGATCCGAGTTATCTTTCCGCGGTCTATCTCGCTAAATCGTGTTCCGTTTCCTCAGCTTTCAAGGGAAACACGATTCAGCCGCGTTCTTTGATGTCGCGTGTCGAACGCTGATTTATAATGCATGTCCGCGGTCGAATCGCGTGGGCAGAGGGCCGAGAGATCAGAAATCACACGTCAGAGATCCCTTTGATCCCAGTTTCCGAAGATCGACGATCTTTCGAGGCGGTTTCAACAGCGTCGCTCGGCGTTGCCCATAGTCGATGGTGCAACGTCGAATAGTGAAAATAGCTCGTCCATCTGCGGTGCACATGCATCGACGCGAATGATTCAATGATGATTCATCGCGATTGCCGTGAATTCTTTTATAACTTTATCATAGAGAAAATTTTAATTGAATAATAGATACTTAGGTGTCCATTTGTGGAGTATATTCCGCTGTTTGTCATTTTAGATCTGAATTTTATTTGAAAGTGGAACGGTGAAACTGTTGGGTATTTATTATTCGTTGTAAGAAATATAGGCTTGGGGAAACAACATAAAATAAGAGCAAACGAATTCATAAATTCTTGTCGTAATTCATTCTCTAGTTCGTAATTCAAAATGTGAATTTTATTGAACGAGGAATGGAGGAGCCTAAGAAAATTTTGAGGAAACAAAATAAAACCGAACGAATTTATTAACGTTCGTTATAATATTTTCTTGATTATTGCGAAGGTTGGCCTTCTTCGACGTCATTCTCCACAGTATACGAAAGATTGTTCGCCGCGTCGCGTTCACTATCGGTACATTCAGGTATCAAGCATTTTCAAAGGTGGCTTTGAAACAACGCTGAGAACGACCCACTTTCGTAATTACTCGTTCATTGTTGTAACAGCGTATTGGCTGGTCGAACGTGGAGTAGACTGGCCTTACGTGGTCGACACGCTAATCCAATCAAACCTCGTTGACACTGGGTCGTCGTTGCACAATGCTGATTCGACACTCGTAGGTGATAACTCCAGAAAAAATTCGCGTCATTTCTGTTTCAATCGAGGGAAGAGTCATCGTGGTACAATCGAGAACACAAATATCGTTTCGCTAAAAATACCAAGCACTTGGAAATCAAATTCTGAGAAACACCCATTTCCCGGAAATCGTGTAGATGGCAACATTTTATTATGAAGTTTAACAGAACCGTGTGATTGAGGTTTGGTTGCTATTATATTGCACATCTATGGACTATTTCGAAGTAGAATTATTCGTATCTTCAAAGTGTAATATATTAGAATTTGTAACAATAAATTAAACATATAATATTATCAACTAATATGTAATCTCGAGCAGTAAACTTCGATCTTTATTTCCTCTTTGTTGATATTAAAGTTAACTTGTTTTATTTTCAATCAAGACAAGTGCTTCTCGGTAAAAATCTCTCGTAAGCCTGAGAAAGTTCAAAATGGCGTCTTCTAGTTTCCGACGCGATTGAAATTCGAATCCCATCGAATAGCGTGGCATTCGAGAAACCGTTGACCCGACTACGCTACGAGATTCAATTTCTCTCGCGTTGCACGAGAAGAACAAGGAGGAACGAAGGCTTCTCGTACGGTGAATTTAACGAGGAAACCCGTTTCGACTTTCACAACTGGCAACAGCAGAGCCGCTCGTTTGTAGGTTTGACCATACGCCAACACCATTGCACAGAATGGAACTGGTAGCAAGGTGTGTAAACGCACGAGTTCTGCCCTCTGCGTATTTCGACTAGTCATTAATTCCAAGCAGAACGAATTCAAATTGATTTTATCAGAATTAATAGGATCTCGAATGATTCTTCGTTCAACTCAATGACAGGAATTTCATTCTCATTAAATTTCGTTGAAGTTCAAATCTTTGTCTTGAAATATCGCTGATACTTGTGGTACAAATGGTGATACCAAGATAATTCAAACTGCAACATCAACTAGTGTCATCCTTATGAAAAAATAAGGCTAAAAGTATTCCTATTCACCACCATCATCAAACTGCACGTATTTTATGCACTAATGCAGCAAGGTAAATGAGAACCACGTACTATCCGTCTCCTCAAAATATTTCACAAAATAATGTAACAATATCAATATTTCATCAAGCATACCGTCTGTTCGAGAAGAGCGTGAACGGTGAAACTTTTTTTGGAAACCGTTAGAGGAGAAATTCAAACCGCGACAAAAAAAGCAGGATCATCTCCTTGCAAACCTCATCAGTGCATAAAATCCAATTGGGATACCATCCTATTAACATGCCTATCCTCGAAGAACGACTCTTTCGCGCCAAATGTTTTCCGAAAAACCTGAATCGACACTCCTGAAACAAGTTGGTCGAGTCGAACAAAAGACGCTGCGCTCGAAAACCAGTTCCCAAAGTTTCCTCTGAGCAACTCGCGACTGTTTCAGGTTCAGGAGCGTCTGGAGGATCCTCCTCTCCACGTGGAACCGGTATGCTCGTCCGTCTGTGACATCGTCGACGAGATTTGTCACGCGCTCCGCGCCTCCAGGGACGAAAACGCGCGCGAACTATCGCGGCTGCTGCGAACATCGCACCTGAAAGCACTCCTAGAGACACACGACGCCGTCGTCGAGCGGAAGGAAGCTCCTTCGAAGCCACAACCACCGCCACCGACGATGCCCACCAACGAAAGGACGGAGGCAGTCAGGATGGTCGGCCTCAGGAGGCAACCTGACGAACCCCTGGTAAAACTTCGACAAAACACGTTTTCTGCTTGAACCGCTCTTTTCTCTTAAACAATATTTACATACGTTGAAGTTCATGAGCAATTAGGAAGGGTTTAAGTCATCATTTTTCTAAATTTGTAATTGTTTCAAAAATGTAAACCTTTAAACATTGTAGTTTTTATATATTAGTAATGAAATCTGTATTCATACATGAATTTTTATCTTTGTAATTATTAAAGATGCGGAGTTTCTCTTTTTTTTTTTGTTTTACTCGGGAAGAACGAAGCTATTTAAATCAATTTTGGTTGTATTGCGAAGGTATTTTCCACGATATAAAAATAATAAAACTCGACGTCTTGTAAAACCTTCCAAACGATAAATCGAGGTTGAAGGAAAATGATTATAAAATCAACCTGACGAAAGAAGTGTGTCCCAAAAAGGAACTTCAAGTCGCGTGGTGTCTTGAGTTCATCGCAACTGTGCTTCCGTTTATTTCATCCCGCCATTTTCGACGAGAGGTTGACAGCTTAGAAATGCCTGCGTCCCGTGAGAAGTTTCCTCGTGAAATGCTCCAGAATACATTCGAGACGTGTTTATATCTCTGCTCGCCATCACTCACCCGCTCAGCGCCGGCAAACGAAGAAAGTGGCGAACGAGAAGGCACGTTCGAACGATCAACAAAGAAACAACCGTTCCGACTGCGACTTTCTCAATAGCCGCTTTTAGAGGTTTACCATTCCGTCACGTGAGAGAATTCTCATTCAGATATTACAGAAATGCCACTTGCTGTTCGTAAATAATTCGAAACGTTTATTATCGTCGTGACTCAGCACGCGAATCCTCTAAATCACGGGCGTCTATCGCGTGTGTCTGGCGTCCCTCACCTAACCAGAAACAGAAACAAGTAGATAGGAAGTCAGAGGAATCGAAACGGTTTCGCGAAACCACAATGACCTCTTTGTTTATGTTCTGCCTTCGTGAAAGAAAAATCTTGACGTGATTCCAACATTTCTCTGATTTGTTTTTGCTCTTGTCAATCGTTCCAGACCAGATTTCTGTTTTCTCATTAAAATTGACAAGATCTTTTCTTTCCGTTCCCATGGGAGGTTAATAAACCCGATGACTCGATTTCTTGTTACCTACAGCAATCTCGATGCATTAAGTATTTATTTTTCTGTAACAAATCGTGGCTTCTAATGGAGCAACAACATTCTTTAAGTTGTAGATAATTCATATATTTCGTTACATGTATATGATAAGTTCTCTAAAGAACTTCACGAAGAGAAAATTATTTTTCTGAACAGTTCTCTACTTTTAAAGAATTCAAAAAAAAAAAAAACATGGCACTAAGGAAAATGATCCTGGTGGTAGCAATCTAGTAGTAAACATTCAAACTAATAAGGGGAATATTGGTCTTCAATCGTAGACAGAATTAGACAGATACACTTTCATCAGACGCGTTTATTTTCACACGTCTCTCAACTGTTTATACGTGTTCTTTATGCACAGGGTTTGACGGTGCAGGTCGACGAATCTGGCAACTTGATAATCGCCAGGATCCTAGGTGGTAGCACGGCCGCCCGGCAAGGACTCCTCCGATCAGGCGAGGTGATCCTAGAAGTGAACGGAAAAATCGTTCGCAACCCAGAGGAGCTCCAAGAGGCCATTCAAGAGGCGAAAGAGAACCTCACGCTGAAATTGGCGCCTGGCATAGCCATCGATGCCAACCGTTCTTTGAAATCCACGGTGAGTCATTAATAACGACGCTGTTGCATCCTTCTGCATTAGAAAGGCATCGATAGTTCGTAAATTCGTTGCAGTTTTATGTGCAGGCTGTAGTGAATGGCGAATTTGTTGCTCTATTTTAACTCTGTAATACTAGGTACATAATTTTGTCAACACTGTGAGTGAGTTCTATTTATAAGAGTGCGCCAGTTTTACATTTGTTCGTTTTTACATTCATTTAACTCTTGCGTTACATTACTATGCATTTGCGAACCTCTCTTCATAATTCTCCCATTAGGGAAGACTCTCTACAGCTCGGGTACCTCGGGATTGCTAAACCCGTACTGAGCGTACTGTAGCTACAATTAAACATAGCTACAGCCCCTGACGGCTGTTAACACTGTACTGGGGGAACTAATATACTTCACCTTGAAGATTAATTTTAATGCTGACTAACTTATACAGCGTTTTGAATATTCTGACATATTTTTGTAGACAGCCTGATTAATTTGAACAACAAGTAATTCCACTTTCGTGTCTGTTGTACATCGTCAAAAAATTCTTGAATTTTACCGAAATTTATTTTATTCAATATAATAACATACATCCTGAGGATTATTTTTTCACCTCCACTTTAATCTTCGTGATTCTGATATTCTATTCTCATAAACAAATAGCTCGACATAAAAATAGAAAATTATAAATGCACGTCACCAAACAAACGTCTGACCTGTCAATAACCATTAAACGATTTATTGCACTATTTATCGTTTTCGATCTCAAGGCGTACCATGCTCAGAACATAAATTCTAAAATTAACCAAAAATGTTTTCATTCAAAACTGTACAAAGATACGAAGGCGGGAGCAATGTAACAGTACCACAAAAATTATGCAGAAGCATTCAGAATTATCACTGCAGTGATTTAACGCATGGTGTCTATAAAGAACAAGCCGTAATGCAATAAATAATAACTATACATTTGTAAGTATAAAAATGACTTATTTTGAAAACGTTATGTACAATGTTTTCAAGATTGCCCTTGCTCTTAATTTTTCATGTAAAAAATATTTCTACTTAATTTTAAAAAACTCTGAGAATCTTTTCTAAAATTGAGAACGTTAAGCAGTGCAATAAATGCCATAATTGTTGAACATTCTTAATTTTTCTTAACCCTATTAATCTTGAACGAACCTTGAACCAAAATAACTATTGTTTGCAAGGGGAAATTTGGATAGATGACGCTCATATTGGTTTATAAAGATATTAAAGTGTGCATCGAAAGTGTTTAGAGGATCGAAGCTTTCTGTTTAAATGGAATTAGAAGTTAATATAGATTGGGTTAATAGAATCTATCTCACTCTTGAAAGTTTTTACGATCAACCGTAATGGCAGCCATTGGGAACGTGGAATGATGGTTGCTAGGAATCACTCAACGCGAGCTCTTAGCGCAATTAGATTTAGACTACGTGATTTTACAACCTCGATGATAAAATTTGGCCAAGGTTGAGCCGTGTTTTGAACATAACGTCGGTGCTGAAAAAGCAAATCAAGTAACACTTTGCGTCTTGCATACGCTTCCCGTGTCTTTAGCGGGTAAATAAATAATGGTAACACGCTTTGAAAGTAGAAGGATAGTCGAAGTGTACGAGAGTGCACTTGCTAATTCATTTGAGCACTGTGTATCTTCAGAGAAACGTTAAATTTCACAACTTTGCAGTAAATATTTATTTAATCAAGGCAAGAAACGAACAATAGCAAGTGCAAATGTAGACGAAAGATGTTTCAAACGATCTATCAAAGAATCGTACGAAAAATGTTAAAGTTAATCTACTAAAGAGAATGTATAAAATAATTGTAGATAAACGTACCGAAAAATGAGAAAAATAAATAACTGATTGTATGGCTAGAAGGTATTTCGAAAAAAAAAAGATAAAACGACATATAAAGATTAGAAAGAACGGCTAAAAAAAATACACTCGATGATGAAGAAGCAATAGTAAAAATAAAGATAGAAACATTCCGCACAATGCACGCAGAAATGACGCGCAAGAATACTGAAAAGATTTATGCCATTTGCACAGGCATAAAAAAAAGAGGTAGCGGAATTAGAAATGTAAAGCAAATCCTGAGAAAAATATTGTTAGAAATTTATTTAAAAAGCAAACACGACACGAACATCTGCGAAAGGTTTGACATAAGAGATACGGAAAGTGTTGTACAAACTACGAAGTATGATTCTTCGAAAAATTCGAAAAGAAATTCAAACATAAAAAGTTCAGGTGTCCCATAGTTTGCCATTACTTTTCCCATTTTATATTTGCCAGGTAATGAATAACTCTGTACTTCAAACATTGATTGTTTTAAACCATTTTCATCGGTGGACGAAAACGCAAATTTAGAAAGCTATTATTAGATGCTTCGCATAATCATTTTGCAGGATTAGATCGTTGTTCGTGCGCGACTTTAATGCGAAAATAAACACGGGTATGTTCCATGCACAGAAATATCAGAGGAGAAAAATGCTATCTAATGACTGGCAGTAACATTTTGGATTTTGAATTTCATGACCCCAACGCGAACGGAAGGTTGAAGGGGTAACAACCACGGTGTAAAATTCTAAAAATAGCGATCCTTCCACCCTTCGTATCTTAGTTTTGCAAGTTTACGATCAATATTTTCCATTGCAGTGTTACATGAGGGCGCTCTTCGACTACGACCCTTCGGAGGACACCTTGCTACCATGCAGAGAGATCGGTCTGCCCTTCCAGAAGGGCGACGTTCTGCAGATCGTCGACCAAGCCGATCCGAACTGGTGGCAAGCTCGAAGAGTCGAAGGAGAAGGCCTCGGTCCTCCGGGTCTAATTCCATCCTTAGAACTCGAAGAACGGAGAAAAGCGTTCGTCCCACCGGAAGCTGACTTCGTCCACAAGATTAGCATCTGCGGCACCAGAATCTCGAAGAAGAAGAAGAGGAAGATGTACCAGTCGAAGTCGAACGGCGAATTTGACGGAGCTGAGCTGCTTCTGTACGAAGAGGTGGCCAGGATGCCACCGTTTAGACGCAAGACCTTGGCTCTGGTTGGTCCTAGAGGTGTTGGTCGCAGAACACTGAAGAACAGGTTGATAAACAGCGACCCCGAGAAGTTTGGCACCATCGTTCCATGTAAGTTGCATGTTCAATTAGAAGAGCAATGCAGTCTTTCTAAAACTTTATAGTTCAGTCATTTTTAATCGCAATAGTCAGCAACAATTGTTCAATCTTTCCAAAATTTGAGCTCTGATAATCTGTGCAACTTGTCTATAAACATTAATTTTACAAAAATATATTCAATCTTCATCAAATTAATTTACATCGCATTGCCATTTGTCTTTGTTCTTTGATGTTACATAAAGTCGTTAACAAAATCCCTCCATTGATATATCAGCTTTATATCCCCGATATCAAAGGATTACGATACAATAATTTTTATAGTAAATTCGTAGTGTTTTCTAGCGTGCAACGAATACCATTAATATTTTTGTTTATATTTAGACACATCACGGCCACCTAGAGTACTCGAAGAGGACGGCAAGAGCTACTGGTTCACTGATCGCGAGGGGATGGAAACGGACATCAGAGAGCACCGATATCTCGAGTACGGAGAGCATGGTGGGCATTTGTATGGGACGAAACTGGACTCTGTACGCGAATTAATAAGAGCTGGGAAGATGTGTGTCCTGGACTGCAGTCCAGCAGCCCTCAAAATCCTTCACAACAGTACAGAGTTCATGCCGTACGTCATCTTCATAGCAGCACCAGGGATGGAACAATTAAAGTGTTTGTACGACCTTGGAAGGTCCACTGGGGCGAGCAGTCGAAATTTAACGGTAATTAAGATCGCTGAGTTGCACTTCATTTACAGATACAACAATTTCACATCTTTTTTTTTTTTGTAAAATGCAGTCTAAGAGTGTAATTTTTCGTTATTCCGTACTGCCTCGGGATTATTATTGCAACAGTTAGGACTTTTAACCGGTGATGTTCGTCTTCGAATAAAAAATGGTTCGAGCTTTGATTTTTAATGCGAATAATTTTTTTTTATGCACCATTTTGCACATGACTGAAAAATTCGGTATATTCTATTCTATATGAAGTAATTCTTAAAAACATAGCTTCTATTATTTCTTGGTTAATATTTTTTTTAAGAATACAATAAATTTATATTTGAAAGGAAAATCGAGTCACTTCTACTTCTATTAGAATCCAACTTTAACGTCAAATAACACAATTTTAAAACTGCAAATAGTGGATCTTACGACCTCTTATCCCTCAATGTTAACGTAACTCTTGTCTCCGTTATGTCATCGTGGAATCACGTCGGAAACGCGAAACAGCTGCTCCAATAAAAGAACCAAACAGTGTTAAATATTCGATGAAACGAAAGCAAGGAATTCGAAGAGATTCAACGACCAGCCAAACAAAGCGCGAGATATTCGGTCGGTTTGAAGAAACGACGTCACCGGTTAGAAAGTTACTCAAACAAACAGTAAAAAAAAAAAAAAGAAAGGTAGCCAAAAGTTTGCGTATCGGTGATTTAAAGTGTTGCAAGAAGAGTTAACCGCTGCATACGTGAACGTTTGCTAAATATTATTTCGTCGAGCGCAAAGATGTTTTCACGCTGTATGGACCCGTTTCCGTGAATGTTACGTTCGCGAGTCGCGAGAAAAGTTCCTGGTAGCGAAGTTCTAAAAGTTCTCGCGTTAGAAAAAAGTAAAGTAACTGAAACAAAACGGCGCCCATTTACGATGAAATTTTCGCAAAGGAGCGAACGTGGCAGACGCTGCGTTCAAAACAGACGCGACGATCAAACGTTTAACGATTACAGCGTTTCGAATCCCTGCTTGCCAGTCTGTTTGCAATCGTCGTATAAATGCGTGTAATTTAGTTTACTGTAAATGTATCGCATGCACTTCCGTTTCATTGCGATGATCCAACGATTGGTTTGCCCCACGGAATTAGGTCAGTCCCCAGAGTTTCTTAAGATGCGATAATTAGACGAAGACTTTTGTGGAATCGACGAAGTCTATTTAAAAGTGAATTTTAAGTAGCCCATTTTGCGCGAACGAATCCAAAGGGAAACGTAACAAAATCGCGAAGGACACAGTTTACAGTTTTTCAGTATTTTCAGACTAACTGCGAGAAGGTTTTGTCGATCTGAAACAGAAACTTTATATAAATACAAATTGTTGGCAGGCTCGATGCCAATAGAAAGTTTCTTTCACGTTATCGCATTTTTGCGGCGATCTTTTGTCTCTGGAGGCTGGTCTAAATCGTTCGTACCATTCCTTGAACTATTCACTTGTGGAGCTGGGTCAATTGTAATCCATATTATTTTACGTCAGAATTGGGATTAATTTATTGTGTAGAATAAATTTTATATGTATCTCAAGTGACTCGATACCAAACATTGAAACATAATAAATGGTTATTTTAAGATATACTCAAAAGTATACCAAACAATAACTTCACATAAATAAGTATTTGTTCTCTATTCGTATAGATGGAAAATTGCTTGAAATTGGTTTTAATTTTTGCAAGCCTCGCTATTGATACAAAAAAAGAATTTTGCCACGGATCAAGTATGACCCAGCTTCGCTATACGCTCCCACCGTTGAACTTCTCACCGTCCAACTGTAAGAAGTTGTCTACGTTACCCAAATATTTCTATTCGCTCACGTACATTCCCTCCAGTTTACGTAGCGTTCTTTATTTAATCTTTCGTATGTATTTGATGTTGGCTTTGCTAGTTTGACCGCCAGAGTTCCATAAGGTACAGCTCGAGGCGAGCTAGGACGCTGGAGTCCATTGCATCGTTGTACGAGGTTTGTATTGCATGAATTCTCACTACATTCGTTTCCTGTTGTAGCGTAATTAGCCGTAGTTGTGTAGCGTAATTTGCTGGTAGGCCATTATTACAATGTATCGCAGGACAATATACCACTAGACACTTTAGTAATATTTATGACGAATCAATTTAAAAAATACGTGGGTATTAGTATTTGCAATACTAAGTTAAGTACTGGTCCACGATTTAATTGATTTGCATGCCGCACGATCACTTATTCACTGATTTTCCAATCGTATTTACAATCACAATTGATTATCTCGTAATGTAACGCGTAACTTAACTTTAACAGAAATAAGTATTTCCAGACAAGTTTGTTCATCTACCAAAGTGGAATAGTAAACGCATCAATAATTAACGAAATTATGTATTTTCTACTCAACGATGAAACTGAATTTTAGTGTCCCTTACTAACCAAATATCGAACACCAAAGAATAAAAACTTATGAATGGAGCAGTATCAGTTGTGATGGAATTTTATAAAATAAAGTGTTTCCATTTTAAATTAAACACGATATTTTTGTGAGCTGTTCTACCGAAGAATATTACTCTCCGTTCTCCTAAATCATCTTTTTAATATAACAAACGATAATTAATATTTGTTTTAATTACAAAATCATTCCCGAGCCAGCACCAATCCAACTGTACAAAAATCACTGCACACGTGACGGTCACTTTTTAATTGAAATGCACCTGAGATCTCACTCTACATCATAAAACCAAAGTACGAGTCATCGAAATGTTAATGTCTATTCCGACTAACAGGAGGACGATATGAAGACCACACTGGAGGAGTCCGCAGCTCTGCAGCGTGCCTATGAAAAATACATAGACATGGTGATAGTGAACGAGGACTTCGACAACGCATTCAGACAGGTGATCGCAGCGTTAGACGCATTGGCCACCGAGCATCAATGGGTACCAGTGAATTGGATCTACTAATCACGATCTGGGTCACCTCGACGAGGATGTGGTTCCAGGTGTCGCAGACTATACTCGCCGTGTTTAACGGGAAACAAGCAAACGAATCATAACTGTCTGGGGAACACGCGGCCAGGGCCTCTCGAAGATCGAGACAGGCCTGGGACACTCAGAGATCTTTGTACGCCTCTCAGAATTCCCTAGTATGATAAAAAGGAGCCTCGTTTGTTGCCTAATAATTAATAATTTCGGTACAAGAAGGAATGTTACTGCGTTTCATTCTTGTGTTTGTCAGTTAAAGCAGGATTCGTTTGGCAGATAAGATAGAGCGCTCTGCCGATAAGACTCGGTAATGTAGAACCGCCTGTCGATAAGACACTGTGCTGGTAAAATAGAGCACTCTGTCGATAAACAGATCAATATAGGTTAATCCTATTTAACAGATTCGGAACGAAAAGCAGTGGTATTTTCCCTTGAACTGATATGAACTATGAACTGATTGTAAGGACACATACAAATTTGTTAATTATCATCACGAACTCGAGGTCCCTGAAAGTGTGAGAACCCCCCGTGATAGGGCCTGCACGCAAACGCGACCTTTGTAGCCGTATTGGCTCGTTGAACTCGAAGTTGAGTGTATCGTCATCGCCATTGTGTTTTCAGCACTGTACTGTCGTGCGACACAACGATTCTGTGGTCGTGCTACATGTATAGAGAGAGTTTAGTGTGTTGTATATTGTCTCGATTGAGTGTATAGATATTTTAATTCAACGGTACGCTCAACGAACGAGTTCACGAGTTTTCTTTAAACGAAAGTTTGCACCATGATTTTGACTGTGTTCCCGTATTTTCTGTTTGGAGAAACACTCTGGCTATGAAGGTCGTCGAGATTGTCCGAGAGGCGACCTCTTCATTGCCGTTTCTAGCAAGTACAATCATAGCATTTACGTTATTTTGTTTTAGGTTTACCAAACGACCCGTTCTCCCGCCAAAATTCGGCAATTTTCTTTTTAAGGACCATAGACAATAGAGTGTGTCCTCCCGTTTAGGAAATAACGGGAATTTTTGCATGAGTGTTTCCTCGACATCCAGTTCTTACGATTTTATTCATTGATTGTATGTCACGAATAGATTAATTTCTGAGAAATCTTTTATGAAATTTCATTTCAATTTTATTTCTAATTTGATAGAGTTCTTCGTGTAGCTTTATTCATTGCCAATGAAAGGTTTGAAGTTTAAAAATCATTACTCAAGTAAATTGTAAGATCATTTCATAAAATAGTTGGGACACATCCCAGATCTCCAAATTACATATTAGGGACACCTGGAGAGGGCCCTGTCGAAGGAAAAAAAATAATACATCACAAAATCATTAAACAAATAGTAAAAAGCCTAATACAAGCGACGCCTAAAAGTAGAGAACACGAATCAAACTAACAATAAGTTTTCCAAACAGAATACTTCACACTTTCATCGAAGAAATTCTATCAGATCAATAAAAGAGAACGGGCCGATAAAGTAAGCATTAGACCGCCGTCCAATTAATTTTAGGGTACACCTAGTTTTAATTTCCCTCGAACCACGAGCCAGCACATATTTATGCGCATTTATTTACCGTAAGCGATACTTCAGTTCTTTTATAGATACATACGAATAATTACGTACTTCGTACTTCATGTACCGCTCGTGCACGCTGAACGTATTCCTGGCATAGAGTGCCTTAATAGCGTTGCCCTTCGAGGGCTCACGCGCGAAGACCTACTATGTCGACGACGAGATTTGTCTTATACAGTACGACATACAATTTTACGGTCATCCATGTTTTTTTTATCATAAATTCGTCGTTTCTCAATGATATCGTTTACAATTTTTCGTGATATTACCTCATACTATCGCGCCACTACCCACCGAGTTTCAAAAGAATCCGTTGAGTGTTGCAGGACTTATAAATATTTTTCGAAAGTTCGGAGTGACAACTCTACGATCGTTTCAAATGAAAAATGTGTTAAAAGATCATGTGGACATCACTAACTATCCTTTTGTCTTATATTTAGTTGTTTTCAATAAAAATAAATTTTCATCAAAATAATACACATTGTATGAAGTGATCGTAAAATTGTGTCACTCCGAATTTTCGAAAAATATTTATAAGTCCTCCCAAACTCAACGGATTCTTTTGAAACTTGATGGATAGTAGTGTGATAGTATAAGGTAATATCACTAAAAATTGCAAACGGTATCATCGAGGAACGGTGAATTTATGACGAAAAATATGGGTGACCGAAAAATTACATGTCGCACTTTTATACAAACGAGAATTTTACGTAAGAGACACGACGAATAACACGCGAGATTTTTTTCTAATCTTCTGACCACGTATGCACATGGTAACGCACGTCAGTTGCAAAGTTTCTGTACGCGCTGTAAGGACTTTCAGGTCCTGATCCTGCCGCGTCACATACGGAAGAATAAAGTTTATCGAGCGTTTGTTACGAATTTGCATCGACCTCTTGAACCCCATTGTCCCTAATCCAATAGTTTCCAGACTTCTTGGAAGACCTTAATTCCCTTCAGAAGAAATAAAAGTTTTGGTCAATTAATGTTTTCCAGTTGAGAACTGAACGAACAAGCTTGTTTCTGTGGAAATCCACATACGAGTGCTAGGTAGTCGTTTAATCTTATCTGAAACCCGTTTGTCGCCGATTACTTTTAAGTAAATATCAATATTTGCATAACTGTGGAACAATTCTAAGGTCGTTCTTCTACGTGACTGTTCTAAATGATTACAATGTACCAGCATATGCTGTAATATTTTTTTCAAAAACAAATAACATGGCCAGAATATGCATCGTAAAATTTGAGAAGAAATGTACGTACGAACATAATGATGCTTTTAATGCTTCAAATTAATTCCAAACATTGCATCGAAAGTTGTTTTTTCGATTAAAAGAGAGAGCGATGTCCCCTCGATAGACACAAATTTAAAAGAACTTGATCAACGAACTCGAAGATGATTGGTCGTTGGATGCACTCGGTGCGCCGAGATCAACCAATAACGTTCTGCCGTCTGCCACATTTCCGGGTTTGTCGTGTTGTCACGTATGAGTTGCGGGAAAAAGTCAGCACGCCGAGAATAATTTGGGCACGGTTTCTGTCAGTATCAACGTGTTCATTTAGTCGATTAAATATGCAAATATTGCGACAACTGGATGTCCACCCGAAAGTGCGCGAAGAAGCGGACATTCTCGTGCGAACTTTTACTGGTGCCGTCGGTAAAGTGATTCTGTTGTCAACATTTACACGAGTACCGCCTGTCAATTGTATCGACACATGCCTGTTAATAACTTTATCCGTGGTTATAATAGTTTTCTGAGAAAGTTGTGGAACTGAAGGGTCCTTGAATGATTTTTCATCGCACTTTTAAACCTTGCTTTGAAGTCAGCGTGTCACGTTGACCAAACGCGACTAACCTTAAATTTAACCATTCTTAAATAAAACTCGTATATTTCGTTGATCCATCGTATTTTAAAATGACCAACTGTTGCCCAGAATCATTTTCTGGAGCATTGCTTTAGTTTCCGAACAACACTTTCGTTAAGGCCTCCGATTTTTCAATGCTTATTTACGTTTGATCAATCGTAAATAAAGTTTATAACCTTCATACATTTACCGTGCACACCATGTGTGATTTCAGTGACGATTATTAGCACCATTATCATGGGCATTTTGTTTCTATCCGAAGTAAATTATTATCTTACACCTACCCTGAGCGAAGAACTGTTTGTAGATACATCAAGGGGTTCTAAATTAAAAATAAACTTGGATATAATAGTTCCTATGATATCTTGTGATCGTAAGTGATTATTTAATATTAATTGTTTATAATCGGTAACAGGGACAAATGTATTAAATTAAATGCATTTCAGTTTTATCGATAGATGCCATGGATATAACTGGTGAACAACATTTGCAAATAGAACATAATATGTTTAAACGACGTCTAGATTTAAATGAAAAACCTATAGAAGAACCACAGAAAACAGGTGTGTGAATGATCATAAGAAACTAAAATTTGAAGGAAATAACATGAAATTAAAATATATTATCTTCTTCATTTTATTGTAGATATTACTAACACAAAAGCACTTAAAGAAACAACAGAAAAGGTAATTAAATTACCTGTCATTGTTGTATATTTCAACTTTCTTAGTTAATGTTCTATTTTAAATTTCACTATCTTTTACAGACAGTTGAAAGTACTACTGTTAAAGAATGCGGGGATTGTTACGGGGCTGCCAGCGAAACGATTCAGTACGATATTACAAAAATTTATAAATATATTTTATGGAAAATGTGAATACAAATAAATAAATTGACCCTATAGGTGTTGTAACACTTGTGAAGATGTAAGGGAAGCATACAGACTTAAAAATTGGGCACCACCTTCTGATCCAGCAAAAATAAAACAATGTCAAAATGATAAATCACTAGAAAAAATGAAAACTGCCTTTACCCAAGGGTGTCAAATCTATGGTTACATGGAAGTAAATAGAGTAGGAGGAAGTTTCCATATTGCACCTGGTAATAGCTTCTCTGTTAATCATGTTCATGGTAAGTTCAGAATATATTGCATCACCTTACTCAAACTGAAAGAAACTCCAAAGTTTCTAATGCATACTATCTAGTAGCATTATAATACTTTTAATATTGTACACAGTGCACGACGTTCAGCCATACAGATCAACTCAATTCAATATGACCCACAAGATTCGTCACTTAAGTTTTGGGCTGAACATTCCAGGAAAAAGAAATCCTATGGATGGCATGACTGTAACTGCAACTGATGGTATGTCCATACTCCTTAGAAATATTTTATTAAGAAATCAACAAAGTGCACTTGCATTACAATCCTTTGTGTCCTAAAGTTTGAACATAACAGTTTTCAAGTACTAGCATCGTATCCCAGTTCCAATGGCCATGAATGTACCAAAAGTTCCACCACCTTGAAGCATCACTTTCCCAACATTGTTGATCAGTTCCCTCCCTCTTAATCCGTATCTGACAATAAACATTCGATTATTTCCTGAATTAAAGTATCCTATGAATTTACTTATGGTAGATAAATATATACCTAAGCGCAGAAAATCCTCCAAATAGGGCACCGGATGCCATACCAACACAGAAACCAATCATAAAACCCATTTTCATCCTGTCCCAACACGAGGGACCCTGTTGATACATTCCTCCTGGTACGACTGGCATTTTAATCTACGAATATACTTTTGGATAACAATATATGTTATTACTTCTTCGTGTCTGCAACATGATTTTTAAGATATACCACTTTCAGACAATATTTATTTTTATAAAAGCAGCTGGGTAATTTTCCTTTTAATGTTCAGTGGCATTTTACAGTACAATGATAAAACACTCATGATTAAACAGTTTAAATTATATATTTTTTTAAATGTTTTCTATTCCAATGACATGTACAACAAAATAGATCGATGTATATAAAAAAATATATGTATATTCACTGAATCTAGTTAAAGGTACGAAGAGGTTAACCTATTTGGTGTACTATAACCGGTAAATGAATTCCAGTTTTTTTTTCACGGATATAAAAAGTAAATCTAATGTTTTGTATATCACTTGAAACGGAATTCATAGGGCACAATTGATCCAATATAAAAGATTTTTACTATCTATTTAAAACTTGATTCGAATAAATCTTATTTTCTTCGCGTACGAACGAATTTATTAATATCATTTATGATTAACATCACTCACAGTCTAAACACCCGTCGTTCTAAACTTTTATATCGTATCTCCCGTCTCGTTGTACTTTCTTTATATTACGATTCATAAATCCTTTGCACGAAAATCGTTCAACACATTGCACCAACAGAATCATGCAGAAAAAGGCGCCATATTAAGTTCCTTTTATACGAAAAAGACCAGTGCTTCCGTTCCCTGTGACATCTTTCTCAACGGCGGGCAATTCAAACTACAAATCGCTAACTTTAAACTGTTACGCAAGATTTATCCACAATTCTTTGACTTCCAATTTTAACCAGTTAAAATAGTTAAATTGTCGAATTCTTTTCTTTTGCGTATTGACACTTGCCATTTCAGTTGAAGCTCTACGTGAACGTTTCATTGTTTTTTTTTTCCCAGAAAATTGACAAATATGCCTTAGATTTTCTGTTTTCCCCATGAAAGAATTATTTGAAATTTTAATGTGTTCATCTTCACTTATCCTATATAATCATCAATCATTTTTTCTTATCATTTTATTTTATTTTTTCTATTTTCAATTATTTTATAGTTATTGCAAAGAAGAATGTGAAAAAACGAATCGTTTCTCGACACTGATCATGTTCGTAAAGTTCATCAATTTTGGTTCTATTTTTCAGGAGCGATGATGTTTTATCATTATATAAAAATTGTCCCTACAACCTACGTTCGCGACGATGGTTCGACGTTACTGACAAATCAATTCTCTGTGACACGACATTCCAGACAGCTGTCGATGTTCAGCGGCGAATCAGGAATGCCCGGAATATTCTTTAGCTACGAACTGAGTCCGTTGATGGTAAAATACACGGAAAAAGCGAAATCATTCGGCCATTTTGCGACGAACACATGCGCGATCATTGGTGGTGTATTCACGGTCGCCGGATTAATCGACTCGTTGTTATATCATTCGGTCAGAGCGATACAGAAAAAGATAGAACTAGGAAAATACAACTAAAGTCTAGATAGATCAATAGATATGAAAAGTATTAAAGAAGGTCGAAAGGTTTCGCGATGTGTAATGAATCGAGTTGTGCGTGTATATTGTAAGGTATCTTGGATTAATAACTGACTGCATTTTACTAAACACCAGGGCCTGACGTAATTATTTAAACCAGTGTTTCTCAATCTGTGATCCATAGACCCATAGGTATTCGTAGGGTCTGAAAAATGAAAAAGAAACATATAAGAAAAAAAAAATATTCATGTAGTAAGATTTTACAATTTTTAATGTCGTTTTACGCCACATGCTTTATGAACAAGTCTTTATTAATTTGGTTAAATACTAAAACAAACTAAATATAGAATTAAACCTAAGAGTGATTTCCATAAGTGTGTACGACATCCCTCGTTTAATTTTTAAGCAACATTATTCCATATTATTAATTTTAACTGAAAAGTACCATTCAAATGCATTTACAAATTTTAGAACATGTATATTTGTTTTGAATACATTGTAAAATACATAAAAAAGGGAAACATCTCATGGAAAAGTCAGGTTTAAGAAACACTGATAAAATCTACATACTTTAAAGCATTTCCTAATTTTTTATATTGTCTTGGAAGATTAAACTCTTTTGTGTGTAAGATATAAAAATCTGTATATAAAGACCTATAGATGTATCTAAGAAACTCTAATATTTAAAAGAAAAATATGTACACAATAAAGATTATACTGCTAAAAAAAAAAGAAAAATTATCAATGTACATATTTATTGAAATATACAACTTATAATGTCTTTAGAAACATATTATACAAGTGGATAGAAGATTTTGCTACATTTGTACAAAATTCAATGTCAGTGCCATTAATCAGATCCATTAATGACACATACAATGGTTTTGTAGGATCGTACTGGTTCCTCTTTAATTCTTCTAGAAATTTATGCCGTTGCTTGAGCCTTATTGCTCTACACGTTAATACCAGTGGTTGCTTAGATATAGTCTCATGTGATAATTTCATTTCATTATGAGCATAATCAAAAGTGTCTACTATCCTGCTCCTGGCTAAAATAAAAATAAACAATGTTTTGTGTAAGTAAATCACGCAAATATTAAATCCTGATATGTGATTCTTATCTTAATTTTTTAATGTTTACCAGAAGTCCACACACGAGGTGCTGTAAGCAAAATATGCTTTGTTTCATCTTTACTAAAGCCCATTTCCTCTTTTACGGCGAAAGTATTTTCTCTTATATGTTGCATGTTGTATGTTATAAGACGAGGGTGTTTTACAGTTAATTTTCTTATGTTAGAACCTGTCAGTTTGAAATTATGTTGAAAATAACTTAATTTGCTGTCTATTTCTTTCACTGAGAACGATAGCCATAAAGGATTTCTGTTGACTATTACTCCTACCATCTCAGGAGTAAAACGATGAGCTCTTAAATATCTAATTCTTGTATAAAGAGAGTCCATATCCTCTTTGAAAATTTTAGGATAATTAGTGATAAAATGACCAAGGTTTTCTGCCTGCACGCCACAATCATTCAAAAATCTTATATATGGTTTTATGTCTCTATCAAAATCTAAGCTCATGATCATTTCTACTACAGCCTTGTCTTCTTCTAATTTGTATAACTTCACTCCTAATTCAACCAGTTTTTGAATTGTATCAGATTTATCAGCAAATTTTGCAAAATTGAAAGTTGGAGTCATGTAAGGTCCAACATGAGAAAGATCTTCAGTGCAGAGATCCAGAGGGCCTGGTAAACCATTATTAACATTATCTATCTTTTGGTATGTCAATGTAAAAGCTTGTGGACTTTTGATTTCACTTAATAATTTTATTGGTTTCTTATTGAATTTAGTTTTAGGAACATTATCATCCCAGATATTCAACACATTTGATAGCGCTTTCTCTTCATCATTGACAGCACTATTTTCATTATTTACACTGTTCTTTACAGGAGGAGTATTTTTCTCCGTGTCACTAAATTCAGCGATTGTGCAACCTCCAAAAATGTCATTTGCCGATTTAAAACGTTTGTTTTCATAACGGTCGAAGCACACTTTCTCAAAACTATCTCGAGAACAATAATTTCTGATTTCACCAATTCTTTCACGCAATATGCGTAAAAGTATACGTGTTTGCAGATGTATCATGTTCTCACTTTTATGCTACTATGATTGAAATCATAAAATGTATACCTCTGGAAAAAAGGTAAATAGTAACTAACGATCGTAAGTTTTAGTCACTTCTACGCATTGTTATATTTTGGCCAATTTGTACACTATAGTATACTAGTCCAGACAGAGTACTTCTATAGAGATGAAACTCCAACATTATATATGTTTCGATGTTGAGTACGATACCTGTTTTCCACTGTTTTCTAGAAAGTCGAAAGTTCCAACACAAATGTTGAATCCATGTTTTTAGTTAGCGTCCAATTTGTAGGTAGCGCTAGTAAACGCTACACTTTATACCAGAAACGCCTTAGTAACCTCCGCCACTACACTATGAATTTCCGTGGCGGTCAAGTCAAACGTCGGTAATAATCGGTAGTATAGAATTATTAAAAATAAAGAATAACTGTAATAAATAATATCAAATATATCTGTATGGTTAGTAGTGGTCACTATTTAAAATCACGACTGTGAAACACTTGAAAACGCAGAAATGCGGCAAATCACGCAGTAGAACACAAGTTAAGTAGCGCTGGAAACAGCTTAAAATTATGGAACTTAGAAAGTGTGAAGTTATAAGACACCAATTCGAAAGTTCGCGGCTGGGAAAAATTTGTTTGATGTTCTAAGTAGTAATAATAATGAAACACTATGGGAATAATTATTTTTCACAGACCCCTAGGGATTCACAAACCATGATTTAAAAAACGCGCGTATTTTGTTATGTGTAAAAATTCAATATATAACGCATGAAAGGTAAAAAAACATAGCACAGTTTTAAGAAGAAATATTTTATTACTTAAATTGATTAGTCACGCATTAAATACGACGGCAAGAAAATGTTCTTTGATTTACACAAATATACAACTTAAGGATGCCTGACTGGTTGCAAATACACGCGCAATACTCCGTGATCGAAATAGTAATTCTTTCTGAAAAATGTATACTCATTCACGCATATATGCACACATACATATGTACCTAAAACCATAATTATCTAATTATGCCGTGTTTTTATATCAATTTTTTTTCGAGAAGCGATACATGTTACATTAGTAAGTACACTGGTAATGTGTTAAGAACACTTTGAGTTGTAATGAATATTTTAACATTAAAATAAAAGCAGAGAATGTCGGAATGTACCTTAATATAAGATAATATCCTTTTATAGATTACATCATTTTTCATGGTTCTCGCATTCGAGTACTCAATTAATTATGGAATAAATTATTTTTAAAATTTCACACTTGCATTCTAATTAATTACATCATATAATACACGTACATGTACGGTACGAGTTTGGAAGTACAGCTTACCGACAGTTTAACTAGTCAACTTCAATATGAATTACAGTACTGACTATGTCGGCAGTAGCTTTTTAGAGAATGCTATCACTCTTGAATAACATTTGCTGAATATTATAATGCCGTGATATACCACTCTATTTGTGGAAAAAACAAGCTAGTGCTTGGTATTTTGGTAATGTACATTCTCATTTTTTGTTTTAACACTTCTTGTCATTTGACTAGAAACGTTATTCCTGCTTCTCCCTTACAACAGTGCCATTCACATTCATGGATTCATCTTCTATTTGTCGATTTCTTGCTTGTTGTCTCAACTGGGCTCTTTTCAAACTGGTCATTAATTGACTGGATTGATAAAGCCAGCTAGCCTAAAAATATAACACGATAACAAAAAGGAATACATTAATCGATATATTTAGCCTTCTTATGTAACTTTCTATCTACTTACAATCATTATCATACAATTCACCAAAATAGGCACAGAAAATACAATTGATATGAAGAGTCCGTTAGAGTCAAAATACTGTTGTCTTGAAAACAGCCTATTGAAATTTTATAAATGTTATTAAACGTATTATTGATTCATTATTTTAATATTCATATATCTTATGTTTCTATATTTTTATACATTAAGTACTTACATCCAATTAGATGCAGCAACTTCGTTAATACTTTCAGAAAAATATACCAAGAGTACTGAAACACAGTCATATAAATATAAGAATATTAATTAATCAGTGCTTAACAATTGATCATTTATCAATATAAATTCACTTACATAGAGCGAGGAATAACATAATTTGAAAATTAGCATGGTTTCGTGTCATTAATGCAGTCATTGTGACTGCAATATGGAAAGTCAATAACAGAGCAAGCCATGGGTCTCTCCATTCGATCTGCAATAATTTGTTATTTAATCCAGGTCCTTTTGATATTTCCTCCACAGTGATATTACAGAATGAAATAGAAATGTTGTGGATTGACAAAGATGCAAATATGTTAGGATTACATTTATTTAAAAAACTACACTCTACAATGTTTACTGTACACTGAAGAATGCATTTTAATACTCATAAATAAATTATACTTAAAACATCGTATAATGCATCGTAACTTCCTCGCGATCATTTTTAGCATTGAAAATATTGCAAAATCATACTCAATGGAAAATAACATTAACCAAAAGAGATTGATTTTTAAAAAAACGAGCAGTTCTCGAAATTTCCAGAATGACAGAACGAAATAGTGCCGTGGGATGAATTGACGACGTGCACCGAAAATAGAGTCGAAATACCATTTCAATGTTTGTATTCGACATTTCTGGTGAATGTTAATTATCGAAACCGAATTCATGGATACGGCGTCATGAGCCAAATATCTCTAATATGCGGGCCGAAAAAAATTGACACGCGTGCTAGTGCGAGATGGGCAAAATCCATATCTAAATCTAAGATAAACAACTCTTAATACGTTATTTGCTGAATAAATGTGCAATATGAATTATGCAATCAAATCGCATTTTCCATCAAACGAATAGACAGATTATCCGGCTAACTGTTTAATCGAATTAACGTTGCGAATAAACTATGCATCTAGCAGCCGTATCGAGAGTTTTATTTAATCCGTGCAACATTTTCGACTGTTTAGATCGAGTCATCCACGGTACGTTTAAAAAATCTAAAACAATCATCCAATTACGCGAATTAAATGAAATGACCGATTCGAATGTGACAATTGGGATAATTCGTTCCAAAACAAGCGTGATCACATCACCGACATCGCGTTACGAATAAATCGCAGTACGGAGTTTTTATTCACTGTCTATTATTCGATCATAATTCTGCCCATTTCTGTGTCACATTGGCACATTTTCGCCGGCTGTGCCGAAAATGAAAGTTGCCGAAAACGAGAGGGGAGAAAGGAAGATAATTCTTTCGTTTCCCAGCTCGTTGTAACGAAAAGTCGAGGAACAACCGCCAGTGGTCGATGAGCAACGAAGAGGAACGTCAGCGTAGCGTCGCGAAAAGAAGGAAAAGAAACACTCACGCTTTGCAAGAACGGCAGAATACCGTCAATCGTAGACTTCAATTGGTCCTCGTCCGACATAGTATCACTGACCAAACTCGCGAACCGTACTGAAGGAAACTGCACATCCGATAAATGAAAATTCGGGCCGCAGCGCCCTTCCGCTGGCTGATTTTCACCGATAAAACGTACGATAGTCACCAATGAGACACAGACGTTAAATGCCGCGTACGCGGCGACACACAATGAAAAACAAATATCGCAGTGGCAAACGTTCTCACTCACTCCTTTCGCGTTGTCTTCGTCTTTCTCGTCGTACGCACACGCGATTTTATGGAATTTCACAGGATTAACACGTTTCGACTGCACGCAGCGATTTGTCTTACGGAAGTCACCGCTAGAGGTCCGAGAACGACAATCGATTCTCGTTAGTCGTCGATAACGTTTAGCGAAATTCTTGCGCGGTCAAACATTCGTGCGTCTGCAACGGAGATGGGCAAAATCCTAGGCTTCGAATAAATCCGAAGTTTGCCCATATGTTTGTCTTGTTTCTTTCTTTGGAATATTTTCAAAAGAGGAAACGAGACAAACATATCAGCAAACTTCGGATTTATTCGAAACGAAGGGTTTTGCCCATCACTGGTCTGCAGCAAGATATGTTATAAATATATTAATATAGGTTACATGGAATGGTCTGATTAGTCCTGGAGCTAATGACTTCCCTGATAAGGTCCATCTCAGAAAGCAACCACTACCTGATAGCAGCCTATCACTGAATTATACGAATACAGTAGGTTTTAGTACTAGTGGTGCCATCGGTGGGAAAACACTCAAGTTTGTAGTAAAAATAGTTCCTACTGTTGCTACTAAATAGCGTCACTGACTAAAGGGTCTATTCTAGTCGTAAAAATGATAAATTTCATAAATTAACACATGTTCTTATTATTTAATTATATTTAAATTGCAGTTACTTTCAGGGAAAACAAGTTTACGTTACGTTTATTGCAAATAGTGATTATAGGTTGCTGTCTGATCTTATAGACCCGGGTACATATGTAAAAGCAGATAAATGTTTAAATAATATATTAAAGTAATATATTGTAGTGTTATAACGCTAATAATTGTATTTATTAATTATGTATTTATGAAAAATATAAAATAATTGATTAAAAGGTATCGGTGGCGCCATTTAGTAGCAACAGTGGGAACTATCTTCACTAAAAACTTGATCGTTTTACCACCGATGACGCTACTTGTATTAAAAGCAGTATTGATATAACAGAATTATCGCCTTGAACAGTCGATATTGTTTCGATATTGCGGCGCCCCCATTTAAATATACGCGCGAAAGTAAATAATCAAAGATAATAATGCTATACAATCGAATACAATATTTAATGTATGTTATTAACATTTACTTCAAAGTCATAGTTTCTTTATGTAATATTTGTTAGAATGCTTTCAGAATATTTCCAGTGCAATATTATACTAATACGTTGGTGTAATATTCCTCGAAGATTTGCAAAGTACTTTTTAGTACAGAATACATACATAGTACAGACGTACAGAAATATGAATGAGACATACGACAAGAATGAGTTTTGATTTCACTCGAGAAATTAAACGAACAACAGTGAACGTTATTTGTTTACTCTTTTAACGTCGAAATGTTTTATTAAAACAAAGTTGACAGAAACTTGAACGAAAGGGAAAAGTAATCTCTGATTCGGCAAATTTATTAGCCACGTGCTCGGGCATGTGCTGCGCAATACAGATGCGTACAAGTTACAATGCTACGAATCGACTCCTCCCCATCGTGTTTATCTAATCTCAATTCTATAATTACTTACGTATCACGGTATAATAACCAACAAAATATTGTAGCGTATTAGTAAAATAGACCTAGGAAATATACCGATAACAAGCATCGCGATAGAGGAAGATTAAAGATTATTATTATTATTATTATTATTATTATTATTATTATTATTATTATTAATCTTCGATGTGTACTTGAGAATTTGATTTTTTAATTAATTCTATATTGGGGCATCTAACAATAGATGACCTTCCTTGGTAATGGGTCAGTTACTCATACATAATTAATATATACACATAGTTATTCGTTAATTCTTTCAAGCATCTCATACATGTATTCTGTATTTTTAGATATATTTCAATTATGCGTTCATTCTTGCTTCATTTATATAATTATTTAACAATAAATATAATTTTCAGTACCTAATATAATCATTTTAAAACGTCTACGTAATAAAATTTTGATCTGTCTGCATCTACTTCGCAGATCACATAATCGAACAGATGCTAAAAGCTTAATTAAGCGAGGGTATTTGTTTTTTGCTATGTAAACTAATTGTTCCAGCACTAAATATGTATTGTATTTGTTAATGGTTGTCGACGTTCACCATTTGTCAAGAAAGTTGTAATAAATTTTATGTTGGCGCTACGTGATCGGTGTTTCGTCATTTTACAAGGTGAAAACACGTTTACGAGTTCAGTTGACGACACGTCAGAAAGTGTTACCATCAATTCATACAATGCCGAGGGAAGAACGAAACTTACGATTTTCATGATTTATGCAGTAAGGGAACTGAAACGACAGGTTTGCTGCGGCTAGAGTAAATTTAAAACGTTCACGGTGAATAGATTCAATATTTTTCTTTTCAATTTGTGAAAAAGAAGCATAGAGTACAGTTAGAAGAGTTGTTTGTAAAATAAGATAGATGGTTAGAAACGTGCAAGTGATTATAACGAATTAGAGTCACGCAAGTTTTCATCATTGTTGATTTCGTCGATATACTTCTAAAATATATATAATATTATCCAATCTTTATCAACAATAATTAACGCTGCATTAATTAAATTTTCAATCGTTATAAACTCTTCCGCGTGATACTTTCTATTCATGTAAATTAAAATTGAACATAAGTAAGTAATATTTATTTTTCTCAGTCGTATCATTAGACAAAGTATGCATTACGTATTTAATTTATTCCTGAATAATAATGGTAAACACTATGCTCAAAAAAAGAACATTCGCTAATTAAACTAAATTTCCTGTTGTAACAGAAACGAAAGAAAAACTGAAAGCATTAGTTACATGAGATTAACTTTCACGGTAAATTTAAGTTGATCGCTGTAAAAAATTTGAGTTCATGCGTTGTTTTCGATAACACGATCGAAATATTTTCTCGGCTGCTCGGTTTGTCGACCTTGAAGCACAATTTCAACGTGAGCATAACAATACAACTGTTGCCGTGCGTGTTTATCAATCGGTTCATGGAGCAACATCTTCGAGTTACAGAACTCGTCATAACGAACGTTATTCACGTTTCTATCTTGCCGAAAGAACAATGCGTGCCCGTTTACACGAAACAATATACAGAAATCGATCGAGGAAGTGATCTTTTAAACGAATACTGCTATGTTTTTCACGTCACAATTTATCAGAAATTATCGAAACGTATTAACCGGTCTTTAACTTTATTTACACTTCGAGCAACATACTCGATTACGAAAGTGCCAATTATCTTGTGCAAAACAAATTTGAAGCGATATAATGATAAAGATTATGAATTTTTTTTTGTCAAATATATACTATTGCGTATGATTATGGTAATCACCGCGCGATAAGTACTTTAGTTTACCAAAAAGAAAGACCGTTTCCATTATTTTACACTGGTCCTGTTTCTGGAAAAATAAATTTGGTTCCATGTTTAACTTTCCAGAATATTGTGTTAATTATCTGTCAGTGTTCCACTGCTTGTACAAATCATACGAAATAAATAGAGGACTCCTTTGATGCCGAGATAATCGTTTTAAATGGAGAATTAAAGAAAAGAAAATGTAATCGAATTATTACCTAATCGGATTAAAGTCAAGTGTATTTAATTTGGCGTGTGTCATACAAGGAAATGCCTCTTGTCTTTTAGAATTGGTACAGTAACATCAAGCCATGCATACAAGATTTATCGGATTTAAAAGATCTATAATTAGAATACTTTTTATATGAAATTTTGCTTCAGATAAGATTCTCATGGTTCGAACGTATTTGAAAATTTGTTTAAATGTCAATACTGGAAGGCAGAACTTTTAAAAGGTTAAATATATCTCTGAAATAATTAAAATGAAGAATTTTTTCAGAGTTTTATATTACATAGAGTGATCATCCACAGTATCAAGATTTACGATAGCATCCACAACAAATGGAACATAGTAAAATGCTTGAGTTGAATATATCAAAACAAGAAAGAAAAGATAGTGCTTAGTTCCACTTGATTATTGAAGGATGTAAAGAATATATGAATATAGTGTAAATGCAAATGAAACATCATTATTGTGTAAATGAAAATACAGACTTTGAATTTTACTGGAAATAGAATAGAGGGTCTTATAAAAGCGTTCAAATTCTCAAAGACCCTATTAATTGAAAAGTGAATATATGTATAAAATTATTTAAATATTGTCAACTAGACCTCGCGAGGACCTAAAAGTATGTCCATTGAGGCTCAGAAATTCCTTTGAAGCTTACCTCATCGCATCATATAATTAACTTTGCACATTTTCATTTACAATGTAAATTGAAAAGTTTACATGATCAATACCTGAGAAGGGTCTCTATCATATCAACTTGCGTTTTATAAAAACATGACAAACGAACCCCAATACTATTAAACTTTCAAATAACATCGCAACCATTACGAATGATACAAAGTGATACTATTGAACAATTAAATATTCAAATTCTCCAACAATCCAATTAACTGTGAAGAACACCTCTAATCACCGGTGTCGCAGTCGACGTGTAAAGTAAAGTTGAATTGTCTCACGAGAACCGGAGCTTGAAATACTCGAATCGATATCAATGTCACATTAACATGTCTAATCCTAACAGACAACTACGACCCAATTGGTCTCATGATCAATAAAGGGATTCGATTATAAAGCGCACCTCTAATCGAAACGAAAGTGGGTCGTTCGAGACCCTAGAGTCCTCCTAAAATTAAGGGGAGAAATCACATTTCGAGTCCAAGTATTAAATGATCTTGGGAACTTTTTTACAGAAAACAATTTATGTAACGTAAGTTTGAGAATATTTTAGGTATGTTTTAAAGTACATTTAGTAATTTTTACCTCCAGAATTCTCATTGATAACTCAGGGAGCAGTTGATTTCTCAACAATTTCCGTGTGAAATGAATTGAAAAAATTACCAAATGTACTTCAAACCATAACTAAAATATTCCCAACGTTAAAGAAAAATTAAGAAAATTTTTTCGCGTAAAAAAGATAATCACAAAGAACACTTAATAACATTAACCTCCTAATGTGGTTTCTCCTCTTAACTATAAACGACAATTTACTGTGCCCTAAACAACCATCACTTCGAGGCTCACCTTCTGCGGACTATCGGCCGATACAAGTCCAGTGAGCCGATGAAATTGATCCAGCGATCGAGGTCCATGTTTGTTCTTCCGCGAACACAAAGAAGTGAGCGCATCGGTTAGGCGTATCGACGCTTATCAATGGAAGTCTCCCAGCTCGAGCGAAGTGACTCCGTTTCCTCGTTATCAGGTGACGCGCCGCTTATGTGTCTCATCTTTCGGCGTTCACTGGCCAACACGAAATCGGCTGGCAGCCGCTGGATCGGCCCGCCACGACAACTGGACTTTGAGCGGTCAAAGATTGGTGCGAGATGGTGGACAAGAGGAGGCCTCCTTCTCCTCGTGCGGAGATATATCGGATCACAGATATATCGCGGTCGTCCTGACGCGAGGATCGTTTCGTCGCGCGACACGCAACCGAATCGCCACTTGGATTGTTTCGCGAGCGCGGAGGATGTCGTTCGAGTTGAATCTACAACCACCGGGACCGGAAGCCAGGGCCGTGGCTGTGAAGGAACTCAGAGAGACCGAGGAGAACGTGAAGAAAGGACTTGCCGAGCTGAAGAAATACCTGGAGGGTGAGTTTCGTGTCGTTGAACTATAGAAATTAGAGTTGGAGCACCGTTTCAATGATATGAATGGTATCTCGGGAATTCGAAAAATATATTTCTCTCGATAACAATTTTGAGTAGATAATATGAGATAAAGAATATTTCAAGGTAAACAAGTCACTTGGGGGCAATTTTTCTTGATTGTTTTCGAGCGATTTCGTTTATTTGTTTGTTAAACAAAATATAATGCGGAGGAGTGAAGATCTATGAGCTGCGAATGCTTGTGCAAAATTATATTTTCATAAATACAGAAAAAGAATTGAAATTTAAATGGTTACATTATCTTTTAGTTTGTCGACACGATGTACGTTTTCGAGTGATTTTATTTATTTGTCGTCCTCGTTGCTACTGTTACGTTAATATAACACGGGATTTGTGGAAGTGTAATGACTATACTGCGGATGTTTGTGCAAATACATATTTTTTTTTAGAAACAGAGCAAGATTTGAAATTGAAATAACTCTACAAAGTCAAGTAGACTTACTCATGTTTCGACTTGTCACAAATGCATAATCATCCGGAGTTTACTAATAGTAGACGCGAGATTCGAAGAAATAATGGAATAATTGCAAGTTGGTCAGGGATGGTAGTTGCTTCCAGATGTAACGCAAATTATAATTCGTCTTATAATTGCGACGAAAGCATAGCAATTGGAGACAAGTCTTTGTTTTAGCTAGGAGGAGATATTGCAGAAACATTATTAAGAATGAAATCAAATTTTAACTATCTACTACAACAAGACTTGTTTTGGATTATACTTGCTCCGCTGTAATGATAGTGGGAATTATAATTTGTGATAAACACTGGCCGCAATTTTAGATATTTTTTGTTGTTGTATTGACGCACTACCAGATTACGAACAAGCTATTATTAATTCACAATATATATATAAATAAAAGCTTGCTTGATGCAACAAACTTATCATTTTAATTTGTATGCACGCAAGCTTATCTGTGAATATTTGAACTCGTATATTTCCTAGATATCTTCTTGCGAATATTGCGAACATCCTGTTTGCAATTAGCAATTACTATCTACTTTGTTATCCAAGAAAAGAGAACTATCAATCCGTACAGTTTGACTTAATTCAGCATAAAACAGAATTAAATTGAATTTGAATTCGATAATGTTTATCCGAATTTACTCACAAAATTTGTTCTTTAATGAAATAAAATGACACCGTTTGTAAAATTACGAAGTGTTGCGTAATAAAATGTTGAGGTCGAATTAAACATTTACCTACAATTTTCATTTAAATCTTTTACAATCTTTGTATTTTAAGAAGTTTTTTCAGAAAATTACATTTTTGTATTTCGCGAGAGTTAGTAGAATCTCCATAATGGATTTAAATTCTAAATTAGAATACTAAATTAGGTGAATTGAGACAGGGCAGGTACAAGAAATTACTCTTTAATATTGGATTTTAGATTAAGTAGTACAATTGTTTTATTTCAACGTTTCGAGTGTAGTTGCTGACCTTGACATTAATTCACTCGTTTCACAACTCTTTTCATTGATTTGACAGTTTAATGTTCAAATACACATCCGCGGATGACTTGCAATGCACTCTTTTCAAATATCTGATACTTTATATCAAAAGATTAAAATTAAGCTTTCTTAAATTAAATTTCTTTTGCAACTTCAAGCGTATCTATCGACGAATGATTTTACATTTTCAAAGAATGGATAAACAAATTTTTGTTGTTATAAAAGGAATCTATTGAAGGGCATTCGAGATCAAATTAATCGACGATAAATCGCTAGAATCCATCGTTAATCCGTTTCGAGCTTTATCTTTGACAAACAAATGGACTGTTGGATCTTGACGTCATTTTTCACACCTGGGAAATACGAGTATTTGACTGCGTTTAGACACATCACTGATCAGTTTATCGTCTTCTAATTGTCCACCGTCTATTCTCAACTCGCGTAAACCGAATGAGTTTTGTTACTTGTTCGAGTATGTTTTTATTTTCATGTTTCGGCCCACGCTTTCGATAATTAATCTCGTTTCCAACACGACGAGCGATATCAACATCGCCCAACGAGGAACGTTCGAGAGATCTCGTTTAAATTCGAAACATTTAGGAAGATTCTATTGTTTGAATTTCCAGAACATTTTTAGAACATTTCTTGGACGAAACGCAAAGTAAATTATTATCGATTGTGATTATGAATTATCTATCTAACTATTCCTGAAGAGCACTTCAAATGAGATCGAAGTGCAGAATTAATAAATATTATCCATAGAATAAACATTTTGTATACGAAATTCAATTTGATTCTACAAGCAATAGAAAGAGGGACCTAGTAGAAAATTATCGAACGAGTAAAATAAAAATTGTTGGACAGGGAAGAGTGACGGATGAACCTGTCATGCTTTTTTTTTTAAGAGACAAGTTCACTGCAATTAACATGATTGAAAAAATACTCGGTTTCCGGGATAAACAAGATTAACACGAGGCAAGGTCGATGCCCGTACGTGTTGTCGTTTACATATTTTATTTGTTAATTATCTTTTTCTTTTAATTATTGATAAGAGTGGTACATTACTATAGTCATATTAAGCATTTAAATTAATTACTAGCCATTCAGTAGAGGTTATCGATTGTTGTGTTTTGATATGGATACATGAAAGTCTTCCTATAGCAAGTCGTACTGTTACTAAAACCTAATTTCAAGATGGTCAGAGAATTCAAACGTCGATATAATTACGAAATGCTGGGAGCATTGATCTGTGACATGGGTGCATCAGAATCTAAAGTAAGGGTCACGCTCGTTTGTTCGATAACGGTTATCGCGGCAGCGAACTCGACTTTTCATTTCTTGCGTTACGATATGTCGAAGCTCCTGTTCTCCTCGTGCAGCCGTTTTCGTAGGCGTGGAGAATCCGTAAACGCTTAGAAACGATCAAGAATCGATGATAAGCCGATCGATCTCGAATCCATACGCGAGAAAGCTCACGTACCTTGACACTACGCGACGACAAAACAGAACCAGAGTTCCGTACACTCGAGATAACGTTCTTAGTGCATCACTGTGGATTCATGTTCGACGCTGATAATGCTGGGAACAATGTTTATAACGTCCATAACGAACGACAAAGAGTCACAACTGGGTTGCGTTGTTTTAGAATCATTCTTGGAAGAATTTTAGGGGGTCCATAGAAAGAAGAGTTGATTTCTGTGATTTATTACGATTAGATGATCTATTTCATTTTTCGATATCGCTTGTGCGATATTTCTGATTTTTATTTTTGTTAAATGGAACGTATCTTGTTGGTTGTTTCATCTTCTCGGTGGTTTTCCTATCGTTTACTTTCATAAAACAATTTTTTTGGTTATCTCTCTGCTTTTTTAATTTAGTTCGATCTTTGTTATTTTTACCGATCAACCGACAATATTTACAGATAAGATTGCGCAGAAGTAAACAAATTTTTCAGTTGTTGAACAAGAGAGGCACAAGAGATAATGTTTACTTCTATTTGGAAAACGTAAATAGCCTAAATACACGCTGATAATTTGACACCTGTTCACTGGTGGTCCATCGTGCTCGTTATCGATGGATCTCATTCACTTTCCTCGTGAAGCAATACTTGCGAGACTCTGCTTCAATCCGACAATGAGACAGAAAAGGTTCACTCGTGTAATAAAAACTACCTTCCCCGGTTATATGAAACTGAATCGTGTCAGGGTGTACTGTACACCACTCAAAAGCTGACACTTAACTGGTACTTTAGCCAAAGATTGTGATTCTTCGAAGTGAATACAATTATTTTGTTCGTCACAAAATTATTTTAACCACATTGAGGTTTACAGTTTTCAAGTTTTTTAAATATTCTAAACTGAAAGTAACCACTGAAAGTACAAACAATTTCCTACATTTTCTTTCGTATGAAAGGTAATCAGTCAATGCCTTTTTTAGTACGAATAAAATGAACAGTCCTTGAAGATGTTACTTGTGAATGTTACCGTGGATACATTGATTAACAAATTTTCAACTGGATTTAACTGGAATCTTCTAAACACAGTTCGCTAAACATACAATACAATAATAGATAATATAATTGTATGAAAGTCGTAAGAAACGTACGTAACAAAGAATATTGCGTTCTTAGGACGATTTCAATATGAAAACGACGCAGTTGAGGGGTACATTGTTCTCAGCAATGTATTCAGAAGACTTCGGGCACAGTGAATCAATGATTCACAGAGCTCTGCATATTTTGTTGACGATCTTTCATATGTCTAACCAATGTTTACCCTGATAACTCCATCCAACAATGGAGGAACCTTGCGACACACCGCGATTCCCAGTCCTTTTTCGGTGTTTTCCTCTGGTTTTGTGCTTCAACTCAAGGTTCACTTATTCGAAAGTGCCGTTGATAACTTCGCCGGGCAAATAGAGATCGTAGCAATTTCCTTAACGAGGATCACGGAGACAATTTCCTACGGAAGACGATTCCTTGGTCGGCACGCGAGGACAGGTCGATCTTCCGTGGCTGTGAAACGAAAGTCATTCAACATCGTGCACCGTTTCGGAATTCATAATCGTCGTCCTTAATTATGTCGCGGATTGAGTCGCGATTCAGAAGGAAACGACTTTTCGTATGGAAATGTTAGCGATAACTGGTTTTTTGGAATTCAATAAGATGGGAACTTTGATGATCGTATTCTTCGTATTTTCAATATTCTTTAGCATCCTTCTGTATCTTTTCAATACTTCTCGCTACTTTTTTATATTTTTCAACATTTTTCACAACTTTCACCAATTTTTGTTGTCTTAATTGAAATGTTTTAGCGTCGAATATGAAATATCAAGTGGGTTTCAAGCCTTAATCGCCTGATTAGCTTACTTGGAAATTTATTTTCAACAAGCATGGTTAAGTATCACTATATTTTCCAAGAATTTTTCAATATTTCCTAATTTTAACAAACTTTGTTTCAGCGTGTCTCAATTGAATTGGATTCTCCATAGCCTCACGCCTGTATTCTGAGATATAGCTAAAGTTGTCAATGTCGATTGGTTTCTGTGTCAGGAAAAGAGTACAAGTTCAAACTTTTTTGCATAGTTTATCTGTAACTTGATGCAAACAGAAGCATTGTTGCGCATATAAATAGATTAGAATACGTTACATTCACCTCGGATGAGAAGATACGACTTCGCATGACAAAATCTGAAACTGAAAGAGTAAAAAGCTTAAAAACTAATTAGATTAAATTACCAGTAATCGAGGGACTAACCAGTTGGAAAACTAGATAAAACTAAATATTCACTTTTTCTTGAATGATTTATATGAAATGTATGCTATTGGAAGTCAGTCAATATTGCGTACTCATAATTGCGTACATTATCATAATTTATCGGGAAAACACCGAAAAAGGACTGGGAATCGCGGTGTGTCGCAAGGTTCCTCCATTGTTGGATGGAGTTATCAGGGTAAACATTGGTTAGACATATGAAAGATCGTCAACAAAATATGCAGAGCGCTGAGAATCGCGAGGCCTATATCGAAACATAGTTTAACCTTTCATGTAGAGCTCCGAGTTAACATTCGCACTTGGAATGTTTGCAATGTAAATGTGCACTTTATTATTCGGCTTAAACATAAAATATTAAATGGATGACAAGGCTTAATAGACTGCGTAGCTCGTCTGGAAGTTTATATTCAACAAGCACGATTAAACGTTAATACTACTTGTTTTTCGCCTATCTTTTTCTGACCATCAATCAAACATAACCAAATGCAGTTAAAACAAAATTACTTTAATAGCAATTGTGCTATTGAACTTCATGTAGGCAAATGGACAATAAAGATCTCTGGTTTTTGTTTGTAGGAGCGCTTTGTCGATATTCTTCAATATTTTCTGACATTACTCAACATTTTTTAACATTTTTGAACATTCAATATTTTTCACCGCCTATTGACATTTATCAAAACGTAGCAACGGTTATCTGCATTTATGAATGTGTCAACCTTCCTCAACTTTTCTTCGCGTTTCCACCAGTTTTTGAATATTCATCAACGTTCGATTGTAGTATACATCTCTCTTTTAACTTACGTTTCTCTGATCAGAGGATGAGACCCTCTACTTCAGAACGGATGACGACTTCCTGATGATATTCCTGCGGCCAACGAAATTTTACGCGGAGAGCGCCTACAAGCTGATGAAGAGGGTCGCCGATTTCAAGGAGAAGAACGCAAGCCTGTTTCAAAATCTGATGCCAGCCGACGAAAAAGCAGCCATCGTCGAGAACAATGTCGTGAACGTCCTCAAGGGGACTGATCACAAAGGACGAAGGGTGCTCTTCGTTAATTGTGGGAAGACTTGGGATCCGTCTAAAGTCAGCGCCGATCAGATACTTCGATTATTTTACTTGGTCCACGACGTCGCGATGCTGGAACCGGAAACACAGGTAAGACGATCGGTTAACGCAGTATTTAGCAACACGTTTCGAAACACTGAATATTTAACATCAACGAAAGCGTCACGAATAGCTATTTTTATTAAATAAACCGAATTCTAGAAACGCGTAAATGAGAGTAAACAGTACCAGTCAACTTGTACGAATCAAGTGCGAATCACACGCTTCTGGAGAACAATCAAACTGGAGAACAAGAGATAACTTGACGACAGAATTGAATTATGTCTTTAAGAAAATTTACAATTGTCTTTGATTGCATAGTCAGTTCGTTTCTCTGTACATCCCCCACAAACGAAAAATATTATCTCTATCTATTTTTGTTTCTCATTTCATGATAGTTGGCTCTAGAAAAACCTTGATTATATACCGTGGAAAATATTCACAGATACATGGAACCACCGTGATAATGGACTTCGACGGGCTAACTATGAAGCAAGTGTTGGGATTCACACCATCCTTCAGCATGAAGCTCCTGACGTTCATCCAAGATGCTATACCTCTGCGACTTAAGGAGGTACGTAAGAATTTTGAAAGTGTTTCTTCCTAAATATTGCTTGAAGTACTTTTATTAAGAACAAACAGTTAACAAAAATTGCAAGTGTAAAATCTACTACTAAAGCAGTAAAATATGATTAACTTTTTATATGTATAAACAAGATTAGAGTTAAGCAGTTGCAAGCTACATAAATGTACACAAAGGTTTATGAAACGGTCTGATATTAGGAATAATTAAATTGTCATCAATAATTCGAATCATCGAGCAACAAACTTTCCTCTTGTCGTAACATTTGCATACCGCCAATTAATCAACTATTATATTTTATAACACAAATTTGAATACAACTTGTTTCAATTTCTCGATGATACATAACGATTCCACCAGTTGCATTCGTAATAGTTTAATCACGATGCTTTATGGAAATTTTATTCCTCGGATTATAAAAGCAAATTTGAACGTGTTATAAAATTTCCACGATGACGGGGAAAATTATACGATGAAGGAAATACATGACAATACAAATTAGTATCAATTCTGATATTTTCCAATAGTCTAGATCAGGGCTTCTTAATCTATAGGTTGCGACCCCAAATGCCGTCGATGAACATGATTATACAAATGAAACAAACTAAATACGTCACTGTTTCTTATTTCTTGGATATTTTTTATTTATTTTCTTGATGTGAATCCTACAGCGCATGCATCTGTATAGTAATTGGTGTTCACCTACTTGACAAAGTAAATAAATAAATGAATCTCTCCAGGTTCACATCGTAAAGCAACCGTTCCTTTTCAACATGGTCTGGCAGATGTTCAAACCCTTCGTTCGCGAAAAGCTGAGGAAGCGTATGTTCTTCCACGGATCCAAAATGACGTCCCTTCACGCTCACATTCCACCCAGTCACCTGCCAAAGAACTATGCCGGTGATCTTCCGGAAATGGACTACACCAGTGCCGATTGGTACCCCACCCTGATCAAATACGAGGACAAGATTCAAGGTGAGAAAAATATTTACGAAATATTAAAAACGAGGAATGCGAACGGGGTATATACTTAACCCGTTGCACTCGTTGAATTTCGAACAGTTCGCACACAGCGGTATGTGTTCATAAATAGTTTTCTAAGCTGTAAACTGATACACTTTGAAGTAGTAGTAAGATACTTTATTTCCACGACCGGATTATTTTTTACACAGCTTTATTGAGGATAAATAAAAATACAAATGGATTGCCTTATATTTCTACGTAGGTTCCTTCAACAGTAATACATTTTCTTCATCAGATAGGAAAGCTTTCTTTTGAGAAATACTAAAACGAATTATTCATTTACTTTTTACTTTTTTGCAGAATGGAATTCATACGGATATCGCAAGAAGTAACAGACTGAAAGAGTAAGATGACAAAGCTATACTTGAAACTACCTTGAAGATCTTCGCGTGATCGCACTCCGTCGTACAAAATACTTTAAGTGCTTCACTGATCAAATCGTGTGAACTTTTTAGCGTCTAATAACACAATTCGCCCACCCTTGTATATTTCCTATGGAATTGTAATTAATAGTATATATTTTTGTACAATAGGCAATTGTTTCTGTAAATTAAAAAATGCTCTTAGATCAAATTCGTGGCTCGTTGGGTACAAAATCCTCGTAAACGAGTCGCATTGAATTCGAAGTGTGAAAGTGTATTGTATCTTAGAAATGTGTATTGCTGAATAGCCATGAATTATTTTCGTGTCAGATACTAGATTTAAAAGGAAATACAAAACATGCAATTAATTATAATATACATATATTTTGTATTATTACATCAATTATTACTCTTTCTATTTTAAATACCAAACAAAAGATCAAAAATAGCACACTAATCTGTTCGCATTTTTGTAATTACAAGTAATTGCGTTTTGCTTTGTTTAAATAATTATTAAAACGAAGATTCGCTAGAATAGTGTCTAATTCTGGCTTGTAACTGTTGCTATCGCATGGAATGAGGAGGTGAGGAACGAAGTGGAAGGGAAACAGGCTTTCCTTTCAAGGTGGAAGTGAAGTGGGGGTAACAGGGAAGAGATTAAATTATCGAAGGTCGGTCAGAGAGGTGAAACGTGAAGGAACAGGAAGAAGTAGAAAAAAAAACAGATACGGAAGGAAAGTGAAATATGAGGAACTGCTCAGGTGGAGTGTAGCTTAGGGTACAGGTAGAAGTAGATTGTGGAGGTAAATTTTGAGTTAGAAAAGGGAAAGAGGTGAGAATAAAATGAGAAGTGGAATAGGAGGGAAAGTGAAAAAGGACGCAACAAGATTAGAAAATAACTAGGATTCTCAACCAAAAGGTGGAATCATTGAATAAATGAATTGCATGTATTGTATTAACATATGATCTTAAGGATAAGGTAATTTACAGTTTACATTGTATAGCAAGTTAAAGAGGCCAATGAAATAACAAGAACTAGAACCCAAAGGTGCGGAGGAGTCACGATTGTAGTGTAGTAGAAGGAATAGACAAATATCAGGAAGGAACGGAGAGTGAGTGATACGTAAGAGGAAGTAGAATAGGTGGAAATGAACAGACGAGGCAACGCTGAGAATAGTAACTGTAACAGAGTAAAAGTAATAGTAGAAAGCGGCAAGGAAAGAGGAAAATCAGAAAGCTAATGGGCTGCGGAATTATTATTGAAGTGGATTCGTTGTCAGTGTTTCTCAAACTGTGGTCCATGGTTTTCAGAAAAAGAGCACAACCCGTAGAGGAATAAAAAAAAATCTCCCGTTTTGTTAAAATTATTTTCTCTTGAAAATTAAAGGGTAAGATTCTTTGTAATACTATTTAACGCAAATAAATCCTTAATTTTTAATACCATTTCAATTACCACAAATGTATTGTAAATTATTAATTATTATTAAGTATGTATTAAATATATGTCAAAAAGAACCATGTGAGTCCATTTTTATGTTTACTTTTACGCGTTACTGCAGTAAACCTTATGGAAAATTCTAATTAAATAGTATGACATCTTATAGTTCTAACACGATATAAGTATAACCATGTAATTCTGTTTTATGAGTCCTACCACATATTATAATTTATAAATGGAATTCATAAAAAGAAGAGATATGAGAAGCACTGGCTTAGACTAATGGCGGACGATAAAGTTGAAACTGCCAACCCTTTTTGATAGAGTATCGTAACTCGAATGCACGCGACAGCAGTTTGACCAGCTGTTATAGAATTAGCTACTACGTGACGACGCATGTCGGTCTCATGACAACAGTCTGTCAGCAATATGCCGACACAGGTTCCTGTCAACCTGTCACCAGGAACTATGCGAAGCGTAGGACATTCATTTAATGACATGGAAAATTGGGTACAATATCGACTCTTCCATGTTTCACCGTCCTGCTATTCAATTTGATCGAATCAAAAATAATTATCCTTGTGTTACTGTTATGAATTTTCGGTAATAATTTAACATATATTATACGTTAACATAACTCTAGTGAAATTTCAAGTTAATGTTGGGTGATGTCCTCTAAAAAAATAAAAGTAATAAATATTGTTTAGTACAATGACAGGAGAAATTATTTGAATACGTGATCTATGGATCGATGCGTAGAGCATTTAATCTGGACTGACTCGGCTGGATTTTGCACTTTTATTATCAGAACTTTTCATTTCCTTATAACCCCAATGTCCTAAACACCAAACAATGTTCTGAAAAGATGCGAACGGAGCAAGTTTTCAAGTCGTTTAACTTTCACGCTTTAAATTGAACTTCACAGGCTTTCTTTTCGCCTGAACACGTCGCTTTCGCAATTGTAATCTCGTCGTAATCATATATACCACGCGCAATAGCACTGTTTCCACGATTTACGTGACATAGTGACCCTTACTACATTAGGATTGTACTCGTGGGGTTGATTTAAAAGTGAAATGACGATATTTCAATGACCGTAATAAGATCAGGTATGTTAAATGCGTGTGACATTGCGTATGCAATGTTTAGTGTGTGTACAACTATATAATGTGTGCACGATGTGTAATTTATGTGCATTTTTTGCAAATGTTTGAATTGATGAATGTCTAAGTATTCGTTCCTTCTAATTTCGTCTCATGGCTACGACGTGTAATTATATGTTGATAACTCTATGTTGACAATGAAAGTGTGATGTTAAAGTTTACGAAAGTCTATAAAGTGAATATTTAATTTACGTTTTCTCTTATGTCTTTGACTGGATCGTTTAAGTTTATGAAGAATCCTGATAAATAATTCATAAATATCCCCTACAATCTATTGTCTTCACCACGAGAAATTTCTAAATTTGAACTGGTTCCTATTCAAGAATATGAGTCATGCATAGCTATTACCTTTTAATATGCAACAGTTTCAACTTTTATCTTTTTGGAAAATAATTCTTTATAAATCCTGGAATGAATTACTATTAAAAAAAGGGAAATAATTAAAATTCCATCAAATGTGTTTCCCGTGTTTACAAATCATTTTTCTACATTTATCAATCTGATTTCAAACTTATATTCAAACGTAAATTCAAATGACGCAGAGCTTACTTAATAAATTCATTTAATGTATCAACAAAAATATAAATAAATACAAATACAATTCCGAATTCGATTTGATATAAACTATAATCCATACTATAATCCATAAAACATTGTACAATGATGCTTTCGTTGAAACTGACAGCTGAAACGACGTTGAATCTCTTTTCTCTTTTACACTCGCAAATCCTTCTACCGATTCGTAAATTCAATTTCAAATTCAATTCAATTTTCAAAGGGAAATTGAACCCTCGAGAAGGAATAATTTAAAAACCGGTGGCACATTGCGATCGAAGTTTTTCAAATTCTTACCCAACGAAACGCATCGGAGCAAGACAGAAATATTCCAATTAAAACTGCAGGAAGGTAGAAAGCGGAAGAAAACGAAGTGGAAATTATGAAATTCCTGAAAGTAGGTGGTCGGAAACTATTAACGCGCAAGCTCGATGTACCGAGGGACAAGTTCGAAGCGAAGATACTACCAAAATTGAATTTCAAATTTTGCTGGTTTTAACTTCGACGGTGTCAAAATTCGATACTCCAACAACACGCGAGATTTTTGAATAACCTGACTCCGACTGCAATTGGAGAAGTGGAGGTGTAAGTGGAAGTGTAAGTTTGTATAATAGTAAAAAGTAGACGAGGCGGTTAAACGAAAGCTCTCGGCCATTTATATAACGCTCGAACACTTTCGAACTTGACCCAACTCATTGTGACGCGATTCGGTATGAAACGAGGACGTAATAAACAGGGAGAGTGACAGTAACAGAGGAATTCGTAACATTGCATCAGTGACGCCCCGTGACTCAAATTTCGAAAACGGACAAACAAAGGACAGAGGAAAATTGAGAATTCTTAACTTAACTGAAGGCTAGTAAAAATAATAATATTGAAATTGATGCTTCTGTATTATATTGTTTACAATAATGTACGTTTCGACCTGCGGTATATGTCAATAACTTATTCGAATCAAATCTATTTTAAATAAATAAGTCAAGTAGACAATGTGTTCGAGTCTATTTTAAACAAATCCTTTAAATAAATATTCTGAATAAATTCTCAATATTTCAAATGACTAATTGAAACGACTACATCAAACCTATTATATATAAAATTTTATTCAATATTAAGCATATTTTCGACTCCAAATTTTTCACATCATGCACAGTTCACGAAATACCTACTTTTCACACACAAATCAAATCACACACAAAATAAAAAAATAAAAAAAAAAACAACAAAACTGTCCTCGGCACAGGTACATCATAGTCTACTCCATTCCCGTCGAATCTACTCGGATCAAATGCTCGCCCAAGCATGAAAATTATTCCCCAAAGCACATTTTTCACGACACTCACTGAACCAAGGAATCATCACCATACGAGGTAGCACTAAAAACAAGGTTGAATCGGGAGGCTATCGAGCAATCGCTAGTGAATAGTGAAACGTGAAAATGCAGATGGGAGCAACAGGTCAACATCGGCTGTAATGTCCGACACTTGACACCAAGTGGCCACTTTGAAATTTAATTGCGGCCAGTCGTGACAAAGGATAACCTTCTGTATTTCCTACTGTCACAAGCACGTCGAAGGTGGGAGACCTCTCGCTTTCCAACCGATTTCTGATACACCAGCACGAGGCAGTGTCTTCAGTCTTCACCGGTGTCTCGACCACGCTGGATCCTTTCCGCCATCGCATTCCGCGCTCGGTCGCTTCGCTCTGCTTCGTCTCCCTCCAACGTTGGGGAAACTCGAGGACTCCGGTGATCGATAAGCCAGGTCCTACCGCGGTGATCAAGAATTTTCTCGCGTAGAAATCTCGTGAAATGACATCCAGCCGCACGAGTCGAGCATCCAGAACTGTGTGAGCGGTCCCACCTCGAAGAAGTAAATTTCCCAGCCGGCTCTGGGCAGAGCACGATTCTCGAAGAGCGTCGATTTAGTCCCAGGAGTATCATCTCGATCCCGTTACCTTGCTCCCAGGAGGTACGCACACCAAGCTCCTGGTTTATTCAGGTACGCGATGCATTCTGTTCTTTCTACCTACCACCACGGTGCTTGACAATTAGCGGTTACACATGTTGGATCGTTTGTTACCAGCGCTGGGAAAAGTGTGCTTTGTTTATTAAACGGGAAATGGTCGATTTTGTTTTAATTAACGAGCGTAACTGCGGAAATGAAATGCCATTCGAGACGACGGTTGTCGAGGGTGAATTGTTCTAGTTGTTTTCATTTGTTTTTGGTGACTTGGAGATTTGAGTTTACCGTGATATTTAGGCAACAATAATTGAAGATATTTCATGTTTTGTACGAAACAATTATTTTTGAAATTAAATGGATTAATTCTTAGAACTGTTACATTTTAAAAAGCAGAAATATATCATTTCTTTTCTTGAATACTCTCATTGTCAAGATTAAATTTCAGTCTGTCAAAGTAAAAAAATTTTACTTCCTGAAACTTCGTTATCTATTTAAAGTATTACTTTTACTGTTCAGGATCTATCCCTGAAACATTTTTTTTTTAAATTATTCCAGCTCTGTTAATCACACCTTTTTATCAATTTGAAATCATCTTGTATATCAAAGTACTTATCATGTTAAAGATTATATTTTTATATAAATTTGGCATTTCTTAATAATGGTGAAGGAAACTTTGTGTATCAAACAGAACAGAATAATGTTGAATAATGTTTTCCTCGTATAGATCAGTATGATACTGAAATGCAGATCGACTGCTTTTGTGTGCAATGTTTTCGATATGTGCTCATAGTGTTTTTGCAATCGATGCTTAAAATAACGTTGTTGCAATCCTGTGAAATATATGATTACATAAAGACCAGTGGAAAAGGAAAATCAGACATTAAACAGAAGAAAATGATTACTAATGTGTCGAATGTAAACAGGTTACTCGAACATTCTGTGTAATGAAAGTATATCAATGTCAAGTATGGTTTGGCGGGGTAATAACAAAGAATCGAATTCCAGCACTGATAAGAAGAAAATGAGATATACTTCGCGTCGAAAATTATGAATAAAATACAGGGATCTTAGTGGAAAACACCGTAGATTAAAATGAAATCATTCTTCTGTGTTGTGGATGAATTAAAAACCCCTAAAAGAAAAAGCGGACTCAGAATTAAAAAAGAAACTCTTATACAAGAGGAACATTTTTACGGAATACTTACTGCACAATGGTTTGTTGACCAAGCATCATAATTGTTGTCAACTATTCGTGTATTAAATAACATTTATTCAATGAAAAAGAAAAATTAAATAGTTTCAGCAAAATTGTCTTGGCACAAAGGATTAACAACGAATCTATGTTAATTTGTAAACTCTTTGGTCGACTTTCATTGATTTTTCGAACTCAATCAAATGTTTATCGTAAACGATAAATTTGAAAAAGTTTCGAAACTGAAATAAAGACGTATCATTGATACGAATCGATCTCGAAGTGGAGTTTATTTGGAATCACTGCCTGTACAGAGTAATTGATGTTTAGTTTAATTATCTTATCGAGTAGGGAGCTGCTGGATTAGTGTGCGTCGATATGAAACATAAATAGATATTGCAGAGGATGTACTTTGCACGATACTGCGCTTTGTTCAACTCACTTTCCCTTTGTAGATTAAAAACTCACTGTCAGAGACACTGTTTTGATGATTGTGTGTAATTTACGTGACATTCAAAATGTGTGTCGAACAAAAGATTTGATATTTCTTTCATAGTATTATGCATTGTTCATACCGTTGAAAAATGGTGACGATCATTCAAGCATTCGTTTCACGCTTATTTTTGTTTACGTTGTGAGTTTGTTTACGTTTAACCTTTTATTTTCGTCAATTTTCCTTTGTAATTGAGTTCTTGGATAGTTTATTTGTAACTAATAATGTTTCCAAGTTCATCTGTTTATTTCAAAGTTTATTTCAAAGTTCAGTAATTCATTGGCTGAATTTGTATTATTTAAGGTTTGATCTGAATGAGCCATAAATACCAATAATACAATCGGTCCGAACGTCGTTCTTTGTAAGTATCAATAACTTGATTTTCCTTCGATGCTCCAAATGCAATTTTTTCCTGCTCATATCGACGAAAATTACTACTTTAATTAGGACTTCCCAGTCAATTTGCTTGTTTAATAATCAGCAAAATAAAGTACATATTTCGAAATACTTTTTTCGTTAATCATCCTTAAAATTCGCGTTAGTCATTGCGAATAATAACCCGTGTCGATATTTGGATACGAATAACATGTGAATCATCATTTCGAGAAAAGGAACTCCAGTTTCAGGAAATTCCACTTTCCCAACTGTAAGATTTCAAAATTTTACTTTCACTCGTTCCACGAACGACGAACTTTGACTTTTCAGGGAAAGTTGTCTTTCTCGATCTTCCCAGTGTAATTGCAAGAAATAAAGTTTCTGAGAAATTCAGTTCATAGTTTAAATTCGAGTCTCACACGAAGATTTAAACGAGACGACCGACAATTGTGCAAATTAGGCGACAAAACAATGTTTACGTATACCAAACAGACTCGTGTAAATATCAGACTCGATGTTTATAGTGGCTCTGTAAATACTCTGACGTCAAACTTTCTTCAATGGTTTCCTAATTCGGAAGAATACGGCACGCTTTTCAAAATTATGCTGCATCAGCACAAACACGTCGATTTTATGAACGAGAGGACAGAAATAACAGAGGATCACAAAAATAATAAAGATCGTCTATACAGTCCTCGATCAAAGTTCGTTTTCATTTGGTAATATCCAAGTGTTAGGTTCAAAGGACGAATTCAGAAAGTAGCTACATTTAGTTAACGATTTGATTTTCATAATTTAGCTGGTTCCATTACTTAAAATTTAGTTTATAAATACAATCCAAGCAATACAAACAGAAATAACAAAGGAGTTTCATCAATTTTATACGAAACATATCTCACTAAAAATTTGGAATATTGTTGGTAATTCCTGCGACGTTGCAATATTGCGAGTCATATGTGTACGTACCAGAAAAATTAACTTATCCTCGTAACGATGCTATTCTACGCGCAAAAACAAAAGAAAAAATCTAAATATATAAATTTTGCTGTGCCCAACTGTGTACAATTTTTTGATTCTTCGTTGAATTTTTACGTTTATTTATACGTATAATTATTAAAGAGCGGATCATGAAATGAATATAGCGCAAAGGCCTTTCACAGCAGGAATTAATTCAGCAGCGAAAGAGATTAACTGACAATGGGTAAGTACATATATCGCGTTGACGGCACAGTTTTCGAATCATTAACCCGAGTTACCCACTATTAATTCCGCAAAGGTGTCCAAAATTCTACGGTCGATAATGCTAATGATCATTCACGCCACGTAGGATACATTTTGATTACACGAGATCTCACATTGACCCTCGAGTTGAAGTAATGATGTAAGAATATCGCGTCGACGGCACCTTTCCTGAATTTCTAACTCGAGTCACCCGTTATTAGTTCTACAAACTTGACCGAAATACTAGAAATGAAAGCAAAAAAGATAACATATCTTCATTCAGAATTTACTCTAACTAAAAGGTGAATGAACAGAGGGAAAATATTTGCGCGAGTGTCATTATTTTCAAATTTAAGTTGGATTCACAGGAATAGTCTTCATTATTAATTCCACAAACGTAACCAAAATACTATAAACTAAAGTAATAAACTTAAAAATTACTCCAATTCGAAGCACTCTTCGATTTATAGAAGTTGAATTCATGTAGACTTAAATTTTCCCCATCAGGTTGAAACAAGTTTATCCCCACCATTTCTTGGAACTGCGAGTCCTAATTACTCCAATTCCAAACACTCTTTAATTCATGAAAGGTTTTTTCTTTCAAATCACTCGAATATTGACGAAGTATTTAGACAAATTTTGTCCATCAGATTGAAACAGGTTTAACTCCACCACTTTTTGAAACTACGTACCTTTCATTTGTTATTCAAATTTACACCTGAATAAGAATTTTGCCCATCTCCGCAGCTAAATCGTATCGAAGTCGAATCATCGCGAAACAGTTGCGAATCGCATCAAACACGCGCCCTATTTATCATGGTTCAAAACCTCGTCGCGTCAATGTCACGGCGTTCTCCTAATCAGACCCCTTGTCCTGATCGAAATCTCTGAAAAACGAGGTAATATAACGTGTGAACATTGTAAACGTGTCGTTTAGTCAAGTACAATAACACGAAACACCAAACAACCAATCGCAAGCTTAACGTCGCACACAGCTGAGCTACTGAACGAATACGATCGCGATGGAAGAGGAAGATGTGGAGAGTACTAACCTCTTATCCGTCAACACGATTTTTGTGGTTTCGTTAGAATTTGATGATATTTTGATAAAACTAAAGAACATTACACTGGTCTAAATCTTGTTCTCTTTTCATAGATTTCTGATGCGTCGAATTTAGATGGTTTTTCGTTTGTATTTATCGTGTTTCCTGGCTGAATCGTTTTATAGATTCTGGTTTGGTTAAATATAGTATTAAAACTCATTCTCGTATATCCCGTGTCCTAGTTAGATATAAATAACATTAAAACGAAGCCACAGATATTCTTAATCGGTTTACCTGAATTTCAATAATAACCATTTTCTAAATGAAAAACGAAGTGCACTGTGCTGGGATGTAAAAATCAAGTGGAATTTTAGTTTTCGATTTAGGGAGGCGATTCGTCGATACGGCCTTTCGAATAACGAAGAAACTCCTAATCGAATAAATCTGATTCGAAGAACGGTACAGATCTATTCGTGAATGACGACTAAGTTTTTCTCGAGTAAAATCATTATTCACAAACAAATTTCGAGGACTTATTTGTTATTCACCAATAAATTCTAGAAGGTTTATTCGTGATTGTTTACTCGTTATTCGGGGAAAAATTGCCAAACCTTATGATCGAACCTATCCATTAATGAAGGAACGAATTTTCGAAATTGTCAAGGTGGTGTAACCCTTGACTAGACAGGAGGCTGACAATGTATGTCCGACAGATAGAAGTCCTCCCTGGCAAACAGATGGCCAGACCTGTTAACGGTTCCTCCGCCATGGAGAGGGAAGAGGACCAGGACGCCGACGGGACGATCACGAAGTTGAGGGAGGTCCCCCAATTCAAGGTAGGCAATTTCGTCTTGACGGTCGACTTCAACGACGGGGACGAGGAATACCAGGAGAAGGCCATAATGGAGCTGAGGGAAACGCCAGAAGTTGTTCAGCAGGCCTTGAAGGACATTAGGGAGATGCTTAAAGGTAACTGTCCTGTGGAACCTACCTGGAAGGGAGGGGATATAGCGCAAAGAATGACTTGGAGCTGCCACTGACCTGGCGGTTTCGACCTTCGTCGAGGTCATTCTTACATTAATCATTGCTTGTAACACAATGTTATACTTAGCGCGAGTTAGAATAAACAAACGTGAATAATATAATATTCAACGTGAACGAAATATTGGGAATATTCATCACGATCAATCATTGATTTCTATATTTCTTATTTTTGAGGTATTTGTGTAATTTGTTGTCCATGTTATCGTTAATCAAAGGATTAAGATTCGCAGATCGACATGTATGTAATTTTTCAATTCGTTTTGAAGACGTAAAGTCTGGAGGAAGAATTCCATCACAGAAGTTGTTAAGTGATTGAACGAAATTTAATTTACACGAGGGCAAAAACCTCGACGAATAAATGAATGAGTAATTCCAGTGGTTCGGTGATTAATTGCTGCTGCTAACTAATAACGCGATTCCTCGATACAAAAGTGTAAATGAAATTGCTGCAACGCTCGTCGTCGAGGCTACGCGCGTTCGCTTGCTTTAATGGAAATCGATTTATTTATTATTTCTCGCCGTTCTCGCAATTTCCATTCGTGGAATTTTCATTGGCGCCAAGTCGACTTCAATTAGACATATTTTTTCTCCGGCAAGCAAATTCCAACGAACGTGTTAACCGCATTCTAAATGTGGAATAATTAATTTTATAATAAAGGTTTTAATCTATATTCATCGAGCGAAATATTGAAATTAAATATGAAATATTTCATTGTATAATACAACATTTTTATTTTTATCCGACGAGGCTATACAAGCGATAACATCTACATTTATTGAATAACAAAAATTAATATTGATCTAAGTTGGTATACAAGTAATCTTTTCGCCAATCAAATCAGAGAAAATTAAAACCTGATATGACACTTATCAGTTAGATTGAGAAAAGTCGTTAATCGGATAGCTGACTAAAAGGAGAAACGATCTTAGTTAAAAAAATTTCAAATTATTATTAAGGTTAACATTACAAATGTAACATATGATTATTGTCTGTTTACGTTGTCAGAGCTCATTGTTTTGCAATGGAACGCAACTCCGTACTCATACTTTCCTCAGAAAATATTGAAAATTGAAAAGTTCTACGAGGCCTACAACTTTTATATTAATATCACACGTTCCAAACAAAATTCCCCGTAGTGTTTCATCTAGTTTTCATATCTACCACTATTCTTTAATTTTCCGAATATGAAAAGAAATTTGGTACTTCTACATTCCCTACTATCAATTAATTCACGGATGTACAAATAACGAAAAAATACCTTCTTCTTTGGAAGGTAAAATAAAATTCATGCACCAGAGAGTCAAAGAGTGTCTTATACTAGTCGGCTAACTGTAGCCAACTGAATGGGAAAATCTCGCGCGATCAACGAGGAGGAAGTCGCTACAGTTATCGAGGGAACGCTATACTTTCTTACTCGTAAAATTTTGATTTTCATTAATCTTCTCATATGCGATCATAATTTCAATGATTACTTTTACGACAATTAAGACGTTTGCACTGACAGTAGAGAATGGAATTCGATTAACGATTCTGTGCCGTTTCAGTGCAACGACAGGATATGCGAATTCTCTTTCATGCTCAGAACCGGTCGGTTGAAAATGAAAGTTTCGCTTACTCGCGGAGTCTCTCGAGTTGCTTAAACAGGAACAAGTCTTAAAGTTTACACTCTTCAAAGCCATTTTCTCAGATCCACTTGTATTATCCAATTCCTTTTGAGAAATAATGTAATGCTTGTGACGAAAATGATTTGTTGGGAAATAATTATTTTAGCTATGGTTAAAGACTTCACCCTTTGTGACATTGAATCGCCAGCATCAAGGATAAGTTTTGAAGTTCAATGTTGGCAATAGTCTGCAGAGACTGAGAATCGCCTTTCCAATCCAACTAATGACCGACGACTCGCAATAATTTATATGTTCCTGCTTGTCTCGAAATTACACTGTTTATCGTCAGTTACCTCTCATGCGTATAAACACCGTGAAGGTTCTGACCTTCTCAACTTCTGTTCTCAGACGAGGCCGATCTGATCCTTCCGGACGACGATGAATTTTTCCAGAAGTTCATGCGACCTTGCAAGTGGTACCCAAAAAGTACCTTCGAACTGGTGAGTAGATTTCTGTTTACACATTTCTCAAACAAAATTATTCTCCGATGAACAGATGATAATTTAGCGATCTCAACCAAGTTATTATTTAGTTTACGTATTGACTTTTCGGTTTAGAATTACAGAAATTAATAAATGTTAAAAGAAAACTTACTACAATTCATATATAAAAATATTTTTATCTTTCGAGCGAAAAATTTTCACCTCCTATTTTATATTAATTTTCAATAATTAATTTTTCAGAGATAAATAACTAAATTAATTGTTGTTGATATAAAAGTAGATAAATGATCTTGTTTAGTCAGATATGTGGAAACTTCTTTTATAACAAATTTATACTCTTCGATTTCTGACACTTTTAACACGAGTCAGTGATGTATAATGGTGTACACTGTACAGTGACGAAAAATGATTTTGAAATGTCTGGATTGTTTTCGTTCGACAGATGAAGAGGTTCTACAAATTCAGATTGAGTCATCCACGTTACTGCGAAAATTTAGTGCCAAGCAACGAGAAGAAGACGCTCTCCTCGGAAATACTGATCCCATTGCCAGAACGCACCTCGAACGGTTGCAGAGTACTTCTGATCAACGCTGGAAAAAAATGGAATCCGAAGGTCATCAACATCGACGAAATATTTCGAGCGGTTATACTGTCGCTGGACGCTGCCATGGCCGAACCGAAAACACAGGTTTGTAAAAGAAGAAATGAAGTATATAGGTTTGTAGAAAATTTAAAATTTTGACAAGTATCAAGAAATTTTTATTTCAGTAATGTCAAAAAATAGTTTTCATATGTTTCTTTATATCTCTATAGAAGCATTATCATTGAATTGGCGAGGTCCTCCCGATGAAAATGAGTCCAAGCACGAATTCGTCTCGTCTACTTCAATTACAAATTATTGAAATCATTTCTAAATCAGTTTATGTTGCTTATAATTAAAAATTATTCAAATGTAGTCGTGTTTCCACACATTTTCATCGGCGATAACCTTGCCAATTCATTGCCAACGCTATCACAAAGATATAATGAAAATAAAATTGACATATACACATGAAATATACAAATGTTAGTTTTAATTAATGAATAAGCAAATATTGTGAGAAGTGACATCGTCATTCATATGAAATCTGTTACTTATGTAATCATGTTTCCATATTTGATTTATCAGTTAGCGAAATTGTTTCTACACACAGTGCGCCACGTTTAATGCATACTTTATTCCCTCAGATCTCTGGCGTGCACGTAATTTTTAATATGGAAGGCTTCTCGCTGAGCCACGTCACGCAATTTACCCCGAGTTTCGCCGCAACGATGACAGATTGGGTGCAAAGATGTTTGCCTTGTCGTCTTAAGGGCATCCACATAGTGAATCAGCCTTTTATATTCAACATGGTCTACGCTATTTTCAAACCTTTCCTTCTGGTAGGCATTCATGAAACTAGTTTACATTTTTATTACTCGTTACATTCTCGGAACGAGCGAAATCCATATCTTTATAAACATTTCACGTAACGAATCGAGTAAAAATGACTATTTATCCGTTTCTCGTTAAATATAAAGTAAACATGGATTCAGAAACTGAAATATTCCACGATGATCAAATCAAAATTTACACACTCGATCAAACTGTTTCACCGCAATACTGTTTTGTGTTTTTGTTGAATTTGTTCGTTTATAACAGTATATCGATAAACAGTTGACAAAATCTCGAATACAAATTGAATCGGTATTAAAAAAGTTACGTAAGAAGAAAACAATTTAGAATTTGTTGAAAAGAAAACAACGATTAAATTTACCAGTAACGAAACGATTCGAGCCGCATCTATGCTTCAATATTTTTCACGATTCGTCATTGATCGCGAAGCAAGGTGAAAGCAGCAGTCTAAATACACTAATTGGTCCTGTTAATTATTTACAGCACATGCTCGTTACACGTACCAGATATATAAAGTGAATTATTCCTCTCGATTGAGTCCATAGTAACAGGGAAAATGTTGATACTTTGCAGGAGAAAACGCGTAAAAGGATTATATTCCACGGCTCGGATAGGAAGTCATTGATTTCTTACCTGGGCACGAAACCTCTTCCCGTTGAGTTAGGCGGAGAGCTGGTCGTGCCAAATGTCCCGATTGGCGAGGGTATATGCGAGTACTTCTGCTGGTTCGAAGAAGATTTCGAATGTAAGCTGTTCTTAGTTCCACTTTATTCCTTTAAAATTATTATTCGTGCTCTATGCAACGACCGCAAGCAAACATTCTAAGTTATTCGTACTCTTACATTTAACTAGACATATATTTTACAGAGGATACTTCAATTTTTTGCACGAAAACTTACTTTATCTTGCGAAAGAAAATTTATTTAAACTTAAAATGGTGAAGAATTTCGTATTAAGTGTGCTGCGCGAGTATAAGTATTCTAGGCTTTGAAGAACTCTTTTAATTTTGTTTCACGTTCGCTCAGAGAACAACAGCTTCTCCTAGTCCGTAAAATCATTCTGTTCACGGTCACAATGGGTGTTTGGGGGATAATTTTTCTAGGAGGACATATAGTACGTCACAATTCTAATATTGACAAGGAATTGTTCGCCTCGACACGCAATCGTTTAATTTTCCTGAAAGGGTTCGCTCAACCGAGCCCTAATCAAACGATTTCCTGCGTTAGGGGGAGGGGGGCGATCGTTGCATCTGGAACTCGTGTTTTGCGTAATTAACAGATGTTGTTAGAAACGTGGCATCGTTGCGCAACCGGCTTACGTATCATTTTCCTCGATGGACAGCACAGAAAATGCTGATGTCGGTGCGACCGCGAAATATCGTTGACGAATTACGTCATAGCGAATAATTAACATTTCGAGAAAATTCATGGATCACGAACAAGTTCGAAACTTCGTTTTAGCACCGACGAATCCTCTAGGAATGACATCAAATTCAGTATACAAAATTTCGCGACAGATTACGTTAAGTTTAAAAGAAAATAAGTATATGTAAACGGAGTAGTATACCCAGAAAATTGCGTCTACTAAAGTGTGAGATATTTTTTTCAAGGATTTCTATGGAAATATTAGTTAAGAAGTCCTTTAACATTTTCCAATTTGATGCTTCGTTACCGAGATGTAAATAATGGCGCGTATTTCAGTGTTGCTAATTTAAATTCCAGGCAGCAGAGAGCGCAGGCGCACAATAATCGCGCGTTTTATGAGAAATTGAAATTATTTTCTCCTTTTATTTTATGATTTCGAACAAATTCATTGCGATATAACCTAAAATATAATCTAGCTAGCCTCCCAGACACTTTCTGCAACATTTAAAATATAGTAATTCTTGTTGAAATTCCATCAAGAGGTAGACTAAATTTCGCTTTACTCTTTTGCAGCTGCCAACAAATTTGGATACATCAAGAAGGAGACACGATAAAACAAATGGCGGCTCGAAGTCAATCCGATGATCGTCGACACCGAAACACGTCGAGGTAACAATCTAAACGTACACGTTCGTTTCCAAAACAAAGAAAATCGAAAATTGTGTCGCTGATGAAGAGAACCCTCGGCACGAGCATCAGGATAAAAAAAAAAAAAGAGAATTGAAAGCTCTGACTAGTTTTGTGATTCATTGTCAAAGATAGTGAAATCGAAGTGAAATCTGATGATGTTATGGTGCTTGCTATGTCTTCGTATTTTATGTTCAGGTTGCAATGACCATTTTGTCCGGAAAACAAGGGGAGAAGGATTTCTTCGTCCCAATTGGTTACAGTGGAAGTGTACAAACCGAGAGAGTTTAGCGTTTATAATCGAAGTAATTAAGAAGTAATTTAAGAAGCTAGATGTAATTATTTTTGTTATCGATGAATGAGATATTAGTCACCTTACGTGCAATAAAGGGGTAGTTTTCCAATGAATTTGATACGAATTGTCTATTGGATTCAGTGGAGACGTTCAATCCTGAATCTCGAATTTAAAAACGCGGTGGACGATTGTGTTATCGACAATTTAAACATATAACGCAATTGTTTAAGCCGTGCAAGACTTACAACAATATAAAAATATGTTAACGTATGAGTTGTTAGAATCATTGAAGATTCCAATAAAGAATAGTTCTAATCGTGATCTGAGTAGGTATAATTAATCACTGTCCTAGTATCACCGATTGTTGCAGCTAATTACTCACTATTCGTGTCATTTGGCAAGGATGGACAAATTTCTTATTCGGATAAAAGATAAATTATTGTTATTCGTTAGTCGTTAAGTGAAAACCAGAGTTTTTATTATGGAGTGATGTATTTCATAATGAACAAATTCAAATTAAATGTTTCCAAATTTTATTGGTTATTTATCATTCGAATAAAATTTTGCCCATCACTGCTATCAAGTACAATAGGATAATCCTCGATAATTGCAGAAAACTGAAACCGAACGTGCAAGAATCGAGCCTTAAGCAATGATGTGCCACCAATTCAATTAGAGCTACACGGTAGCCTCACTCTCAACTTCACTTATTGCTAAATAACCATCCCATCCACTTGTCAACTCGGTGCAACGAATTCTACTTTCATGTAACTGTTGAATCTCCATTTATCGAGGTTCTACTGTCCTTTATTTTGCCATAGAAAATATTTTGTCATAGAAAAAAGGTCAACAAACGCTATCAATCCCCTGTCGCCTAAACAACAAATTTTCTAATCCACGAATCACTGAACCTGTGAAGCTATTACTCTCCCAGGTCCCAAAATTAACAAGAAGGTAATTTGGTGACTCGAGAGACCCACCATCGTTAAATGATCCGCATAGCGTTCGTTGCTTAAACTAATTTTATTTTCACATAAATTTACTTATTTGCTAGTCTATAGTAAATATAGTATATAAACTCCTAACGACAATTCAATTGCATATTCCATACAAAATCACTCTAATTGTAGATAAATATCTCTTCTCTCTCGCTCTCTCGTTCTCTCTCTCTCTCTTTCTCTCATAATAATACAAAACGTAAGTAAACCTAGCACCAGCAAGCTTGTTGCTCGTGTTCATCTTCTTTTCTCGCAAAAAATGCGATCGCTGTAGAGAGAATTGGATAGGGAAATATATTATTTATAAACAAGTTGACGAGTCGACCAACAAATCTTAATATTCGCGTCGACCCAAGACCCACAACCGTCGTCGTTGCATGAAAATCGACTCAGCTCTCGATTGTCGACATCTTTTTTAGAAACGGGTGCTCCTCTTCAGCCTTTCCAAGAGACACGTGGCAGTGAACAAGCTAGTGTTTCTTGTAACCGTAGGAATTGATCGCTGAAAAAAAGCAAATTAAATCCACTATGAGTCACAATATTAGAATGAGTGTTTGAATTATACGTAATTACTTATGACTAACAGACGCTTCTGTAGATAAATGTATTCATCGATTATTATTAGAAACTCATTCGGATGAAACTATTATAACAAAATAAAGATTCTTCTCGAATCTAAGATCAATAATTTATGTTTTAATTGGCACGAAATTTCAGGACTTATTAACTTTAAGCAATAATATTGATACACTTCATTATTAATATTCTTATAATATATTTACGAATACAAATAAATATTATTATATATATGTATATAATATATAAATATTAATATACTTAATGTATTCGTGAATCTATTAAAAATATATCAATGAAGTACTTCAATAATTACTGCACTCTTAAAGTGAATACTTACTGAAATTTTGTGAAAATGAAAACAGAGGTAATTAGGTATAACAAAATGGCACAGAACTGTTCAAGCAAATGAAAGTTTATTGGGCGAAGATATTGCTCTATTGCAGAAATACTCCATCTGTTGTTTATATATTCTTTTTGCGTACCATCGAATTCCTTGTCGCACTTTAACAACAATTCCAACCACTGTGGTCCTGTTATTCGTGGAAACTTCAAGCTGCCACCGTAACATTCTGGCAAACACTTAGGCGATAAGTATTCGTGCAGCGATTTGTAGTCCTTGCCGTGGAAGATAATCTGAGAACAACGAATTATATATGTAGGAGAGTCTAAACGAAAAATAAGGCACGGGGATTCGAAACCCACGATCCTCGGATCCACAGTCGACCGCTTTACCTACGCGACTAATCCCGTACCCTACGTTTCGTATTCTTATTTGACTCTTTATTGTTGGGTATGGGAGGCGCGGATACTACATATATGTATGTATGTATGTATGTATGTATGTCATACATTGTAAAATAAGTTTATACATAAATTAGGAGCATTATCTACAAATGCAATTCAATTTAAGACTTGTGAAAATCTAATCTCTTAATATACATAGAAGAGAAGTAGATTCTAAAAGATAACGAATAGTATTACTCTTCAGGTACACCGTGGATTCTTCTACTACTTTCTCATCACCGTTATGGATGAAAATCTTAAACATTGTCTAAGTTGAGTTTTAAAGAGTTCATATGTAACTTTAACTTTACACATTCCTAGTTCGGTGAATGTCATTCCTACTTTCACGTATGACTAATTTTAAAGTTCACATTCTTTTACAGACAAGTTCCATTTCAACATTCCAATTCTCATGAATGACACCACCGAAAACATTCTTACTAAGAGGACTTCAATTGTTTGAATGTATTAGAAAACCAGTGGTTTAAAGCAGCAGTGTTCCAGAGAAAGAAACCCAACTCACTCTATTCTTCAGTTTCTCCCTAAGGAATGGTTTGAACAACGTGAACACCATGTTGAAGATGTACGGTTGGTTGACAATGTGAATGTTCTTGACCCTGAGGGGTACAGCGTCTTGAAGCCAATCGACTATCCTTTTGGCGAACTGTGGAGTGAATTGCCAAGTCTGTTGAAGACTGAGTCCGTCCATGTCGAATATCACCACGGCTCCAGCGATCTGCGTGGCTGGTTCCAAAATGGCGGCCTCTAAGTAGAGTACGCATCCCTTGAACACCTCGTCGAGGGTGCACTTGGTGTGTTTCCATTTTTTGCCCAGCTCCAGAATCAGAATCCTTCGGCCATGCTGATCTCGAGTAGGCAGCACGGTCAGGATGTTCTGGTCGAAGATGTTCTTCTCTCTGCTGGGCTTCAGGCCGTCGTAGACGTTCGCGTGCTTCACCTTGAAGCTGTAGTAGTTCTTCACGAGTTTCAATGCCGAATCTGGGTAGTACTTGCACGGCCTGAGGAAACGAATCAACCAGGCCTCGTTCTCCAGTGGTACCTTCAGGTCTGTCTCCCCTGTGAACCAAGGACAGTTGTTGCTTAGAATTTTCGAGATGCTTTTGGTCTTTGATTTTTTAGGATTTTCAGGATATCAACTTAAATGGTTAACAGTTTAACTTCTAACGCCAGGATAGCGAACCTCGATGGTTTCGGTGGCGAAATCGTTGGTGTTACAAATCAATTGAACCAGTACAGTGAGACCTTGTTCCGATAACAGAGGTTCACTATGTCTTTCAACTCTTATACTATTTACTCCTCATATTAACTCTTCTTATTGTTAAATCGATTCATATATCTCATGTCTCTTTCATAACCAAATAAAAAAGAAAATCATAACCAATACAATTAATAAAAATAAACGAGAAGTGAATGTTTGTGTTGTTACCGTTAAACGTAGAAGAAATAGAAGAGTTAGAAGACTTCACTGAGTTAGTAAAAGGAGAAGTGGAAGAATTGGAAAAATTAATCGAACTATTACTCTCTTCAGTGATTTTTCAGCCTATCAGAACACAAACTGCTCGACTCCACTTCCTGTAAACTTTTCAATTTCAACAAAACTTTGAGAAACAATGCTGAAACCATATTTTCAACGCGAATGTCTTCTGCACTTTTTTCCGTGGAATTTACCAGCTTAATTTCTGCGAGGCTGGTTTGTTTACGTGGCGTTTTACCTCTCAGTAATTCCATGAATTGAGCTATGGCCTCTTTCTGGACTTCCGGGCTCTCGCGAAGTTCCTTCTTCGCGACCTCCTGCAATTCAGGACTAAGCGAATTCAGCTCTATCTGAAGAACGAAATCCCCGAGCTTGATAGAGGGAAGTTCCGTGATATCGGTCAACATCGTTCCTGTTAACATGAAACATTCATCAACATTATTCCGAGGAACATAAACATCCTGTATTTAATTAAACTCGTCGTTAATCCAAACAAGCATGTCTTTATTCGCAGTGCCTTCATCGAGCTATGGTTTTAATAAATAATCAGAATTCTTAATAGTTTTTCATTTCATTTTCATTATATTGTTTTTATTTATCGCCAAAGAGAACGAAACTACTGTGCTTTGAAGGAAAGAGATGCTTGTTCAGGCTAATGGTGAATTACATTTTATTTAACAAACTGTCATTCATTCGAGTCATTCTTATAGTCAATATTAAGCAAATACAACTAGGATATCATAATCTGGAATTTTCAAGGTCTCGAACTTCAGATGTACCACTGGAGTATTTTCAATTCTTCCTACGTAACTATTTATGTGACAATTGGAAGGACATTTCCCGCAATTTATGAATTCATGAATTATTGCAGGGGTAAAATTGCTTGACGAGAAACGAACAAACTACGATCGTCTGGCGTATCAGCTGTATCAGTCGGGCGATCAATAATGTTTGTAAACACATCAGGTAATTAGCGAAATGCACATTTACTTGATTTTATCTGGAAACGAATTAATTAATAAAATAAACTGCTAACTATATCATGTGTATGAAGAAAATAAATATCGATTTCCGTGTTGTTTAAATTATTTGTTCAGCCGTACCATTACAAGAGTATGAAAAAGTAAACACAAAGAACTGTATCTAGAAAATGAAACCGAAACGAATCACCTGAAAATTTATAGATAGTACAAATGAAGTATATTGAAATAGTCATTAACACCTTTCTACTCCATCATACGAAACGCCAATATTACATAAAATAATTTTAAGCTTAATTCTGTATATTGGACATTGTGTACAATATTACAACTTCAAGCTTCTGTCACACCGTACGTTGTGTACAATAATTTGAAAATAATTCCAAGACTCGTTACGCGCCCCCGTGTGCTGTGTCCAATGTTACATAAATTAATTAAAAGCCGCGTTATGAAAATTATACAATAATGATTCGACAGAACATCGGCACCACTTAAATCACGGTGAAGGGAACAACTCGTTACGGTAATCGTTTTCGACACTAACTTCCCGTCTCCATGGCGACGATCTTGTAATCTTCCCGGTCTTCGCAGCGCTCCTCTTTCCCGAAGAAGAAGTAATGGAAAAATCGGAATACCTCTGTATCCTTCCGTGAGTACTTGCTTATTGAATCATTCGCAGCGACACTAGGAGCCGAACGTTCGATCCGCGAACTTCTGGACTACTGCATTGAAGCGAGCTGAGTAATGCTTCGATAACAACACGGAGGACGCGATGATTTCGTCATTGGTGTGTGAATCACTTACCGGTTGAAAGTGGTCTGTATAATGCAGGTTCGTTTAATTATTTATATGCATAAGCGTGCGAAACCGAGAAGAACGTGTAAATACATAACGCGTTTGGTGTATTAAAGATCACTTTGTTTGAAGATCGCTCGATCGCAATTGTGTTTACTTCGGTCCACTCGATTCGCGGTTTGTGGTTGAGTCGAAATGCACGCGTAATAGTAAGTAACAAAAACGAATGGGTCGCCTTAGTACTGTTTTAAGCGGTCATGCGCAGTCACGAGGCCGAAAGAAGCACGACTTTTGTGAATTTTTATTCAAACATCTAAAGACATTTTTACAAAAACTGTTGGTGTATTTGAGAGAGCATATTTTGGAGAATGCATCGTAATTTTTAAAATAAATAATAAGAATAAATAGACATAACTGACAATTTTCGACAATTGTCTATAGATCACATTGATTCTTCGACATTGTAATCGAAATTTATGAAAAAAAGAAAATGATTATTAATATAAAAAACTGATAATTTACAAAATTTTTGTAAGAAAAATTTGTAATGGCTCGAATCGTCTATTCCTTCAAAATTTCTGTATCCTTCCCGTTTTCTTATTTGAGCATCCTTGAAGAATTATATGTAGAGTGAAACATTGCACCGACTTCGTTTTTAATTTTATTTCTCTGAATCAGGATTGATATTTTTACACTAACTTGAGTTGAAACGATTAGTGGTACGAACTTGGAGATTGCGATTTTTAAAAGGTTTAAGTCTAGAGAATTACGCGATAAATGATAACGATGCTAGCAGTTCAGGCGTCGAAAACGGACTGCATTGTTAGTGGCGAGTGTCTGATCACGTTACAGGTTGCAACGCACCACCGCGACCCCATTTGTGGAACGTGTTGTCAGTAACTCGATAAACATTGATTATCTGACGTCTTCACCAATATTTGACAATGATCCACATACCCAATGACAACCTTTACCACGAAAGGACCGGTATAATTCATACGTATTTAATATCGAATTGCATCGATTGAAGCGGTAAAAGAAATTGGAAAAGTTTATCGAACAAGTGAAAGAAGAAGTAAAACTCAATCAAAGGAAAAAATAGTAGAAGAAGAAATATAAGAATTATAAAAATCCATTGAATGGGTGAAGTAAGAATTATTGAAAAAAATTGAATTCTCCAGGCCCTCGATGAACGTGGTTATTAAAATTTATTTAATTCGCGAGTGAGGTAAACAGTCCCCGATGAAACGGATATAACTACTAACCAAATGATATGTAAATTACGGAATGTGAACAGAATGTCGCATAAATTTTCAAGACTAACGGCTCGAGGTCTACACCTGGACGAGATAGGAACATAGTGCCTGTCGTGCAAAGAACGGGAAAAAGACAATAAAATTGGAATCGCATATACATTTACATTTCCAACCTGTTATTCTAGCGACTGAACAATATTGACTTGCATACAAATTCCTTAGCTTACCAACGATAATTAGTGAATTTTAATCTACTGTCCGCCTCCTTGAAGCACACAGTTATCGCGTTTGCACGGAACGAAACGTCGAATTCGAGGAGGAGAATAATAAACGTAATACTCAATTCAATTGAATTCGCGAACAATTTCAAACTGAATGAAATTGAAAACAGAGGAATACTGCCTTCGTCGTTTCATAAACTTTAAAATTTACATTTCACGACCCAATCGATAATTGGACTTTCAACGAGATTAAAAGAGCACTGCAGGAGCGACGCGATGGCCCTTGGGTTCTCGGAAGTTTACTCAAGAAATTAAAACAAAAGACTCGTAATCGTTTCTCTGCGAATTGGAAATCATCGACGATTTTGCTCTATTTCCCAACGATAGCAGTACGGAAATTTCGAAATAAATTTTTTTAAATATTTATGTAGGAATTAAAAACTATCTCAACGAGGTCTTGTTATCATTATCGATCGTAACGAAAACTCAGATGAGTTCCGCGGCATTTATTCGTGAATTAAAATCGGTTGTAATACGGTTTCGTTGTTAATATTGGGAATGTGTATTACACGTTCTTACTTATTTAATTCAACAATTAATTTGACGTAATAAATATAGGAATATCGTCATAATTCTCAGGCATTAACGCATTCGCAATTGCTGACGCGAATTCACGTCTTTTCATGTTCTATTCCTACTTGCCGCTGACATAGATTCACGACCTGCAATTTTTGTTACCTAATGTTTTTGTTACCTAAATCATTAGGCGTTTTCGATAATAACCGCTATCTTGTTGTCAGTGAGACAATTGAGAATGTCTCAACACATCGTTGTAAGATTGATATTTCAAAACAAATTTTATCATTTTTATCCTTGTTTTAACGATACAATGTTGCGGCAACCAGCATCAGAATTTCATTATTTTCGCCGATACTCAGTATTGGAAACGAAAAAAATTTGCCGATCGCGATTGTGTTAAAAATCTATTTTGTTTTCCATGATAGTGTCTTTGCCTCAAGGCGATGATTACATCTTTCTGTAGATAGAATATTTAGAACATGAAAAGCCGAGAAAAAGTAATCGCGAGATATTTTTCTATAGTTTAATATCTATCGATTGGACCAACTAAATATTAATTTCTGACAATAGTTAAATTAATTATTAACAATATATATTGTTTAAACAATGTTCGTGAATATGATTTTGCTGTAATATTAATGTTTCGCGAAATATTTCCTCGATGGGTCCAACGAGCCTTCGAATCAACAGCCACGAGTTGTTGTTTGCCCTTGCCCCACTCTTCTTCGATAGCGAGCCGCGAGTCGCAACCCTCGACCGACACAGGTATACGAGGGGTAAGAGCTCATTCTTCGACGATCCATCGGTCGGTATGGATCTCTCGATCGGACGTCCGCGTCTCGCGTCCCTCCTAGTTTTGCGTAGTGTAGTTTCCCTCAATTATAGTAGCTTGGTATTGCTTGTGGGTGCCTTAGTTTGCTTTGGGTAGTATTAAGGCATGTAGATAACAATAAGTTAGTTTTAAGGCATGTGTGTACGAGTGTCTGTCCTCTACCAAACAATTATTAATCATTTTTCTCAATTCTTTTGCTTGTTCGTAGGTCCATATTGAACTCGCAACTTCGTTCTCCATATCGGTCACTATTACTTCATGTCATAAGTGAAGTGACAAACTGTGTAACTGGATAGAAAGGTCGGTTGCCGTCTTGCTGGTGGATCTGTATTCGAGAGGAAGACAATCGGCGCCTCCGGATCGGTTCTCTACTCCCTGTATCCCGGCGCAGTGCAGTAAGTCCAAAGCGCAGTGAGACGGGTGCAAGTCGGGTCCTATCGTGGTTCCCAGATGGGTGCAGGATGTGGAGGACTGGTTCGGAGGCGTCGGTCGTCTTCCTCTCGAGTCCAGATCCAACAAGAGGAAACGAGACTGACTCAGTAAATCCAGTGATATGGTCGCGTCGTGTCGCGATTTCCATTTAGCTTCCATTTAGTTCAAATAATTATTTGGCAGAGTCAGACTTAGACTTTGAAAATCGAAGAGAATTTTCTTTTCCTTTGATTTTCATGGTTTCGTACTTAGAATTGAGCTCGTCGACTCTACGTAGAGTATGCATCTATGTATGTATACTCTATGTAGAGGGAGATCGAAGGAAGTTTGATTCGTTCTATCTCCGGGTCTCCAGTCGCAGCAACCTCCACGTGGTGAGATCTGGTAATCGGTATTATTCGTGACGAACAATCCTTCGTCGCGAGTAATACCGAGCTAATGACTGCGAACTTGTAAAGTGTAAAGTGAAATTAGATTAGCCTTGTCTCGTCTCGTGCGCATCATTATCTATAGAGTTATTTTCATATTTTAATATTTCAATAAAAAATCACCATATATTCATAAATATACTATTTTCTTTCGAGTTCAATCAATTGTCCGCGACTGTATACTACAGTTGCCTAATCACTGTTTGTCGCAACGCAAACGAACCCAAGTTAAACGACGCCGACGCTGCCCTTGCTGCTCCTAACAAGCTTCACGCAATAGCAAATATTTCCTCCCGCGATTAAACCAATAGGACGAGTTTACCTAGCTAGATCTCGACACACATTACTCCATCTTGCAATGTCGGCCTTCGTTTAGGTGCAAAAAATAGAAGACAAATAAAACTCCCCGTTCTCTAACGACTCCCAGAGTCAAGAAGAGTCGGAATAGACGGAACAAACATTTTTATAGTCGTCCACGTAGTTTAGCGTGCGTCATTTACAACGTATATTGCAAAGCAGAGTGAGAAAGAGAACAATATCGTCGCTAGCTACATAGAAAAGATTTACGTAACACTATCGTGGAACCAAGTTGGCTTACATGTCAGACGCAGGACAGGAAGTGAGGTAAATCCATTGTGACACGGAACTTTCGAACGTATTTTAGCGCGATAGACAGAAACACCGACGAAATAGACAAGCTAACGATCCTGAAGCTATAGAAGGCTCATTACTAGCCCTGAAATTTGTTTTGTAACAGCCTTGGGATTACGTTGAGATTCTTGTAGTCCTTGGACAACTTTTTCATAGGTGGTCCACAGGCGAAACATTAACAACCAGTTTAGGGTTGTTAATGTCTATAGGGTTTTATTAACAAAACACGTATGAACATTTAATAAAGAACCGGAAGTTAACCCAATTGTAAGAATTCTAGGGAAAAATAGTTTCGTCACACCAGAAGAGATCTCATACTGCAAAGGGTTACAAAAACTGCTATTTAATTTGTCCTAATTATTCCTGAGGGGAGACTGAAACCTTCCGAACTTCGAAGCCCCTAAAATTAGAGACAATTATGTAATCGACGATTAATTAGGCGACACATATCTCGCGGTCGCAAGGGTCGCATAAAGGACAATCGACCCAAGGAGAGTTGAGGCAAAACAGGATCAAGGACGTGATCGAAAATAATAATTAACAATTGACAGACGGAAAAGAAAAGTGTCGCGTAAACTACTTTAATTACGCACGTGTTCGGTCCGTGGTTCCCCTGACGCTTTGTGTCGTTTAATAACTTCGGTTGACACACTATTTTACGATAACATAAGTTTGCACCCGTTAATTTGTGCAGACTTGCGCAAACAAACCTCGCTGGAAAGATACTACGAGGGAAAAGTTGTTTAGATTCCGTCGGAAACAGGTTTGCCGACTTTTTTCCTTTAACGCGAGCGAAATTCGTCTAAACGCGTGTTATTTCTTTCCTTCATATTTCTTCGCGTGGAATTTTGTAAAATGTCAAGGAGGAGCATTGACGTTGTCTGCGATTAAATAGAATTATTTTACCAGTAATCTAGCTTTCAACTAAATGCAATTACGTTAAAAATAAAGGTTTCGAATAAGGTATAAATGATTAACAGAGTTTGATCTTCATTCAATAAAGAATATCGAATGTAGAACACGAAATTACAGTTCACTTTGGATCAATTAAAGTGTATTCGCATAACTGTTTGAACAAATAAATTAATATAAATTAATACAGGATATATATTAACACTTGCGATTCAAGTTTTTATATTTTTCTATAATTTTGATATTATGAATGACTTTACGCTCGATTGAACATAACATTTGTAGGAAATTATACCTTGGTAAATATTACCGATCAATATTTATATATTGAGGCAAGGGATATTTAGTTGACGTTAGGATTGCAACAACAGCAAAGTAAAAACTAGTCTAAGAAGTTATTACATCGTCACTGATCTTTTTAAGGATCAGTTTTTTTGTTAGCAAAAGACATAATACCTAGTCACACAAAAACAGGAATTGGTTACTATGTATTCATAAATGAATTATTCATTGTATATACAATTCTCTTCGTCATTGTCCATTTTAATAAGAATTTTCATCGTAATTCTTCATTTAAACAAGAATGTTCGCCATAATTCTTCATTTCAAAAATAATTCACTTCATAATCTGCCATTTCAAAAAGAATTTTCTTCATAATTCCTCATTTCAAAATTCCTTTTTAAGTTTAATGTGATGTAATCCAATTTAATGTGATGTTTACGCGGAAAGAATATTCATCGCGCTCTTTCATGCATCCAAGCTTGTAAAAGGAATTTTAATTTTAAATACAATAATCGTATACTCGAATCCAAGAACAAAAGTTCCTTTATCGATAATCTCATAATAATAATAATAATAATAATAATGATGATGATGATGATCATGATGACTAGTAACTAACATTATTCATTCGTGTTTTACGAAATTCTCTCGCCTGTTTGCTCATATTCAATTTAATAAATGAATCGATCAATGCCATCGCCGATCGTCCGAAAGAGGATGTGGCGATTAAATCAATAACTCGAAAAAGAGAAACAAACGAGTTCGAGAGGCTTACGAAATCGAAGGTAGCCGAAGGTCGAAGTTCTTTCACTATTCACGACCTCGAGGTGCAAGTGACGCCGAAGAGGAGACGCCTAGACTCGAGGCGAACCTGTTCCACGATCAGGGTCGTCCATCTTTTTGGGATACAAATGGGTGCTATTCCAAACTGTGCGTGACGGACATGAGAACGCGTTTGCGAACGAGAAATACTTCGACAACGATCCTCGCGTCGAAAAGTGGTTACTGACCTAGCCAATATTGATGTTATCGAAGTTGGTCAACAGTCACTTAGTCTTAAGTGTAATTTGTAACCATTTAAGTACCATGTATATCTGTATTTTTGTATTTCAGACCTATAGACCAACGTTGGTTTGAAGTATGTACACTAATCACCCTTTAATAAACAGCAAACAAATAAACGAGTTGGTCGAGACTCACTTATGTTAGTAGATATAGTATAATCTATAACAATTTAAATACCATGTATTTCTGTACTTGAGAACTTTAGGCTAATGGACTAATACTGGTCTGGTAGGACAGGTGTAGTACTGTGCAGATATGAGAAATTGGTCAGTGGTCACTAATCACGAAGATAAATGAAAATGAATCAATATTGAATCGATTTCCATTATTTTGAATATTTTTCTCGGTTATTAATATATTGTCAGAGCAAGTAATGGTAACAATACACTTCTAATTATTGATGGATATCTACACAAGCCTCCGGAGTCTCATTACAATGTTTTCATTAATTGCACGAAAGAATGAAAGTGCTCGGTGACTATGAACGTTTGGAGAATCGCCACGATAAAGGGTTAGTTCTTTCCCGTATTGGTGACTACTATAATTCCAGTTTATCGTACGACAGGGTTGGAACCAATGGCTGCGGATTGTTTCGCGGCTCCAGCCAGGCTAGTAATACTTAATGGAGCAATCCAACTCTTCGTACGTCGACCCACCGTTACGATTGGCAGTCGACCAAGAACTTCTGGCTGGAAAGAAAGGGCGCAACGGGTTAACCTGGCTACTTTCGCGACTGGTAGGGGTCCCTGCGTGCTATTTAAACATTGCAATGGAAGCTGAACGCGTGCCAGTTACGTACCCCGCATTTTACGATCGTCCGATCACTGCCCGATGACATTTGCGTAATCTGACGTCGCAACAGGCGGCCTTTGTTGAATTATTCGTGAATAAATGGCGGACGAAACGACGCTCGCCAGTCGTGTTGACGTCCATGTGCCGAATATTATTAACCATTCAACGGTCTCGCTCGAGTGAACGCGAAAAACAGGTGACGAATTAATGAAACACCAAAAAACGCTTTATTTGGATTTTCAGAAGACTACATGTATTTTCATTTTCTAAGCTTAAACTTATGTTGTTTTACTTGTATTCGATGCCTCGTTCTTTATTTAAGGTCCCTTTGAGAATATTTTTATAAAATTTTGAATTATAATAGCATCTTGTTTTGAATGCAGTCCTCTGAAAGTCTAAATAGCAATTTTCTTTGATTAAGCAAATGTTATCTTACTATGAGTAAAAATATATAAGACTCCATTTCTATTTTATTCAACAAATTTTTGTTTAAACCACAAAGATTGTTGAATATAGCTACGATTGTAGAAGAATTGTTAACGAAAAGATATATAATTAAGTAGTTACAGCATTTTATGGAAAAGTCTTTTTCGCTATTCTTTACAAATTTCAACAAAAAATTCTAGGAAACGGGCTATTTTTCAGTCGTTCAATTCCACTCTTCCCACCGAGGCTGAGATTACATCGGTGTTGACGATTCTGATTAGCCAATCTCTCGCGGAAAAATTCTCTTTTCGCGCTGAACGCGAGCGCAAGCAATTCGCAGAGGAAAGAAGTTCTCTTATACAATCGTCAGCGAGCAATTTTCCATATCAGAAAATTCCGTCAGCCGTTTCGTAAATGGAGCCCCGCGAGCAGTCCTGGAACCGTTCGCAGCGTCGATGATAATTCCATTCCCTCTGTTTACAGGAGCCGATCGACGATCTTCGTCTCGCTTTCTCGAGCTATCATCGATCGCTGGCTCCGCGAACTGGAAGTCGACCAAACGAGAATCCCATCTTTATTCTTGGCAATTCTGCCGCGTTAGATCTGATTATGTATACGGTCTCGTTAACCTGATTTTTTCCGTATCGTTTTATCTAGCCTCCTTACAGGTAAAAGAAATTAGCGGATATCTTAGAATACACTACGACGACTGTGTAAATAGTTATCAGCAGCAACAAAGATAGGAAAATTTTCCACAAAAAACGGTGGAGTATGCTGCCTTTTTGTACAGTAAGTAGTTTGCATGTAACGCGCGGAAAGTGCAGCGCTGGTATAATCTACCTCACGATTGACTTTTACGGTGACATTTCGCCGCAGGTCGTTATCTAACTTTCCTCGTAAAGCTGGAAGTAAAATATGATTGGAGCAAGATGTGGAAATCTTCAGTCGCTTCATCGTCCATCGGTTTATACTATGAAACAGTGAAATTTTTATTTGTTCATTACGAAGTGTTTCATGGTTGATACTAAGGCTTTCAGGTTATCCTTTGAGCTCTGACGTTTCGCAAACATTGCAGCTATCTTCTTCAGGAGTCAAATGACACATCAATGGAGCTTTCATCCGGAAGCCTCTGTTAGTATCGCCCATGAAAAACCGAGATCGATGAAAGTCTCGAATATCTTATGAAGTATTTAATTCTACAGCTCAGATATCAATATAGATTCAAAGATCAATGCACTTCAACAGTTGTTTAGTTTTCCCTCCTTATTCGAAACTTTTATCTGTACAAGAATCATACTTATCCCTGTTTGTTCGTTATTTGGGATAAGCATGCGATTCGTTCTGCTATCCAAGATGTTCATTTGCCGCGTTAATTACAAGCCAGTGTTACTTGAGAAAAGGCGAGTCTAATTTCAGAAACTAGACGAGTTTCACGCTGCGGACTTTGAAACAAAAAGAGGAAAAATCGATCCGCAGAGGAGAAAAATAGAGCTGGAAAGAGGAAGAAGTTACAATGAGTGGTAAGGAAGAACGGAGGAGGAACAAAAAGGACGAGAGATAGTAGAAAGAAAAATGATAGGACGGACCGTGAAGGTGAAACAAAAGTATAGAAAAAAATCTTCTTTCTCGAATTTCAACTAGGAGTCTTTAGTTCCGTTACTTCTTAAGATATTTAATTAAACAGGTCCATAACCTTGAGGGTAGTGTTAGCTTCTTAAATTTTACAAAACCCTATCTGGTTGTCAGTTTCATAAATTGGATGACGTTCCTTGTAAGGCCAAACATGGTGCAAAAACTGATGTAATAGATACTAACATAAATAATTGATTAAACTTTTGTCGTTTTTATTACGGATAATATTGTTGGTTCAAAAATACAACATTTATAAAAAGCATGCAATTATTTGACGACGAGGTAAGTTGTAACCAGTATAAAAGCATACAAAATTTTAAGTATAAATAAATTAGAGGATTCAGGAATATAACTTTAATCTTTCCAGTGATAATATTTATGTCTATAGTGCCTATATAGTTAAACATGGTAATAACTAGCATAGCGATGCTCTTTATAGGGGTTGTAAAATTTAAATGAGAATCTCGATAACGAGATAACGACTTAAGTGGCCAACAAGCCACAAGGATTTTATTTTAAGCTCTCAAAACATTTTCTATTTTTTTTTAAAGAGAATACCTCACGTGTCTACAATATAAACCTTGGATAAACCAAGAAATGTCATACATTATATATAATATAATATAATATATTAATATAATATATTAAGGTCTGATTCATAGATGAAACAACTAGTGCATCAAGGTAATAAAGATGGGAATTATGTTATTGTTTCTTGACTATCGTTTAGCCGTATTACACGGTTCAAATCGCAAGCGTTTTATTTCACTTATACTCCCATTAAAATTTATCATTGGCGTATTAATCAAACTTTATCGCTTTCCAATAAATCATTAACCGATGACCTTGGCCGACCAATAACTCCCAACTATATCGCGAATATCCTCACACGTCACTCGTAATAATCGACTTTCCATTAACAGAGCTTGATAAATATTTGAGAATCAACGCAGAGACAATCGATCGATTCAGCAATTAGCGACCTTCGGTGACAAACATCATCTAGATAAAAAGAAAGTGATTTAAATAAAAAAATCAAATAAAGATATGTCACCTTTATTCGTTATTTGAAAGATTCAAAGTAAATTTATGGACGTTTAGTTTTTTATAATTTGATTTAATAGTTTTTTTAAATATGTACCTATTGCTTGTAAAAGAGCAATCATCATTTCTGTAATTATGGACACAAAATGTAAATTAATAATTTTTCGAAATTCATACACCTACCACACTCTGGTAAATCCTTCATTTAATTATAAATTCTAGCCCACTTGTTCGTAAATAATAACTACACTATTTCGTATTATTATAACCATACTATTTTGTATCACTATTTTCTATCGCTTCTCACCAAAGAATACAACAACTTGAACTCGGAAACACTGTCATATTTCATCCAAGCATTCGGAAAATTCTCCATACCACAAACTATTATTCTTACAATTGAAGGTGCTTTATCCATTCTATTTCAGACCACCCAACGTGGAACTTCTCGCAGAGGACTTGTTATGGATTCCGTGAGCTCGGGTCGCAAATCACAGCGTCTAACAGGAAACACGGAACGAGTTCCTAGTTCGCCACCCCCGCGAGTCGAGCCGAGGGGGAGCAAGTTGCACCCGCGAAATAAACGGGACCAAAACGCGATCCTTGGCCCCGAAACTTAGGTGAAAACTTGGACGCTCGATCGCGCGAGTCGGCGTCGTGTCATTTGTACGTAACCGTGCGCACGTTGCCGGCGTACCAACCGTGCCATGGTCGCCGAAGAAATTGCTGGCACATTCGCGGGGCGCCGTGCACGAAATTGACACGTGCGATGCAGACAAAGAGGGACGATTGGTTTTGGCGTCGATCGAACTGCGCTGGTGACCTTTTCCAGTCGATAAATAACGTCAATTTTTCGCATTAGCGTCGATGAACCAAGTTACGAATTAATAGGACCGAACCCGACGCGATACTTTTCTCAGACATCACCACCCTATAACTCCATTTTAATTTTTACTCCAACGTGGATGAACTAAACTGCAGCTTCCGCGAAAGAAAGTGCATTCAGACTAAGTGCAGTCAAATTCTTCGATACGAACATTGGTTTTCAGTTCAACATATGTGTAATTAACTACTTAGGCTTGACTCTTAATGAGAGTTTTCCATTGGCCACCGCACGAGGACATTTAAAGTCTGTCTTGCATGTGTACACGCTCCGATCCTACAGCAGGATTGATTGCCTGTCGCTTGGCATTCTACTTTTTTGCGTTTCCTACGTTTCTCGCTATTGGTGAGGTTCTACTAAAGTGAATGCCTAATTATCGACGCTACTATCGCTAAGAGACACATTCTTGATCTGTTCACAAGGTTTCATCCGTCAATTTGAGTTACATTAGAGACTGCAGGTTAGTCCATTCATGTGGAAGCAAAAAAATACCTCTGGTAAGAACTAGTGCAATAATGAAAAATGAATACGTATTCGAAAAAACTAATCACTAAAATATGAACGTCGAGGATAAAAGTTCCTTGGTATTTCATGAGTATACCACAGTCACTTTTCGTGAATAAAAACGTTAGATTCTTCGAAATGGACGGCAAGGTGAGCATACCAGATACAGCTGGTCGTTAAAGAAAATAATATAATCAACGAGTATTATGCAAATTACTTTATCCTATCATTTTCATAGATCGAGGTGTATCATAAGTGACACTCTTTATTATACATTTTTTTCTCGATCGATTACTAGGGATCACGCAAGAAAAACACGCTTATATTCCTCGAAGAGTACATATTTTCTGGTTTAACCAATAAACAACGATGTTTGTCATATTAATGAAATATTTCAACTAATTATTTTTTTGCCTTCTTCAGCCGTACAGGGATGTTTAATTCTCTGTAATTATTTCCAATAATTGTGAAATAGAGTAACAAATAATAAATATTGATTAGAATTGCATAATAGTGAAATAAAAAATACGGTGTTGGAAGGAAAATTGATAAATTTACTAATCATAATAACAAAGAGTACAATTATTTTTAAAAGAGTTAAAAATTATATTGTAAAAACAAATTTCTTTTCATAATATTATAGAATGAAATATTCCTGCTGAAGCACAAAGTACATAGATGTAACGTAGATGTCCGTCAGTCGGACTGTTTATTAACTTTATCCCAAGCAATAATTATGGTTGTTATTTCTTCCTGGGCGTCAAAGAATATGTTTCCAAACACGTGCTAATGCTGTTCTGAAGGTATCGATCGTCAAAGTGTTCTACATATGTCATGGAGTGAGATTATAATTTCAAATTGCAGACATCGAATTATGATACTCAACAAAAAATATCATCAGACGACACAGAGACGCGATTTACATTATTCACTGTTCGTTATTCACACATTTTTCTGAAACAAGATACATGTCTCGTAGAAACCCCTCTAGGTGGCGAAATTAAATGAAAATCTTCGAGAGTCCATTTTCCAGCCAATCTCCGGTGTCATTAACATAAAAGATTAAATTCTGTTTTTGTCAGAGTAATTTGCACAATGTTTGCAACGTCAATATTTCATCGCGATTATCCTAATGGGAGTATAAACTGTAACGCAGTGAAGCAATTAGCACCTTGGAAACTTGGGAAAAACAATTTTTTTTCCTCGGTATTAGATTAAATGTATTCATGTTTAACGATCCTATCCTTTGGCTAAGTTCTCTTCAGAAAAATAAAATATATAATCAGTAGACTGTAGATGTTAATGCAAATTTATATTCTAACTGATACAGATAAAGAAATAAAATTTCAAATAAAAGTATCTCTTATGTTCTGAACTTTTTCAAACTTTTTCAATCACAGAAGAGGTATTTTTTCTCTAGAAGATTAAGCTTCGAAGTAAGAAATAGATAAATAATTAATGATCGAATGCATTTTTTAATTGGAAAAATGCACTTTCATTGGCTATAAGTAGGTTGCAGATTTTAAAGTGTGTAATATACTGACTTCGAGTGAGCAGTTCCAAGAAATGGTGGGGGTAAGTACGCGTCTCTTGGAGAGGAAAGCATAACGCCGCTTAAGCGGTGTTCGTTGTATTTCTTGTGTTTCGAACCATTGTATACATAATAAAATACATAATAAATATAATAAATCCACCTTTATTAATTAAGAGGAAGAGATTCATTTTGTCAGTTAATATTTTTCTATTCTTTTTTAAATTCTGCCAAATGGTACTCAGCATGCAGCATGATAATAAAAATATTAGCGCATAGGAATATCAAGTTTAAATAAAGATAAAGGATAGCCGCCACTACCCTACTTCGCTAATTACAATCACCGTCAGTACCTATGCCTATAAATCTCATTTCAACAAGACAATTATTACCAATAATGTTCCCTTCAGATTAACCACTCTCGTACTCACGTTCTGAGTTTTGCATGGTGGCAGTCATGGCGTCCTCTATCCACCTTGGTAACTATCGCGATTCACCCCCTCGAAGCAATTCACACAACCTGCGAAAGCGCGAGCAGATCTTCGAATTATCACCGATCGTACAGAAACTCTGCGCATACGTCGACGGTGATCACCGAAACTGATCGTCGATCGACAAAAATACGACGGAAAACCGACAATTCTGGGACTGGTGACCGAATGCGAATCGGTGGAGGGGGTTGGTGAGCCACGACCGGATAGGTGGGGGTGGTTGTGTCACCTGTGAACCGCGACGCGCGTTCGACCGTCAAACGAACGAAAATGCGACGACCACGAGACACGTTGGCTCTCTTATAACGCGCGTCGAGTTCACCTTCAGGGCCGAAAAGACAAAACACGACGGTTTCTATGAACACGTTCGCTGGCCAGCGCGGACGTGACGCGACCGATGGTTTTGTTTGCGTCGGGATCTCCCTTCGATACACGACGAGGAACACGGCCCCCGTTGGCGAACGTTTCCTTTCCTCGTGAGCCTGGTCTCAACTTGATGGATCGGATCCACGGAGTGGGGTCAACGTGCACGGAGTGGGGTCAACACGCACGGACTGTAGCCTGGTGGAAGGGGTAAGATTGCTCTTACGAGGCATGAGTAGCGGGATTCGACGAACTGAGTGGGGGGATTTAACGCTGGGACCGCGGTCCGGTTTTGTGCGGGGTTATACTCGGCCGTGTATTAGGAAAAACCTACTTCCTGAGGGAATTTTTGATGTTTAAGACCAAAGGGCTTGACTGTTTGCGGCACAGGAATTCAGGTCATAAAATAGACTCATGTTGCACAGGAATTTTATTGCGTTTGAAATCAAACAAAATTGTTATATTTTTGTTCTTTGCATTTTGAAGCTGAAGGGACAAAAATTACCTACACTATATTCAAATCACATTTATAGTTTTAAGAATATTAAAACATAAACAATAAATAAGAATATAAAATGTAAATGTAATTCATGAATTAATACACATCTCTTACCACGTGGTTTCGAGAAGAATTTCCTTTTACGGTCGATTGAATTGTTCGCGTCATTTCATCGATACTGTTTCACCTCGGCTTGATACGAAAATTATCAATATTATATTCAACAGACGATAAGTCGACATACGTGACACTTCGCTATAATTTCCTCCATTATCACATAACACTATATCACAAAAAATGTTGCGATATAATGCAGTACGTTTTTCGATTTGCGTCGAAATGCGAGAACGAAGGCGTCCTTGGCGATTCATAAAATTATCTTCGTCGTGATGTTTTAAATTCTAGTTAACGATCTGATCTACTGATTGGATACGAGTGGTAACATTGGGTGGTATATAACATTTAAAACTGCTTCCATAATCAACTAATTTAGATTTGTGAGGATGGTCATTACGGAAAGAAAGCGAAGAGTACTGACTCGACGCGAGATGGGAGGAAGTAGACGATTACAGGTAAATTGAGGAAATAACAGAATGGACGAGGTAAGGTTGAAGAAAGGACATGGTAAGTAAAAAGTAAATCAAACCAAAGTCAGATATATCAGAGGAATGAGATAACCTGCTGTATAGATAGCAAGATTGGAGGAAGGTGGATACGATCAGACCTGGGCGCCTTGAAATAACCTTATTTGGTATACTATTTCCAATATCGTGTTATCTTATTTCATAGTTATTTCGGTTTTGAAATACGATTACGTTACCTTGTAGAAAAGTTTAAAACGTAGTTCATGCGGTGGTAGAATCGTTGCAGTATCGATTACAGTTCGTGATTTATTAAAGTTAATCCAATTTCGAAACAAAATTCGGAGCATTGAATTCTGTTTCTCAGAACTCTTTGAAGATTCCTTGATATCGTTCATAAAATTGTTGAATGCAAGTACAATTAGATGATCACAGAAAGTAATTTTTTTTCTAAAAGATAAGATAAAATTCGTTCGATACAAAGTTAAGACACTCTCAACCTTTCGAGGGACAAATTTCAAATGTTTTTTTTTTTGTTTTAATCGAATACCTAAAATCAAAACAATCTTTACGTGTAATGAATATTGCATACGTTTTAATTAATGTAAGGAACTGTGATCGTTAATAACGAAAATGTTGATATAAAAGCAAACGCACGTATAAATCTAAATGTCTCTTAAGATGCCCCCCCAGATCATGATCAATTAAGGAAACAAATAATTTCTACCAATTCATGGTTGCTTAACAAAACACAGAAAAATAACACGGAAAAATGGATTCTTTAAACGTGTTTAATTAGAATTCAGATAAATGTCTTTGTAAATTTTTAAAAATTTTTGATGTGTCGTGTGAGTCGCTAATGTCAAAAGGTTTCCCACCCCTGCCATATACCTTTCAAGGTCGGAGTGCACTGATGTATTGGGCCATTCGTGCAGCAGACTCGAAGGGGAATTGGATTATCGTTCCCTTAAGAAATTGATGCGGTAGAGCTGGAAATTGGAATACGGTGCATCGAGGTACTTCCGAAGTAAATGGAGCGGGGAAGTGGGGCACGGTGTTTTGAGTTATTCATGCGCCAAACAGAGTGAGGAATTGAAGTAAGATGGTTTAAGTTATTCAAACTCTAATCGTAGCTAAGAATTAGAATATACAAACAGCATTTTCAGAACAATTGCCTCGGGCAGAAATTAAACCCTTCGAAAGGGCATTATTTTAGTTCCTTAATGGTATTTTTCAAATTTTTATCTATCATATCTATCTTCGAATAAATAGTTTCTGTGATACTCACTTTTGTTCTCCATATATGGGTGACAGTGTTTTTTACTGAAGAATTTAAAAAAGATAATGCTGAAAGTCAAATGTCAAAGAAAATGAATATAAATGAAATTCTTGAAATTTTTGAATTGTGGAATAATATCAGTATAATAATTCTTTAAATTATACCAAATTTTCCTTTGCAATATTAATCTTCTACGAGACTGTTCTGAAATACCTCCAGTTATTCGAATCACCATGTAAAGTTCTTAGTGCGGAGGAGCTACATTGTTTGGTGCTTCTGCTGTTGGGAAGAGTCCATAGCTTGGGAAACTTTTCACTGTAATTTTATAATCTCCCGGCATTGCATTGTTAAATGCTTGCGTTGCATTTGCAATGGTGATTACGTTAAACTTTTCGTTCACGAATAGGTTAACTTTGTTTCGTTATTCGCTTCGTTACGAAGAGTGGAGGCGTCGTGATTGCGTTTCCGCATTCTTGAAAAGAGTTCTTCATTTCTTTGCAAGTTATAGAAATTCGAATAGTTTCTGTGGTGTTTATGAATTATTTATTATTCCAATACCTGTAACCACTAAGTCTGACCTAATAATTCTCTGCAATTATACCTAATAGGGTCTAATCAATTTGTCACCTGAATACAAATGACTTGCTTGTTTATAGTACATCGTAAACTATTCACTATTCTGTCAACATGAATGACCGCCTTAATTTAATATTTTTCATAGATTTCCACCTACAAATGGTCTAAAAATCTCTAAATTTCTTTGCAATTTCAACTCCAAAATTCATACTATCACAGTTCGGCAAGTTCAAATAAAAATTCTTCCTTCTGTTAGTTTCACCATTTCTTCGAATCATTTTCTTTTTAATAAACTTCGTTATCGACAGATCTCACAGTGTAATATTAGCTCGTCACGCGACGAATGGAAAATTAATGGAAGGGGTACATTTGAAATTGGAAACGAAAGGACGAAGTTAACAGATAGTAGTATTTATCGGCAGCGAACGAAACGAAAGTTTCTTCTGGCGTTCGATGCGCTGAGGGCTAATTATAAATTTTAAATTGTCTCATACGTAATACCGCTAGGAACGTATTAATTATTCAGATACGTGTGGAAGCGCCGCGGTTCGCCAGTCTAAAAACAATTCGTTGTATACGGAATCGAAAGGCTCTCGAATTTTAATTAACCGCGCTCCCTGTTTCGCTCGGCGGAGTGTAAAACTAGAATTGTTACACGCAACGCAGTCGGTACGATCGATCAGTATGAATACAAGACGATGATTGCTAACGAAGCTGAGTTCGAAATGTCTTGCATTCATCGTTGTACAGTAATGATGCAGAAATTATTGGAACGAAGAAGAGACATATGTAATGCTGAGAGAGTCATTTTAACGTAATTATAGTCTTCGTAAGCTATGTTGCATGTTGAACTGCCATTCCATTTCTAATTAGGAGAATATTAACATTTTCAAATAATTAATTTCAATTGGGAAGAGTATGTGATATAATTATAAACTTGACAAGCTATATTACAAACTGGTCTGATCTTTAGTTCCTGTTGTTATAATAATCTAATCAAAATTAATTAAAGAAAAGATAGGAGGAGTTAGAATATTTGCATATTCAAAAAATTAAATGCAGTTATGAAGAATATAATGAACATAATATTTAGTCTAGCTACAAAGATTATTTAGGAAGCAGAGAAGTAACTGTGACGTAGATCATACCGTGTAGCAATTTCTGGATACTTTTAAGTGAGCAAGGTTCTCAGGCGTTGCCTCTCAAGGATAATTTTATCATAAAGACGCAAAAACTGAAAGAGAGTACTGGTGTGCCAATTAAGTTTAATTTATCATGCCGCTAATTTGCAATTATGCCTGCACAAGGAAATACAGGTCTTGTATGGTCGCTTTCAATAACAGAATAATTAAATTATGAATTATCGCAAGAGTCCAAGTTCCTTTTGAAAACAAGAAGCTGCAGAATCACGTATGAAATATAGGTCGAACTAGTATTCAACAAAAAAAATTATACACGTTGTACATGTAGAACGAACCTTGTCCCAAATCTCGATTTCCATAAAAGGTTACTGTTTTTTGACCTATATCAAGACAATTTTTGTGATTTTTTTTTGCAATCAAACGACATAAACTTTTGAAATTTGATAAGTTATTTATACGTATGAACGGTTGTAATTTTGATAAATTTGAAATTTTGTTGATATAATTTCGTAGAAATATTTGGAAGAGCTTAAGAAGCAAGAATATAAATAAAAATATATTTTTTACCCTAAATGAAAGAATACCATTTTAAAGTTTCTTGTTCAATCAGCCTAATGAAAAGGCCTGTAACATAAATGCATATACCATGGAAATATTTTAAGGATCTTAAGTAATAAGAACATGAACAAATATTAATTTGTTGACCCTCTCAAAAAAGAGTACATCCTTGATGGCATCCATCTCAACCACCCCAGCAAGAATCGATCAAGTCCCCAAAACTATCAGCTATTCAGTTTCCAATCAGCATCAAACCTCTCCACCTGAAATCCTTACCATAATACAAGAAATCATGCTTTAATTAATTTAACCTACCCGTATAAATACTAATTGTTTTCAAAACTCTGCTTCTACACCAGGATTACAATTCATCAATTTAAATTATTTCAGACATTTTATTATCGCTCCACTATCACCCAAGAATTTTGTATGCATTCAAGAGAATTATTCAGTCATCAAGTCACGCATCCATCCAATCAAACTCACCAACGCGAGGTCGTTCCTTAAGTTAGTCTTCAACGCGTTCACCACATCCGTGGACCCAAAGCTCTCACCGATCCTTCCACAACAGACGTAAGGAGTTCTCAACAAAAAATCCTCGGGGTTCGCAACGGTACCCAAAGTCTTCGAACACCTTTCACGAGTTCCCTCGATCGCTCCACACCCACTGAACAACACTCGTCAAGTTCTCCGCTAAGTCAATGGACGGAGGACAGTCTTCCACCTGCGATTGAGCAAATACTGATCTCGCTGGCGTGCTAAGATAGTGGCGAAAGCGGATCGTCACGCGCAAATGTATGATCCGTGAACCGAGGAACTGAAATTCTTTATAAACGAATCGAGTATCCCGCTACCATGAGCTTTGACCTCCTCGCGATTGATGACGAATCGATGATTAGTCGTTACGTTGCATTCCTCCTTCCTGTCATCGATGTTCGGCGAACGCAAGCATCGATAATCGGAGTGGAATAATCGATCGGATCCGAAGCTGTTTACAATGGTTTCCCTACTCCGCCGAACCCTCCACCAGCGGACGGGGATGTTTGTTTATCGGTTAGACGGCGATCGGGTTATGGGGTGTTTATAAATATAGAGACACGGTGAACTTGGTGACTGAACGTGACGACGCGCTGGTGACGATGGTAGAACGTTGGGTGGGTCAGGGTGATCGATCGCCTCTAGGGTTCTCCGAGTGCCGTGGGTGTGGATGGAGAGGCTTTGGTTGAGGCTTTTTTCGAGGAAGAAGGCCATGGGTAACGTATTGACTGTCACAGGCTTGTTACGGGGGTACTTTTTTTCTGGGTTAAAAAAAGATTCTTTTTATTATTATGCTCAATGGTGAGTTGTTTTTTTTCGGAATATTTCTATTAAATTGTATTAGAAAAATTTTAAATTGTCGAAGTTATAACTAGACTGCAAATGGTTATGCATCTATGGCAAATATGGGTAAATGTATAAGCATGTGCATGAATGCGATGTATAAAATATCAACAATAAAATGTATGTTGAACTGTTTAGAAGATTAAGCATATTTTCGTTGAAATCTCAATTCTTTATCTATATCTGTAAAAATATGAATTTACGTAAGTATCTCTGTCTAGTTCTAACCGTTTATATCACGAGTCACATAATATTATTCTATAGAATTGTATTGTAAGAAAATGTATTCCCTGTCAACAGAGTTCACCTCCTTTTAGAGATGAACGATCAAGCTTGAAATAATATAAGTTTAAACTTGTATTAACCTGTGGCACCTATTAATCATTTGATGTTGTCATGATGACTCGGCGAAAAGTTTAACTATGAATCTTTATTTATCACTAACCTGTAGATATTTATGACAAATGCAAATACACAAGGATGTGGACAAATGCGTGAATACATAAAATATAAAAATAAAATACACGTTACAACATTTAGAAGTCTAGAACATTTAAAAATATACTTTAATTTAAGTTTCTGTTCTTCATTTACACAAATTTGGATAAACATTCTATTTACCACTGTAGTGGGTTTTTTTTCCACGTTATAGTATTTAAAGAAACTTAAATCCTCTCAGATTCTAGGAGGTCGAAACAAATTATTGAAATAAAACCGAGCGACTTAACCAATTCATGGTCGAATCGTTAAAGCTCAAGTCCTAGCCACATAAACTCTTCTATTTTGTTCAAAATGAAGGAGAATTCGATGTGATACGATTATGGAAAATGTGAAGTTCGAAACATTTAAAAATTTGAATAACTCTTGGAAGTTGAAAGATGTTCGATCTTTAGGGCGCAAGAGGAATCAAATATTGACCCGCCGGCGTGCATAGAGAAAACGCAATATCAAAGCAACATTCGTTGCGGCTTCAAAGGTCAAACTAAGATTAAAAAAGTGTATATTCTTATTGACCCATGGCATCTATCGAAACTGCCGCGCTATCCCACAGAAACATTTAATTCTGAATATTTATTCGGTATCGTATCGATCCTTTCCATGGCACAGTATTTAAAGTAACTTGTAAACTGAACGTACACAAATGTACCGATATCCTTGATGACGTTGACGATGAATATTTATTCGTTATTTTAGTGGTTTCTTCCTTGACTAAAACTCTGAAAAGACAAACGATACCATAGTATGTCGAAGGACAACGCATGAGAATCTATACAAAAGTATTCAGAGACGAATTATATTCCTGGAATTAAATAAAAATGGTTATCTATCGACCTTGAGCTGTACCATGTCATGCTAAAAAATTGAGAAATTAAATAATGAATATTTATTCACAATTTTAGTAACTCCTTTTGAATCCTTATTACATGCACAAACACTATTTTCTATCTTGAAATTTAATTATTATCACCGCCAACTGACTCGATAAACTCTTTGCAGTATTAATTCACGTGGAGAACGTGAAGCATTTGTAATTTACTTACAAATAAAATAACAAAGTGAGAAAAGAATTATTCTCTTTCGGAATAAGTATTTTCTTATTCCCCGAACCTCAACTGGTAACGCTCGACTACGTATACACTATATTTTATTCAATTCATGAAGTGTGAATGTCATCTTCAAAGAAATTTTCCTTAATCGTGCACGTTGCACAAAGAATTTTTCATAGAGAGTTGAGGCACGCGGAGAGAGAAGACGGAAATGCGTACTTCCATTTACGACAATGTTTCCCTCTCCAAAGCATAACTAAACTGTCAACCGTCTCAAACTTTTCGCAGGCCACTGTGCGCAAGCACAAAGGGGTACTTCGTGCACCAAGACCAATACTTCCACCGCGATATTACAATGGGTTTCCCAGGGACCAAACGCGTCCATCGATGTCCTAAGGGTTTTATGCTGTCCGTCTCTTTTGGTCAAAGGAACTTCAATCCTTCGAATGCAACGAAGCACGTAGCTCGTTGGAAACATTTGTATTCATCACCATTGGCATCGTGGAAACGAATGATAGACGTGTTTGTGACTTAATGTTAGTAGTTTTCCAGCCGCAGCCAAGGCTTGCGTTTATGCATATGTCGACAGAAAAAAAACTATAGCGATATGTATGAACGGTTTTTTATAGAAAAATCTGAGAATGTTAATCGTCGCATGGTTGGAGAATTGATATTACGAATGGCGGCACTGTAATCGCTGCGAATAATAAATAATCGCTCCAACTCCTATCGAGCCAGAGATCGTCAAAGTGGTTCTTCGATGTCGTTACCATTGACGTCAGGTAGATTTTTAATAGCAGATTTTGACGATAATACAATATTAAATGGAGAGACTCCGTTCACTTCATTGAAGATATAGGACAATGCGTTACAACCACGTCACTTGAATAACTTGTCTATTTTATCAGTCTTGCTGAGGGTCAAGAGGGATGTAATCTATAGGTAGGTCTCTTGCAGTCGAAGGTGTAGAGGAGATGTAAAGGTCAACTGTGCCCTTCTTAAAAGTATAATGGTATGTCTTTCTACGTAGGTTCTACTATAAGGCTCCGAGTCGCGTACAGTGACCTATAGACAAAGGTCACTCCTAGCCGTTGACCTTGTTTTCTGTGGTTCGAGGGGGCTGGCGAATGTCACCATCAAGATGAATAATAAATAACATGTTTTATAAATAAATAATATGTATAATATGTGTAACAATATATAAATAAATATTAAATAAATAATACATCTTGCAATAATTATGGTTGAATAAAAAATGAATAAATTTTTCCTATATTTTTTTGCTTATCTGTTAATAGTGTTTTAAGAAGTGTACAGCATTCTTTGGTTAAAGGTCATCCAAGATAAATTACGACGAAAATATGTAATTTACACAAAAAAGAACCGATCGAATGGTTTCGCATCTACTCTGGTTGTTGGTTATATCACTGTTGTAATCGTTACACGAATCGTAGAATGTAAACAAACATTCAATCACGTTGAGCGCTCTACATTTATCTGTATCCATGGATACTATTTTTAGTCCGTGGCATGCTACCGAGGAAAGTGCACTTATGTAAAATCCAAACCAATAAAATGCGTTATGCGAAACGGAGAAAGTTGGTATGGGTTTTAATTTATAATAAATGTCGTCAAAGTATTTGATAATGGTGTGATATTATTACGAGCCGCTTTGGAGCATTCGTCGGCAACCGTGAGTCAAACAGGAATTCACAGTGTCATAACAACTGACTCACCAATCAAATACAATATAACAAAGTTATTCTGTTCCTTTACCTTTGTATCGATTATCAATGTTTGTCTCCAACACTACCAAAAATAATTTAAAATTTGATATTCCAGCTTTCATCGATTTTATTTTAGTAACTTTAATTTTAATATTCCCAGATTCTCTTCAGAAGAAACAGTTTCATGTAACCCATAATATCACTTCAGAAACAATAATATTTCCTTGATATTCACGTTATTATTATCTTCTTGAAACAATAATTTCCCCGCAACTTTTATCTCATCCCTCTTCTACAGACGAAAGAGACGTTTCGAACTCTTCATTTTCGTTCCCCCTTTGTTCTCCAATTGTCATTCCAGCATTCTGGGGCCGGATCGTTGCTCGTGATTCGTCGTTTCACAAAGGAACGGTGACTGCAAAGTTTCCACGAGTATTCTTGAAACACGACCTGTTCCTAGTTGTTCCATTGCTAAAACCAGCACGGCCAGAATTTTATCTGAGATCCTCAAGGCGTACAGGTTTTAAAGAAATGGAAACGAGAGAGAAGTCGTCGTGAATAACGAGTGGCCGCTTTTTCCAAAATTTTCCATTCTCCTTTCCAGTGGCTCTCGAAGGACACCGATTACACAACGACGATAAATGGGAGGGCGAACAATTACGTAACCTTTCACTTTGTTCACGTTCCTTTTGGTAAAATTTCATTGCTCCGAGAGTCTAAACATTCTTTATGTTCGCAGGATCGCATTGGTTGGTAAACAGAAGCGTTTAAGGATTTCGTTTGATTTTTTAATTGGACGCGTTTCTTTAAATAGACTCAGCATTCGTGCATGCCATGTTTAGAAAGGTAGATTATAATAACCAGATACATATACATATAATTACTCCGCGCTGAGTATGTATTTCCTTCTTCCCTGTCCTTTCATACTTCGTCTTAATTCTGTGGTTTCCTCGTCGAAATGCTTCTAACACCTTTTACTTCATTTGATTACGACTTCACTGACCGATTATGTTTAAATTGTAGACTTTCGATAAAGAAACAATGTAGCATTAAGACGTCACAGTAGAGTGAGTATGAAGTGTACTTGTTCGGAAGAATGCATCGATAATAATCATCTACTCGTCTAAGAGCTTGCTTGTCTGTTTATCTATTCGTTTGCTTGTCTAATGAAAGTCTAAAAGTTTACTCGTCTAATAAGGGTGCAACAGTCTACTCGTCTAATCGACCAATAGGAGTGTAAAAGTCTACTTTTACATATTTATATATGTAATTATACTTTATTATTTTTCATACATACGAGCACATGCCTAACGTGTCCGAAAACTCGCAGTCCAATTAGGGTACCAGATAGCTACTTGCACGAGACGAACAAGATTCTCGTTCAATTAGCAAAGCCATTATCAACCGGAACGTCACAACAATTCATCCGTCACTTTTTACCGGGTCGACGAAAGGTAAACTTTTACTTCCTGTATGCTCACGTTTCCGATGGCTGTGCACACGTGCGCGCGTGACGTTTCATGCTTGCTTCCGGCTTCAGATGTATTTCGCAAGTTCCCTTTCTAAAGCTCGTACAGATATCCAATACCGTTGATCATACACGACTCCAACGCGTATGAATAGACACACCGAGTGAAATTTCGTGCGATTCGATTAATCGTTTTATTCTGCTACCAATCGTCCGTTCGAGTTGCTCGTTTTGCCTTTCTCATCGTTCCACCTGCAACATTGAGCCTCTTATCTCCTTATCTAACACAGCCACGAAATCCCTGTACTTGTTTTGCATTCCCTCGCGAAAGTAAATGCTCTTCCTCGACGGTACCGATCAATATTTATCGATCAACGTTATCTACTCGCCTGTCAATATTAATTAATTTCTCGACCAGAAACGAGTAACGATGAGTTCACACGCCCTGTTCGAAAATAAATGCGATTGTGACGCAATCGATTTCTAATATGAATACGATGAGACGAGTAAATAAACCAGCGAAAGGCAACGTGGATGGTTGAGAATGCGCGAGTGATTACGAAAGTTATCCAAGCGAATGTTTGTTAGTTTTACTCCATATACAGGGTGTCCCAAAAATGTTGTAACACCTTGAAAGAGGTGGTTC
>NW_026534333.1:8413854-8580160 GCF_026225885.1 Hylaeus anthracinus | reverse complement strand
GAACCACCTCTTTCAAGGTGTTACAACATTTTTGGGACACCCTGTATTTCGCACGTGGACGACCGATGTTGAATCGATTAAATAATTCAATTGGTATTAGTATCGAACTAGTATAAAGGGTGTAATACTAGACTTGTATATACATACTCATATTTTCAACCTTTTGGCTTACAACCACGAGTAAGGCTCGTGGTAAGGGATTTGGGCCATAAACAATAAGCACCAGTCTGAGTCGTGATATGTTGTTTGGGCTTCCTACCTTCTTGTTTACTATGGTCCGAGCGATCGGGAGATAGCGTGTAGGTCAAAGGGTTAAAACATTTTTTTAATAAAACTGTGACCTACTGATTTGTTTTATTAACTGTACGATGTGACACGTCAGAGGCGATTTTAAAGTTCCGAGGAAAAATAGTGTTATCACTCCAGAAGTGACCTCATAGTGCAAAGAATCAAGATAGATTTACTATAGAGTCAAGAGAATTTTACCATTTTATTTCAGTTTTCCAATACACATGTAACTAACATTTACTAACATTCTATTTATTAACATTCTATTCTTCATCTGTGTATATTATATAAAAATATAAATTTGCTATTCATTTAAGATTCTAACAGTCTACTCGTCGATTCATCTACTCGTCTAATAAAAGTATAAAAGCTTGCTCGACTAGGAATCCAAAAGTCTACTCACTTGAAAGTCTACTCGCCTATTCATCTACTCGTCTACTCGTTTACTATTTAATCATTCGACATCCGCAATCCACTAAAATCAGTCTTGTTAAAATGGTTTGATAGTCCAGCAGAAGTTCCTTGATACAAGATTACTGCTACTTGTCAATTAATTCCAGTAATAGAGGTTTCTCACTTATCCAAGTTTGACGATACTTTTGGAAGAAGGATGTCCACGTTTCACCATATTTCTCATTCCTTCGTCTTGATCTCCGTGCTCTAGTCCCCGATTGACCCAGTTCAAGGAACCACGAACGAGTCTAGGGGCTTTAACAGGAAACCGCAAGTTAGCCCGATGACTCAAGGCGATACCAGTCTCGTCCAGGAAGCGATGTCGTCGGCGACAACTCGTCCATTCTGGCCAGGCGATAGTATGCCATGGCGGGTCGCGCAACTTTCACGCTCTCAAGCTTGTGCATAGACACGGAAGAAACTTGAAACCGGCCCAGCGAGTACTCTAGTAGTCGCAGTGCACGCAGGATCACGGTAGCGCTTGGATCGCGACGTGTCCTTGACAGACCAACCCCTGGTTCGTAATCGTTCGAAGGGTGAGTACTCGAGGAGCCTGTATCTCGATTTTCCCGCAGTGCTTCGATCGTACATGCCAGCTGGACATTAAACTATATTTTTTTATCTTCATACCAACCAAACCTGGCCCAGAAACACGAGTATAAATATTTTCTTTAATTCATTCAGTTCTGTAAAACTGTACACTTAGCAAAACAATTAAATTTTATTAAGGGGAGAATGAGTAAAACGGGCGAAAATATATTTCTTTTAATTTACGATATAATTACTTTTGATTTCTATCAGAAGACAAGGTCTTATCGAGCCTATTCTCTAAATTCACATATTTCGATTTCCATTAGAAAAAGTTAATTTTGTTCCCTGCTTTTTCATTGTTTAAAGTACTTTGTATTGTACATTTTGGTTTCGTTTGGAAGAAGGAAATTATCCATCCTGTTTTTGTTATTTCACTTTTTATTTTTTTTTATTGATTTAAAATAACATTACCCACGTCTAATAATATTATTGTTTATCAATTTTACTAACTTGTTCAAATATGTAAAATTTACTTCTTGAAAGATAAATATAAAATAAACTAAAATGCGTTAAATAAAGGGTTAATCTTATATAATCGAGTTGTCGACCTCACTGTCCCTCTAATCTAACTAGTATAGTAGTCTACCTTAGCCACACATCAATCTCAATATCCGCACACTTTTAAAATAAAACATCTAAGAAGAACTAAGACAGAATTGAGTGTTCGAAGTCGTTAGAATAAAAATAACGAATTAATGGTATTACCGAACCGAGATTTGAACTAGATTTCTTGATTATGCAACGGGTATTAGAGTAGTGCGATTAGGGTTATCTGAATTGCAATAGTAGTCAAACTTACACGTAATACTGTTGCGGTTGTCCGAGTTAATATAATTTATGTAAGATTAGAACAGCCTTATTTCCAGAAAATGAAATATGCAAGAATGTGTGTATTATTTCTTCTTCGTTTTTCAATACGTGCAAAATTTTTACGTGGGTGTGAATATTACTGATTTTTTGAAGCGTTTATTTCCATCCATGTTTGTTTATTAAATGTCATCTTGAATTTATTGAATGTCAGTTTTAAAAATGTTTATTTACTAAATGTCATCGATGTGCATATTATCGAAATTGGAGTAGCATAGTTATTGGAGATGTGGCTCGTGAATCATGTCAAAGAAGAGAAGACTATCAGTCTTGATCCACACTAAATCCTTCAACCCTTTACGTTTCATTTTTGAAAATCAAATTATTATATTTTATTTTGTCGCAACTTTTTAATTTTCTAATTTGAAGTAATTATATTATGTTTCATCGAAATCACTCTGTTTACTATTTTTTCCCTATTTATAATTAACGTACGAAGAATATACACAATTATACATGTTTCTACTATCGTTGTTTTTATTTGATCTTTTTTTAAAAACACGTAAACCATCGAACGATTTTTTAGTTCACGGTTTTCTCGCGCGTTCTGTCCACGGACCAAACAACAAAAAGGATGGCTCGCCAATTATAGAACAATGGATAGATCGATAAGAGGGGTTCACTTTTTAACATCGTGCTTTAAAAATAACGATTTTTGTTTTATTTTAATTCATTAAAATACACGTCGCACGAGGATGCATATAATTTATGAACGAAGGAGATACGTAATCGAGAAAACGTTGATTTCGTTTCTAAAATCTCTGGTGGTTGAATATTTATCATATTGCACATAGCGAATAGTTCATATGTTACATGACGTGAAAACTGCCAACGTTAGTTTGAACTTCGAACTTTGATCTGCATGCTACAAAGTCACCGATTTATGCAACACTGATGTTATTTAAAAACATGTTTTAAAGAATCATCGGACGAAGTAAAAATGTAAAATATCTTTCCTCGAGAGAAGATCAAAAATATGTATAGCGATCACATTTAAATTCCTCGTCAACAAAATATTGTTCGTTTAAAAATGATCTAAGACGATGATAATAAGTAGACTACGAATGTTTATGCGAATTCATATTGTGTACAGATTCAGATAAGGAAGTGAAATTGAAATGGAAGTATGGATTATTTTCTAAACAGTGTAACGTGTATTTTATATATTTTTATATTCACACATATCCTCATACAGGTTCCCACATTTTCACTTGCCATAAGTGCACAAACATCCGCGTCTAATAATAAGTTTCTACGAATGAGAAATCATTCTTCCATGGTAAAATCGAATACTAGAGCGTAGAAGAAAGTGTTCGTTCCTCCAAGAGGTTTGGATGTTCTTTATAAAATGTGAATTTATATTTTCTATACAATGTTGCTCCTTTAAAATGATCTACGGCGATGATGATGAGTTTCAACGAATGAGACATCAATCTACCACTGTAAAATCGAATGTTAGGGCGAAGAAGAAAGTCTTCATTCTTCTAAAAAAGTTGAAAGTACTTCATAAAATGTGTGTTTAAATTTTCCATACAATGTTGCTTCTTAAAAATAATCCAAATGATGCCGGATAATGAATAGATAACGAACGTCGACGAATAATGAATCGTTTTAAGAAAATACGATGGTATTGTTGAACCAGACACCTACGTTTGCGGGAATGAAAAGAAACTTGTAAAAACATGAGCATGGGTGGAACGACTAGAACTACCATAAACGATCCTCGTCGAACCGTTGACTGATTAGCGGTTACGTCGAAAACGAAGTCGAACGATGGGAAAAAGCGTCGGTGTTGCGACAACGTCTAGGACAACCGAGAAAGTGGTAATGAGACGCTCTTGTGCGGCCCGTTGCATCAACGAACGTAATAACAAGTAACTGCATGCTACATCTCGATAACCAATGCACGTGGAGTGCACTGCTTGCAGAATGCAGAGTGAAACTGAAATGATGAAATCCGCGATTCCAATTTATAGGAGAAATCATGGTTCGACTGTAATTGACCATTTTGCGATTATTTTTGCAATTCATTACGTGAACGCAATCGTGACAATTATTTAATCGGTAGTTATATCGGTAGTATTATTGATTCAGTAATTCTCGTGTTTATCGCATTTTATAGTCATATAAACAGACCTTTAATCATTTCTGTTATTTAATAATTTAGTGGTTCTTGTAAATTGTAGTCAGAAATTCTTCTTTTCATTAGTTTTCATTAGCTTTTTTACCGAGGACACATCATTTCGACTATAATTGAATATGCCATTATCGCATTGATTAATAATTAATAAGTCCATAAAGTGTTATGATTATGATTAGTCTAGAGTTCGAAACTTTCGCGTCCTGCCTTATGATTTACCATTTCCTATAAAAAAGAACCAATTATACCTTTCCTTTCGAAAATTTCCTTTTTTTTTTTTTTATTTTTTGCTAATAACAAATTTTCAGTGAACGCAATAGTAAGAATTTACGAAATAATTCTTTTTGAAATTCTAAACTGCTCCAGGGGTTATAGAATATTTATAAAAATGTTCGATATTTAAACAAAATTATAACCATGCTGTCAGCTTCGAAACAGTACTTCCAGATTGGAATTTAAAGTGATTGAACACTGAGGAGTACAGTCAATCGCGAGAAGCGAGATTCTAACTATTACTTTCTCCTACCTCGTGTACGTGCATCGTAATGCATCGCATGCAGCGCGGGAACCCACGACAGAAGTCGCGTATGATGCAGCCGTTAGTGAAAGCATTGGGCCGTGGATGCAACAGGATGACCATGACACGTTTCGCAACTCGATGATATCTTTGGTAACTCGTTCGATGCAACTTGCACGGGGCTCGATGCGGTCTGTGCGTTTTACTTTTCAATGGATGCATCGTTGCAAACTTCTTACGCGTTTCCGTAAACGCATTTCTCCGACTCTATTCGAAATTTTTACGAGAGAAAATAGGAATAAATTCTAAGTTCGTGTTCAAAATTTTCTTGACACTCAATTGTGTATTCAGGTTCGATGTGGTTCTTCTAGATGTTGAAGAAAATAAGGGAAACAATATATGCAGATCAACATCCTTATACATTTTTCCATATATCTATCTGCCATAAATGCGATAAACATTCGCAGTCTGATAATTACAATTGAACACGAAAGATGATGCCGTTCAAATATCAAAAAACAAAATCCATAATCTCCTTTATTTAAGACTTTAAAGAATATGAATTATCCTGTCTCATCTACCGACTAAATCTTATTTCGTTTCATGCATTTAGATTTATGCAAATACGACAAAGAGATCTCAGAGAAAATCTCTTTAATATTCTGTTCAACGAATGGAAACGTTTCAAGTTTCCAGAATCAGGGTTCGGGGAAATTGAACACGTTCTGATTCGCATTTTGTGCAATGGCGCACATGCAGTCGCTTGGACTGAAAATTGTCCATTAATCACGATTACGCATTGGTGTTCATATAATATTCTGCATACGTAAACAAAACTGGTTTATTAATCCATGAAAAATATTGACTACACGTTGCACAATAACAACGAGTAAAACTTTAACGTTTACTAATCTTATTTAAATACCAAGATTTACCAATTTTCTCAGGATTCCAAATTTTACTGAAATTAAAATCTACTATTTTACAGTAACAATTTGAATATATTCGTTTCGATTTAAAATTTAAGTGTCATCTACACTGTAATTCATACAGAACAAACTTGTCGTAGACAAAGCATTTCGGTGATAATAGTTGATATTAAGTCTAATACTAGATCGCTCGACTACTTGACTACTAGATTTTGACTACTTGACTAGTAGACTACTTGGCTACTTCCCTACTATGCATTGATCTACTCGCCATTTAGCTTTCGCAATTCGTTCAACCGTAGGAAAGTTACGCGCACGCAGTAACGAACGATCGGGCGAGATTTGTCTTCGAATGAACTTGGGTGCCTTGAACTTTGGAACCTCTGGTGGTTAAGCGTACAGGTACACGTCTCGCTTGAATAATTATTCCTGTCCGTATTCGGAACGAACGTTGCTGTCTCGCGAACGAAGCGGCAAGATGTTTATCCACGTCTTTAAATAGATAGTTTTTTTTTTTATTAATGGCTTCAGTGTCGGTTTCCTATTCGCAGAGTTCCTGCGTCGCCAACCAATAGAATATCCTTTCGCCGTCGATCTTGGGATAGTTTCATTGGAAAACTGACACGTTCGTTTCGCGATTCGGTTGGCCAACAGGTTTCATGTTTTCGCATAGACGAGACAGTGCAAATAAAGTTCTTCGGACGTTTCGCTTCGCGATGCGCGAACTTTATGTTTCCTTAAGTGTGGAGGCCATTGTTACTTATGGGATATTACACATTGTATAGCATTTTGTATTCATTGTTCGCTAATTATGCTCACTGCGTGATTGCTTTGGATAAGGTTATGGGAATGAAACTCTCGTAATAGTTTGTAGAAAGCAGGAATTCGCTTCCAAACCAAAGATGCCCCTTTTTGAGCATCTTTGGTTTGGAAGCGAAAAATTCATACAGGTCCGTTCACAATGTCACCCTTAGAGCAAAAACTTATCATTTTTACATATATTTTATGCTATATGTTCATCTTTTTCAGGTATTAAATCATTTTCGAAGTAATTGTTAACGAAGTTGGTAGGTAAATTAACTGATGATTGAAATCGAATATATACATGGTGTTTTGTTCAAATCAGAGTTGATATTATTCATGAATAAAAATTAAGACGAAAAGCAAAGTCATCTTATTTTAGAGTTTTTTTTTCGGAATACTGTTTCTGCACAGTTGTGAAAAGGAGGAGGAAGGAAAAAGATAAATAAAATAATATTACATCGTACTTGAAGCTGCCGTGGATCGTTTCATCTGTTACCGCGACTGTCAACGCGTTAAAGTAAATATAACTTCTGCAATTTTTTAATCAAATGGAAATCCCGTTGGTCGTAAAGTAGGTACATGCATATCTCACGTAATTATGTTTATGTTTCTTCGCTTCTGTTCATCTAATTTTCATGATTCCTTTTAATGTCTCGATGGAAACGTAAAAACTAAAATCAAACTGGTTAAATATATTCCTTAGAATCCAATTTCATTATTTATCAGTTGGTTTACATTATGCAGTTACTGAATTTTAAGTATTTTTAGAGATTCGAAAATCTAATAACTGCTGAGTAAGTATTCCAATTTGTCCATACTACCAGGAAACAGAATCTATTCAGAATGTGATTCGTCGTCTTGTTAAGTGTGAATCGAATTTACATTTACATTAGTTGCATACATATTCGCCAGTGTTTACAATTTCTCATCTATAAGGAAGTCATGAAGTAGGAAGAGATGTCGCTAGATAGCATCAGTGTACAGACCGTAGAAAGAATGAGCTTCTGTTCACAGCGTGCCAGTCGCAAAGTGAAACGTGTTTGTAGCCATATTAGTTGTAAACAAAGTAGTCGATTTCAATGTTTGCTTAGTGAGTACGTCTTGCATTCGATGAATGTAATTCGGTGATTCTATTATGTTAACATGTCACTGAGCATTGCTCACACCATCTGGACTTGAACACATTTTTTATACAAAATTACAAATTACAAATTACTAAGACACCTATAAACGAGTAATTAAACACAGAAACAAATTCATTTTCCGAGTAAATTCTATAACTCATCAGAAAGAGAACTTGAAATCGATTATTTAGAATATCGTGGATAGACCATCGAAAACACTTTTCCCATAAATAAATGACAAAGCACGCCACCCAGAGAGAGGGATGATTTTATTTTCATTTTCCAAAAGCCTGCTTCAGGATATTGAAGGTGAAAAGTCGAACGAGGGCGACCCTGGGACCACGAGCCTCGAATCAGGGCGACCAATCGTTTTCCCTGACAATTCTCGAAGGTGAGGCCGCAGGTAAGAGGGAAACCGTCGATGCAACGAGGCAGGGCCCGTAGTGCAGCCAGTTGCATCACCGACCGGCATCGCTGCGCGAGCGATTCCGCGCTCACGGGATACTCGCGGCTCACAAACGACGTTTCTCCTGTCGATTTCTCGGCTTCACCACGCGAACTACACGACAGTTGCAATTACATGTTCGGTTACACCGTCCGGCGACGAAAGAAAAATTCCAACGAAATTGGTTTCAATAATCTCCTCGTAAATGGGTACATAAACAACAAAGACTGTAAAAAACGTAATTGAGTTCGGCCGCTGTCGCCTCGACGACACGCAGGAAACGCGATTTCAGTTGTGAGGAAATACCAGTCTCCACGATGGTTCCACGTGCAATTCTAGTGAATTTTAGAATTTTTTGTGATTAAAGCTAAAATGTTAGAGGAAAGATTGGGAGGCGTTGTATTTTGCAACTTTTGTGAGCCTTTCTATCGTGGTCTTTCAATATTTTAGTTTCTGTATGTTTGGATGTTTGACCAGTCTTGTACGTCGTGGTGATTAGACAGTTCTTGTGTTTTTTTTTTGATTATTTAAGATAATATCTGCAGGTTTAGATGTTTGATCAGGTCTTCGAATATTTGAAATAGTTTCTATTGGTTTGGATGTTTGACCAATCTTGTACGTCGTGTTGTCTAGACAGTTTTTGTGATTCTTTCAATATTTAAAATAGTTTCTACAGGTTTGGACGTTTGAACAGGCCTTTGAATATTTAAAACAGTTTCTGCAAGTTTCAACATTAGTCTAGTCTTGTAAATCTTGACAGTTCTTGTGATTCTTGTATATTTAACAAGTTCAGATGGCTGTGATTATTTGATAGCATTGGTTATTTAAACAGTCTTTAAAGTTTTGAATATTTGACAATTCGCATGATTCAATCTTCAAATGATCTTCATAGAGAAGTAAAAGTAACCCAAAAATTGCAGTCCAATGGCATCAGAAGAATTACCAAAAACTTTGTCTACACCCCGAAACAATTCCAAAACTCTTTCTCAAAGTGACACGACATTCAGCACACAGTTGCATCGAGGAATATACGAATCGAACGATTTTTCAATCCTCAGTAGAAGGAAATGAATCAGATCGTTTAAAAATATTGAAAAAAAGTTTTCAGACTGTTTCTTGTACAGTGGCTAAGGTTGCCACAAGTTTTCAGGAAAGTTACAATAAAAATAAAAGAGTTCATTTTCAATCTGTGAAGAGAATTTTGATAACCGTGAATTAGTGAAGATACTTTACGCAGAACGAATAGGACCATAACTTATTGGCCTTGCAGAGCGCATTTTAGAGGGAGAAAGTCGCGGTTGCATTGAAAGCCAGCGAGTCTGAAGCGTTCGTCGCCTGACGAAACAGTACCAAGTATCATTCTGCTCAATCGCGTCGTAGCACGACAAGCGTGTCTACTTAAAACAATCGACAATAAAACGATCCTCGTGTTGGCGTCGTTTGTCGCGGAGTAGGCGCGAATCTTGTATAAAAATAGACTTTACATAGGCTACTCGATTTCAACATTTGCATACATGGCAAGGAAGTAGTATTTCTGATGGACATTGTCGCTGCATTTTTTCCTCGGTTCGACGTTGAATATTTGGTGGAGTGTTGTGGAATATCCAATGAAAAAATTGCAAAGATCTCCGTTCGGTATGATTGAGGCTTGCAAAGTGCTTCGATGACGATTGCTGATTTTTCTTGTAACGCTTCGAGTTAGATGATCGATCTTTGATTTAGTGTTTGGATAACGTGTTGGTATTAAAGGATATTAGTTCCAAATATTTCTGACGTATCTACAGAGGCGCAGAAGTGCATCCTAAGGTGCTAAGGTTGTAAGAACGAGGATTTCAAAAATCTTTGGCAGAACACTCCTCAAGGAAACAGGATTTACTTCCTACATTCTCTCCTGTAAAGAGATACAAGGAGATCAAACATTACGAAACCACTAAATTCCACTAAATTGCCATTTGAAGTCATTTAGCCGAAAGAATTTCCAAGCTATTTTATCTAGGAAAGCAAAAGTAGACTGTAGACCAGTTGCAGTAAAAAATCTCCAAAGAGTTCTTTCCAAATCCTTAACGAAAGAAACTCAATTTTATACAACAAGAATTCCAAAACACACAGGAACACGCAAATAGATTCAAAACTGCCGAAACCAATTGCAATACAAACATCTCGTGAAAATTTCCAGATCTCTTTCCATAACAAGTAAAAAAAAATCTCAAAATTATGCCCTGTCTGAAACTTCGATCCATCCTAAACACAACAAACCGCACTTTCCCTAAAAGTTTTTACCCATTGACACGTTGACTGCCATTAATAATCGTCAAAATTCCTACGAGGCTAAACTTTAGTTTTCATACAATTAGAAACGACACAATCTAACATCTGCGGTAGTACTTCATTTTTGTGATCTCTAGAATTTACCCGTCTTATCCAAATCAATTTTCTTCGACATCTCGCTTTCAGAATTAATTTATTTATTCCTCATTCCTCGTCCTTGGCATCCATATGTGGGTGACGTGGCGGTCAACGTGTTAAAATTAAAAAGTGCCCCGCCTGAAATCCTCGACACGCGAGACAGTCGGGTGGCGGAGGCCTAGCGAAAAGTCTCTAAAAAAGATTCTCTAGGGAGTTGACAAAAGAAAGGAACGAAAACGAAACCGGTCTGAATCTCTCTGCACGAAGAACGATATCGCGAACAGTCGGCGGCACGCGCTCAGAACCGCATCGGAACGCGTCAGTCCGGGAGGTTATCTCTCCAGCGGATACCGGGTTGTCGAATGACGTGACTCCGTCGGTCAGCGCGCTCTTTCTCGAGCAGAGTCGTTCGCGAATGTGACGAGAGGGTGCACGATGCCGCAGGAGAACGAGATAACCGCGTTGGTGAACGGTGGTACCGATGGTGCGTCCTTGAAGGAGGATCGACAACCGAAGGAGATCTTCGGGGAGGATCTGCCGAAGGACAAGGTCGAAGGTGGACAAGGGCACCAGGAGGACCCGAACGGGATGCCCGAACTAAAGGACGACGTCGTCCAGGCTGACGACGAGGAGGTCGCCTTGGATCTCGGAGAACCCTCTCCGGAAGTAATGGAGTACGCCAGAAGGGAGATAGGGGAGACGGAAGAGGTCAAGTGTCGAACCATTCAAGAGCTGAGGGACATGATTTACGGTAATTGGCATTTTCTTGGTCGGCTGTGGTTTAGGCCTGTCGCGTCTAATTGGTGCTGGGACTTCCGTGACGTTGCTTGGGAATTTTTTTAACGGGTCGAGATTGTCAGGCTTGAATAATTCTGGGAATGTTTTCTGAGAGTGAAGCGAGCTGGAAAGGTTTTAGTTGAGTTAAGGTGTTGAGAAGTCTTGGAGAATATGAGAGACTTGATTGTTTGAAACGTTTTGAATGTTTTAAATGTTTAGCGAGTATTTGAAGGCACCGGAGTGTCTTAAATATTTGTAAAATCCAAGTGTTGGATATTGGGAAACTATTAGGGGTTCTTCAATATTTCAAGACTCCCGAGTACCTTACATATTCACGTAATGTATGCGTTGAATATTTCAGAAATTGTAAAGGTTCGTAAATATTTTAACAGTCTTGAAAGTCAAATAAAAATTGTTACATCTTAATATGCTAAATATTTGACAGTTCTTATTAATCTCCTACGTTAAAGAATTAAATAGAACTTTCTTATGTATCACTGAGATAGCATTGCATACTTTCATCATTATATAAATAATGAAATATGATGTAAATGATTAAATTTAATTACATGTCCAAACGCTACCGATGAATAAAGTGTTAAGAATTTGATTAAGAATTCGAAAACTCAAGTATCTTTTAAATGTATAATATGGTCTCGAAGACTTAAAAATCTGACGAGTCTTAGATACCCGCAAAAACTCGAATACTTGAAAAATGTAACAAAATTCCTGAATTCCAAGAAAGTGCGAAATGTTTTAAACATTGGAAAGCCTTCAAATAGTGTTGGATGTGTTTGGAAAACTTGAAAAATTTAAATATCCATAGACTGTGGAATATTGTGAACATTTAACAACGCTTATATAACATACTAATCTGTGTAATTACAATTCCCCGAGGCACTTCAATCATTTTTATGCCTCGAAGCTTACGAGTTTTTTCACAGTTCTTGAAATTATGCAACGTTATATTATATTATATCTGGAACATTTGGAAACCTTGAAATCATTTGTTCGTGAAATCGTTTAAGATACTCTTGACGGTGCTCGTGGTTATCGTTACCATAGACAAGAATCAGCTCCTGTTTATCTTACGCAAGTGTGTTTATCATGGTTGCCGGGAGTGTGAACATTGTTTAGACGACAGTTACACGTGGAGTATGGTGAAACCGAAATAGTTTGTCAAGTTTTAAATAAAGCAGCGATTCACAATTAGTCTTCCGTTTACCGTCTTGCGGTTTATAGTTAAAAATAATTGAAAATATAATGTATGCATTGAATGTGCTATTCGATAGTTATTTTTATTAAAAGTCTCTGTTCCAAGTTTTTAAGATATTCAGGATTTTTTATTTTGTTTAGACTTTTTATCAAACAACAAGAAATTGGTAGTAAACGATCGGCTATTACATATTGTAGTTTCCGCGTATCCTCTTTTATGTTTATCGTCTCTTGTTTAATAGGCAATTCCTATATGGTATAAAAGAGGACTTTAAACGCCCATATCGTCGCAAGAGTCTCCAAGATGCATCAAACTTTAAAGGGTTGATTCCGACACTGATCAATAAATTACAAATTTTATGCATTATGCATGAAAGCAAATACTAAGGAACGCAGGGTATTTTTCGTAAATCAATATAACAGCATTAATATTTCATTACGCGCAAGTGCATTTCTCCAGAAGACGTTTAGTATATATTTTTCATATTTGAATTCATTAATTTTCCATTTTCAAATGAATGAACAATCTTCGATTCGTTATTTGCTTAATAAAAATTACAATTTGAATCGTAAAATAAAATTGTAAAAGGTACAATGTGATTATAAAATAGATTTATAATAATTACAAACTGAATCAGTAAATAAATTGATAACCCACACTGAAAGAGTAATAGTAATAGTAGATGTCGTTACGATAAATACATGTTGCAGCATGTCAGAAATTGTTTGAACACATTCCCCAGAATGGATACGAATCATCGATTTCAAACGTAACCACTCACGTGGAATTCTGTTTCACAGAGAGGGGTGAGTGTCAGCCACACAGGATGGACGATGACTTCCTGATCAGATTCCTCAGAGTAAGAAATTTCAACGTCCATCGCGCCCATCGATTGGTAAGTTAGTCCCTAATATAGCAATTTTGACCAACACTATCTTCAGAGATGAATTTCTAACTCAGGAATCATTAAACACATAGACTTTCCACCTTCTTTATTTCAATCGAATAGAATGAAGCTCCCAAAATAAATTTTGCTCGAATTGTGAAAGTGGTTTTTAGAACATATAAATATTTGAGACTCAGCCAACTTCATTTGGAATTCAACTGTATGCAAGGAAGAACGTCTCGCGTGTCACGTTCGACATGCGTGCAATGGGTTCGTCACCCCTAGGCGTAATGAGTAATTAGTTGAGAGGAATAGACAGTGTTTGCATGGTCCTTGGTAGGCACTGCTATTATCGTGGCCTCGAAAAGATCTCCGGAATTCTACTCAATTACTGTGTTGGAATCTGAGCAAAAAGAAAATAAATGGACTCGTAACGTTACCGTCTAATATGCATATTATATAGACTCCTTGTGATAGCCACGGAATTATGACACAGCACACAGTCTAACATAGTAATTAATGCTAAATGCTAGGTCTTCGCTCTGAGTTCGAACATCGAGTCTCGGATGCTCGAGGATGATTGAGATTAGAAGGTGCTCCAGGCATAGTTTTTCAATCTACGATATCTCAACAAGCGGAACCTAATTCGTCAATGTATTGAAGGTAAAAGTTAATGACAAATGAAACTGAATTTGTTCGTAAAGCAAATTACGACCAACTAATTCAATCCTTATGGTTATTTTATATGTGTACGAATTTGATCGCATTCCAACATAAAAATTGATAAATTCAATTTTTGTAGATTGTCCATTCAAGTCACTTTCATAATTATTAGCTTACACTCTTCTTAATTAATTAAAAATGTTTTCTTAAATAACTGAGAATATTTTAGAAATACTTCGAAATTACCACCTGACCGTATCAATGTCAAATAAGTGACAGCTTGTCTTAGGAGAGATTCTATCTCAATTTAGCTCAGAGTTTCGACAATTTCTTCATCGATCCACTAATTTCGAACAAAGTAGTTAACATACTATAATTGAGGTTAATTATCCTAGGCAATGACTCGTGACACGACGCCACAGAGGTTCTCGTCCAAGTGGAACACGTGTCTGCGTACTTAGAATTTCTCCAATATGGAACTAAAAATTCACGAACGATTGGATAATTTGCAACCTGGTAGAACCATGGCGTGATTTGTCAAGCGAGCCTAGTCGCAATAGTTGCACAACCATACTAAGGCTGGCTAACGGGCAGACAGGTATCTAGCGTGATGGAAAATATTGCCATAAGAGGATTGAAGCTTTTTCTTTCGAGCGTCCGAATTCCACGCAATCTAGCTGTTCGTTTCTACGAAAACATGACCATACTTTGCTCCAAATAATAATAATCCATCAAAGTATTCGTCACGATTTATCTTCTGTGTTTCTGAAGGAATTGCGCTCGATTGCGTTACCTGTCATTACACATGCAATTGTCAACGCAAAAAGAAATTCTTTATACACTAAAGGACTTTCCAAAGCTGTTACCTTGCATTTAGGAAGAAGATAATTACGAGAGGTTATTGGCAATTGGCGTTCCCTAATTCGCCATGTTTTATTCTTCCTAAAAAAAATTTATACAAATTACCAAAAAATGTACTACTAAACCTACTTCCTCTCTCACAGTAAGTAATCTCCATGTGAATAAATAGACATGCCACAGTCCTTCCCTTTTATGGTTGTCTTCGACTATGAAAAGAAAAATGTCACATGGGACGAGATCAGCTTAACAGGAAAGGTGAGATTGGTGTCGCAACTAGCGTCATGTTGTGTCACGTCAAGAATTAAAGATTGATTGGCTCACTCCAAACAGCATTCCTACCAACAGTGGTTCAAACGAGAATTCTAGAAATGTTTCCAAAAATGGCAGAAACGCTGGGACAAGTATTTGTTCACATCCGGAGTACTTTAAGGAGTAGGAATCTCTAGTAATCAAAGTTCACCAGTTAACACAGACCACCACAAAGATATTCACCTGTCGACAAAGATCACTTCTTGAAAAGCATCTCCACCCATTCGTCCTTTTTCCAATCGAACACTTGATTACATTTCAAACAACATTCACCGTCGAAGAACCCAGACAATTCTCACAGCGATCTCCTAATTGTCTATATGTCTTGCGACTCGACTTCTGTCATCGCCAGACGATCGAACCTTAAACGATCCTGAAACGATTAACAAACAAAGGCGCCGAACTTAAGGAATCTCGATCAAGTAATTGAAGTGGCAGAATGGGACGATTAGTCGAGCACCGGCATTCAATCGAAGACCATTTAGGAATCAGAGCCAGTTCCCTTGACGCCTCAATCTCCAACGCGTTAATAGTTTAATGCTGTCAATTATTCCTCGGATCAATCGATCGCTGTTCACCTTACAGCCGTGGAATTATCGCAGCGAAACTGGCCGCTGACAATAGACACGTAACTTCTCCAGCACTTCATCGAATCCTATCGTGTCAAAGATTTCTTATGTTGGGAATCGATGGTGTGCTGCAGTGGATAACGTAGGTCATCCTAGAGTCATTATCGAAAATTTATTAATCCTCCGTATTGAGAGTTGAGCTATTTACTTGCTGCTCAACCACCTCACTGTAGAAGACAGCCATCATTAGTGAATACTGGTCAATTACAGGCATAATGAAACTCTTAATGACTAGAATGAACCCTCTTTTTCTTTTGAACAACCTCCCTCAAAAATTTATATCATCTCATCCTGTACATTGAGTTTTTAGCTATTTAACTGGAACTCAAATATCTATGAATAGAATATACAGTCTCCAATGGCTAACATGCGTCACTTAAACACATAATCAAAGTCCTGATAACTAAGATCAACCCGCTTTCTCTTCAAAACGACCTCCCTCGACTAGTGACGTCAATAATTTCTCCACAGTGAGATCCCCAGCCATCAAATGAAATTTGACCGCATGTCAATAAGAAACCTAGGGTTCACTAGTCACCACAGGTCTCCAGAAGACATGATCGAACACAAACCAAGTTACCACCGCTTGGATCGTTAACAGAGTTGATTGCGTCCCGCTCTGTCTCGAATTCCGGCTCAATCCGAGAGACTTTTTCCCAGACGTGTCCCCTCGCCTCGTTGAATTCGCCTGCGATATGCTTGAATAATTGCTTTCACAATCTCTCTCCAGCTCCAAGAGCATCCCTTTGTACCTTGATCACACTGTATCCCCCTTTGCAGCGACATTAATTATTTGCTGGCCTTTGGATGTCTGTTCAGCGACTGTGAAATCTTGATTCGCTTCGTGGACAGGTTTCATCGGATTACTTGGATTCCTGTTTGTCCAGGGATGAGCTCTATTTTCTACTTTTCGAGGATGTTCGTTCCCATTCTACACGAGGTGAAACGATGGGTTGTTCAGTGAGATATAAGAGATGATAACCAGTGTTCAGGTTTTAAAACTAAATAATGACAACGTAGGTGCTTAATCCAATTCTACCACTTTTTATGAAACTTTACACAAAAATAGAGCATTGAAAAATATGATACATGTTCGAGGGGTGAAAAATACCTTCCAAGTTGTGGATTAAATACCTGTTTAATCGAATTTCTCAAGAACTGATGGAAATGGGTAGAAATGTTACCAAGTCATAGATAGTACCATTGTAGCCAATTACACTTATGTATTGTATATACATGGTGTTCGTTAATTAGGAGCCTCAATAAATTCAGTTTCTTTGTCAGAATTCTATCATTGGCATTTTTGAGTACCATAACTTCTTTATATTAATTCATGCCATTTGTTGTCGATGACGGAAAATTAAATACTGCAAGGTGTCAGCCTCATAGGTCAAGTAATCGTGTTGTTATAATCCTTGAACAGTCTAAGATGACATCTGACAGCTTTGTTTCATCATCTAATTTCATCCCCACCACTATACTACTTCTTCAAGGATTCTCTCTAACTTGTCGAGCTATCCATACACTTAAATTGGAAATGTTCATTGCCATTTGCTATCAATTACCCTATAACTGATATTTGAAATTAAAAAAGAGGAATTTCCTCTTTTTCTTCGTCAAATCATATATGAAAATCAGACTTTAGCCAAAGTTTCTGTGCTGTATGTAGACCTCTGATCGTTCAGAGTTGCCTCAGCAGCAAAATTACCAAATTCCAGCCCCTTCCTCTCAAGAGATTTTTCGATAGATAGTGAATTACTACAACTTCAAAGAGGAACACCCAGAAATTCATCAGGATGTGAGCCCATTGGAGATGAGGTACATCGGAGACGACGACGTGATGACGGTGCCGGCGTACAGGACCCAGTGCGGCAGAAGGATAATGATCTATCGATTGGGTAACTGGAATCCGAGAAAATATCCCGTGGAGGAAATCTTCAAGGCCACGGTTATCATCCTCGAGCTGGGAGTCCTGGAGCCAACCGCACAGATTCTTGGTGGCGTCGCCATTTTCGATCTACAGGACATTATGATGGCACATGCGTGGTCAATCACTCCACAGGTACCAATTTTCATCATCTATTCAATGTCCTTCGGCTTACGTAAACACATATTGCGGTGAATTTAATTTTATGTTGACTTATTCTCTATGAAGTAAAGGTGACCATTTGGTATTTCCTGGACCACAAGAAATATTAAAAATCGATGTACCGCGAGCTGGATGACGTTGAGATTTCCTTACATTTTCTTATTTGCTTATTTGTCAAGCCTGAGGGCAATGGTATGCTAATTTCCAATTAACAATCAAAAACGATCAAGCTATCCGGCCGCAAAGATTGCTCATGCATTCGATAAGTGACAACCGTTTAATTGAATGAAACGCCATTCTGCTTGCTAATTTATCTCAGCATGGTGGCTTGGATACCGATATCGATCTGCTTTCAGCGTTCTTGAAACTTAAACCATTTATAAAGCCCTTGAAACTAATAGTTCCTCCTTTTATCCGGCCACGTTCTGTTATATTTATTCATCCCGCGCGAATCTAGTGGAGTGGCTGCCCGGTCTGGGCACTAATGGTGTCCTTGAAACTTCAACAATCCGTAAAGTTCTCGACACCGATATTCTTCCATGCATCTTCGAGCTCGTCCATCCCCTTCGCTCCCCTGCGACGCATCATCGATTCGAAGACGGAACGAAACGAGCTACTTTGTGCACAGTCTGCGACGTTTCTCGACGTCAAATGTCTGGAAACTTTAAGACGTGCGATGTTTGTCTCTGCATGACACGGGTTAGAGACCCTGGGGCTGTTGCGTTAAATTCCAGCTGTTGAAAGTAATCCAGGAGAAAACGTTGCCATGCCTTGAGGCGTTCCTACACTCCGTTAAGTGAATACCGAGAATTATTTAGTAGAATACAAAATATTACCTTGATCATCCAACTATATTTCGTTGATTTCAAATTGGGCTCCATTTAACGTGATGCACTCACGCCAACGAATAATTCAGTTTTCGAAACACTTTGTACTTGCATTTTTCGATATGCCTTTCAACTTCTTCAACGAATTATGTTTTATGGCTTCATTCGAAACGTTTTCCACGAAGTGGCATCTCCGTCAACCACCGATCAACCATCTCCTTATCATAAGTATTTGCTATTGTATCCTATCACTTAACAATTTTGTTATTAATCTCCATGGCATGGGGTATCATCAGTTACTTCTTTGTGGATATCAGGGATTGTTCTTATCGCGCTTGGTCGTACTCAAAACTGATTGCTCGGATTCATATATGATTCATATCACCACTCTTGACTTTTAAATGTTAATCAATGATCACCACTAACTATGATGTTCCTATATAGATGTTGTGTATCTTTATAGATCCCACTATCAATCTCCTAAGGCAACAGCTCCAAGGCGTCGCACTTTCCTCTTACTCGTGCCTCCACGCCTCGAACCCGTTTAATACCCTATTAACGTCTTTTAATGTATATAATCGGTAGTATCTTTCCATAAGTAGCAAGCCATAAATTGGATCATCAAACTGCTCCATAAATGCTTGTTATTCCTTCTATCGAACCTTCAAAGCAAGATCACCTGCGCATCGAAACTTTCCGTTCTACTTTCCTACTGATTATCAACTCTGAATCAAGCCTCTTCAAGGACCCGCAATTTCTCCTATATTCAAGCATTCTATTAAATCATGGAATGGCTCTAACAGGTCTAATTAGACCTAACGAGAGAAATCTAGAAACCGACTTCCCATGACAACTTCGCGTTGCTTCTAATCGGTCTAACAGTTTCTGGTATTTTTGCAGGTGGCCAGTATGGTGATAGCTTTGATGGTGTCGGCGTTCCCTATGAAGACCCACGCCATACACATCCTCCATCAGTCCTGGGTGTTCGATGTGATGTTCGCCGTGTTCAAGCCGTTGCTAGACGTCAGGATGCAGAACAAGATTTTCTTCCATGGCAGCAATATGGAGAGCCTCCATCAGCACATCTCGCCCAATCACTTGCCGAAGAAGTATGGCGGAACGCGGGAGGAATTGCCTTACTACAAGTGGATCGACAACCTCAGCAAAACCCCTAGGATCGTCAAAGAGATGAAGCAACTCGGTTACGTGGTACCCCCAGAGATCTCCAAGAAAATGGGACATCTGCTCGACGACTGAGCCCGACAGGAACTCCTGGGATCATACTTCTCAAACAATTTACTTGCACTTTCAATTAATACTTGTACTCACTTTCTGGTGGCACGCTAGTTTGTACAAAGCGTTTCACAGGATAACATACACCTTTTATATTTCCTTAAATTTGTATCGTCCTCACCATAGCGTATTCTATCTTCCCCTAATTAAATGGTTGATGTTTCTTTAAACAGGTAACGTTGGTTTATTTAAGCGTAAAATCCCCGGGTTGCTCGTACGTTCAGCACAAGTCTCGAGTATGTACGACTCGAAGGCTTTCATGTTCTCAATTATGGAACTGGAGTATCGATTAAGCGTTGCGAAGAAGCGATTTCGTGTCTTCTCTTCAGCGAGGGAAGTCTCGCCCGCGCTGAAGTGTCACTGGGTCGACGATTTCAAATTCACACTTTCCTATCAAAAGTCCTTCCAGCGGTGCCAACAGCCAACCGTCTGGGTCATCCATAATTATGAGTCCTGCTGACGAATTCATCGATAGAGTTTTAGAACGAGCGCGCTTCCATTCCTTCTGATTTCAATATTTTTAATTTGGAGGTATATTGTTTCGGTAGCGGTAATGGAATTACAATATTTTTAATCATTTATGATACGAACGTTTTTTTAATTTTTCGATTGTCATTCTGGTTCTCCTGAGTATCTCCGGAAGTTCGATTTTCTCCGATGAAAATAGAACTTGCGAATTCAGTCTGCGGAACACTAAAAGCTTACATCTGTAGCGTTCTGTTTTCTAAATATATAATCACTTTTGGCCTAAAGCTCTAAACATGTACTGAAATTAGAATTTTCTAGAGTGCACGAATCTCCCCGTGTAACAAAATTTCCACAAATTTCGGCCTTAAGGTTCGGTTACTAATTTTTAAATTAATAATTAAACGGTTCGATGAAACAGTGTATATTGATATTGATTTAATGAAAATTTTTGCGATTTAAAAGCTATCGACAAAACAGTAGATGCGAAGTTATACGTTGTTTAATCTGTTGTCAATTTCTTTAGGATTACAAAACTTATTTACATCTTAAATAAAAAATAATAATTCCACTCTTAAGAACTAACGTCATTGAATTTTTCACATCTTATACACTATTTTCCTGTTTTTTGAATGTAAAGTAATAATTACATTTCGACGCCATCACATTTTTCGTATCCTGTTTATTAATCTCCTGAACCCGAAATGAAAAGTGATAATCGAATTTTTGATAGCCGACATTGTCAAATTTTTTACATTCTGTCTGTTACTCTTCTAGTTGTCTATTCCCTAAATATTTCCTGAATTGCGGAGCTTGCCTCAGAGCGTCCACGATCCATCGATAAATAAATGATTTAAAACAATTTAGCACGAAGTCCAATTGATGCGAAGTCTTTACCGAGTTAGACAGCTACAGAAACGAATATCAATTGCCGTCTTTTTGTCTATAAATTATTATTCTAAAAATTCATATCAAGCTAATTTTCCTTCAAGAATCCCCATCGCCAAGTTTGAATTTCATTTGGAGCCATCCTCCCACAATCCTCTGGCACGTGTAGGTTCATTGCAAAAAGGGCTTCCCACGTTCGAAACGAGGTAGGTAGGTTCTGTGATAAAACACGAGCGCAACAAATCTAGCGTAAGAAGCGCGATAAGAACACAGAAAGAGTCTGGAACACGAGGTCCAGAATCGAGACCCCAATTATCAAGGTTTGACGACCCATTAACGAATCAGCGATAGGTGCCCTGATGAGATTAACGTTGATCCTGTCAGACCCACCCATTAGACCAACATCCTTTCTATACTTTGATCAGCTACGCGAATAACATTTCTCGAGAATTCTGATCACAGATTCTGAATTCCATCTAGAGGCATTTCCTCCAGGTCAGCGATATACGTCCATTTCCTTGCTGAAGGCCTTCGTGCTATCGGAAGAGAGTAGCCGAGTCCTGTGATAAGACACAAGCGCAACTTCGTATCATCACAGGTTTGAGGTTCGTCTTCTAGTGTTGTTGTTTCATACATCATCAGTATCATTGAACACTCCTTGCAATTACTCGTGATTAGAGTTTTACAGGAGCTTGAAGTACTTGCCTCAATGAGATGTAGCAACAGAGAGGGCTACTTTCTCGTTTTTAGTCGGCTCTTGAACACTCGTTAGAATAAGAATCCCTCCGAGTGGTAACTGGTACAAATAATCAGTTATTTTTAGTTAGATAAGTCGTTAAAAGATCAGCGACAGGTCCATCTAACAGGTCAGGTAGCGGAAGGGATACCCAAAGAGACCAATGCCGATCTCGAGACAGCATCCTGTCAATATCCTATCCAATAACGTATCCTTTTCATAAAATCTTTTTATTACCGAATCATCCAGAGCAACGATTCATTCCGGAGTTATCAGGTCATCCCATGAGTTCATGTCACTTAATGTTCTGCTATTCAAATTAACATATGGAATATAATTTTCGAGTGTTACGAATAATCACTCTCTTTTTTATCAATCTATTCCCAGCTTTCTGGCAATGCCATCATCAACCTAATACTTTCCGTATTCTATGTCCTCTTAGCAACCCCTAGCATTGTCCAGAACATTAGATAGTCTAATACTTTTTGTATTTTACGTTCTCTTAGCAACTCATAGTATTGTCCAGAACATTAGGTAGCCAGGTTTTGCATTAAGACGCCAGCGTACCAACCCCACGATAAGACCACAGTCCAGGACACGCTAGGCAGAGTCAAGCTTCCCTTAACCAAAGTTTGACGACCCGTCAGCGGATAGGAGCACAGTACGGGGCGGTGAGCGTCCAGGTGAAGAGATCAACGCGGATCCTGTCAAAACAAGCGTACCGTGGAAGCGTGGAGGCACGGGAGGAGGATGGGTGACCGACATCGAAGCAATTCACGGAAAACGAGCGAAGGGTGCAGCTGGGTCGGTAGGTACGCGTAGGTAGGGCAGAGAGCGGCGCGGGTAGGGCCTGTCGTGCACGCGCTGGGCTTTGTGGTGGTTGATATCGACCCGCGGTAGAGGGTCGGAGCTGTCGAGGGTCGCATGGCGCAAGCCTGGACGGGAACGAGGACGAGGAGGTGAACGGAGGCGGCTGAGGCGAGGAGACGGATGGAGAGAGTGGCTCCGCTTCCCTCCGAGGAGTGAAGAGAGATCGCCGGCAGTAGTAACCCGGCCAGTACCCCGCGCGCGGGTGCAGCTGCATCCGAAATCCCGTGTGTGTGAGAGTGCGTGAGAGTGCCCAGTCGGCGTGTGTGATCCCGGTCGAGATCACCAGGGAAAAACGATCCACGAGGGCGGAGAGAGTGCGGGCCTGACAGGGCTGATAGGATCATCCGGAGTAAGCATCCGTGCTAACAGGGTGTGCAAGGCCAACCGCGACGAGGGTGAGACCGCTACCTTGGTCTTGGGTGTCACTCGGTGCGGTGATCGGGTAGACGCTCACCACGGGCAACTGGAGCTCGCGGAGTGCCCGACGCGATGTCGCGACGACGGGGTCGTAGCTGAGTTCACGTGGGTGGAAGACGCGAGGCGGACGGAGGAGTCGGTACCATGCCAAGACTGTGAGAGGGAACGCACATCGAATACCGCCATGTCACGAAGATTAGAAACCTCGAACGAGGATTCGTACCTGAACGCTGGCAGGCCATCGAACCTCCTGCGGACGAGCTTCAGCAGCGCCAAGCTAGAGTCCCTCTATCGCGCCTCGTCCTTGCAGCAGAGACGCGGCGGCCTCGAGTGCTTTCTGCTTTCGGCCCTCCTCTATGGAGCGCACACGATCGCCTCGCCTGGCCAGGAGCTGGCCGCTCGCGGTATCACTGCCGTCTTCTTGGGATTGAACCTCGGACTGCTCGCCTGGGCCGAGCACAACCCCAGAGCCAAGGACGTGCTCTGGTCGGTGGTGTCTTACGTGGCTTGGCACCTCTCGATCGGCCAGTTACTCGCTCAGCTGCTCCTCAAGTCTACCGAGGTCACGCCTAGGGACGGACTAGGATGGTTGTTGCTCCTGCTCTACCTGCAGCTCGCCACCCTGCCCCTCAGGCTCCTGCAATGCACACAGCTCGCGAGCGCCACTGTGCTCGTGTATATCGTCGCGGTGAACTCGGTGCTTGGACACTCCAAGGCAACGGAAAAGATACCCTTGGATGTTTTGGTAGGTTCCCGTTTCTACGGTAATGTTGGGCGTAGAATGATTGGATGAGCTTGGACAGATAGGCGACCTTTTCAGGGCCGGGATTTACACGTTACACGAGGAATTTAATTGCTGTCTAATTAGATTGCCTGAAACACCTTGTCTTGATCTGTCTATGTAGGTTGTCGTTTATACGCTAATGTTGGGCGTGGAATAATAAAATTGTTTGATGATGTTTGATGAACTTGCAAAGATAGATGACTTTTTCAGGGTCGAATGTTTTCACACGCTGTGAAATTAAATCGTAGATTGTTGTTTGCACGTTAATGTTGGGCGTGGAATGACAACAGCTCAGTTTGCTAGGACAGTTGCCACTTTGGGGAGTGAGAGTACTTCCCAAGGGGCATAACGGTTCATTAATTAGGCCATTAGTTTGTCCATAGATCGATGCTGTTTATGGGAAAACAATCGTTTGATGATGGACGTTTCAAAAACAGTTATCATCATTGAGGGTTTGGTACTTTCCGCGTAACGGGTTTGTTCATTGATTGGTTTATTCAACACTCCTGCCTAGATACTCGGTGATGTTTTGATAGGCTATTCTCTGCAAATTGACGTTGCTTGTAGTCGACGATTTGTTGATTGGTTTGGCGATAACAGTTGAAACTTTTAGAATTGAAGTTCTCGTATATATTGTCCGATTCGACTGACCACGTTATTTGATTTGCTTTTCCAAGTGCTGTTGATCCAAGTTTTGCTCGATTACTGACCTGGAAATTAATGTTGGCTATACATAACCTATGATTTGTCGATGACAGCTTTTAGATCACACGTTGAGAAATTGTTGTTTGACTGAACTGCTCGCATGTTTTAGTAGGTTAGCCTCTATAAATTGATATCAAGGGAACCGATGGATGGTGATGGATTCAGCAGTGGTAGTTTCTTCCTTAGGGACTACAGTCCTTCTATACGTTACCAAATATATCTGTTGATCGATTGGACCATTCACGGTACTTGAGAAAGTATTCGATCAAGTTTTGGTAGGTTAGTGTCAATAAATTGATATTGACTATGGGAAACCAATGGTTTAGTGATGGATTTAAACTTGCCAGATGTCATTTTTAGGATTACGGTCTTCGCATCTGTTGAGTAATGCATCCGTGATTGATTGAACTGCTCGGAATATTTGACCAGACATTTGTACAAGTTTCGGTAGCTAAAGTATAAAAATTGCTGCTGTTGATACCAAAGGTCAAACTCGACGAATTTGGAAAAAAACCTTTGGAATTTTGTAACTCTTTTATGAATCGAATTCTTCGTTATTTAAGACACTTATCCATACATGCTACGAAGTTCTACTAGTTGTTTCAAATCCATAACTTGTACCTATTTCTGATAATGGATTTTGATTATAATAGATTTGAACACATGTTACAATAAAAATTTAATAAATAAACGATGTTCCATATGGAATGACAATACAAATGGAAAACATTAAAGTTCATGTGAACAGAAGACATATTTGATCGAGTGTGATAGAGTTTGTCAGACAGTAATGGACAAATACTCTTCCTGACGGTAATGGAAGATAATTTAGAGAGAAAGAGATAAAAAAGGTATTCAGACATTTAAATACTTCTACTAGAATTCAAGATGCTATTAAATTCGTATATTTTTCTCTACCTTAAATGTTATCCGCTACTGGGATTAGGAAGTTTCAAGTTCTCCAGGATCGAACCTCACTCGAGACATCGATTAGCCATCGAATGAGCGTCGCCGATGGTTCTATTGTCAGGCTTTTTTAATTTACACCTAAAAGTTCTACCTCTGTCCCAACAATTAACAGTTCTGAGCACATCAAACGCTAACAATCGCCATTGTTTTCGCTGACTGGAATGGAGACCGTCGGTTTACCGCGCCAGTGAATACAAACATTCCCACGAGAGGCACCGAACATTATACTTCTCGTGCCAATTCGAGATTTTTCTGGAACACAGTATTAAACACACGACACCATCAGGGCACTCTGTATTTTGCAGTTACTCGAACTTAATACCAAGTAATTCGGTGGTTGCGGTGACACAATGAAATCCGAAACGCAGCCTGTGATTCAGCCTGCGATTGCCAACGTAGGCTGCTACGTTTCGAGCTCGTGGAAACAACTGTTGATTGCTAGAACTTTTGGCACCCCAATTCCGATCTGTGCACGCAGGGTTTCCCAAACTATGTGCTTTGGAACGTAACTTGAGAGATGAACAAGTGTTCCATGAACAATCGATGATTGAAGAAGGAAAGCAATTGATCGAAGTTTTGTAGTTTAAAATACAATCATTAAATTATATTTTTATTTTAACCGTACTTTGCTGTGCTATATCAGGATTAATTCGAACACGTTTGTCAAAGGGAAATTATGTGTGCTGATATAGCATAATGGTTACTTCCTTGTCAACGATAAATTATATTTTTTATATCATACACACATTATACAAATGCACACGCATTGAGCATATAGCTTACAAAATGAATATATTGTGAGGCTAAAGTGTGTCACGATAAAAAAAAGTTTGGGAAACGCTGCTGGGTAGAGCTTCTTACTTGTTTCGATGGATCGATACGCAACGAACGATACATAGCAAAATAACTCGCGCGACTTTCAGCGTGGTCGAGCCCTCGATTATTTTCTTTCTCCACGCAATTTCCCGCTCGCCACGAGCTGGCCAATCCATAACAATTGCGCGTGAAACATGAAACGAAACGTGAAATTCTTTTATTTCTCTATTTGTTCAAATACATTCAACGTACCAGGTCTGCGTTAGGTTAGATACTTCTGATGCGTGTAATAGGTAGTACTTAGCAGCTTTAGGTATGATTTGGATTGAGTTTAGCTAATCTTGATATTACTAGTAGGTGCGTTCAAAGATATATATTTTACTTTTGTTAGTTTAAAGAGAAAATTAAAAATTTCGAGAATAATTTATTAACCTTTGAACGGCTCGAGCGATTGTGGCCAATAAAATATATGTTGCAGATATAATAGAGAAATATTCCATAGAGAAAGAAATATTCTAGATTTTTTTAAGCATTTATACCCATCAGTTACAACTACCATACTTCTTATGTGAAATCTTTAGGTACTATTTTACAAAATACATTTTTCGGAGTCGGCGAAATTAGTAAACGATACTTTAATAAAAATACTGAAAATTTCCTATGATTTCCTACGATGGAAACTTTAAAAATCCATGTTTCACACTTTCGACCAATGCCTTGTACGCAGTGGGAGAACAACATCATCCAAGCATGATTCAGATGCGGAAGCACCAGAGCAAAACATAACGATCTAAGAGCAGAGAATTTTACATAACACACAACGTACGCGCAACAAGTTCACGCGATAGCTGATTAACTTTGCGGCGAACGTAATTGCTCGGCCAATCTGTGTGAAAATGATTCTCGCCAGCGCTGCCCGCAACCCTTATCGATTTCCATGGGAACGAAAAACGAAGGAAACGAAACGCGATAATGGAAACTGAAGAATTCTATTGTGAATTTTTTACGAACATCAAAGGAAACCTTGGGCGAAAATCCATTAAGGAGGAAAGCAACGTAGGTCGTTGTGCCACTTAAAATTCAGTAGGTTTCATTTTTCGTTTGTCGCGTTTGGAATTCCCATAATCGAGGTCCTGGAGCATTTCTGGTTCTTTTGGGTACAGTGATATTATTACTATTAAAAAAGATAAATTCTCTAGGCACGATCAGGCTTCTATTGTATTAAAGAACTACTTCGAGATTATTTTTGGAATTACGGAAAGTAAATTGAAAAACAAAGCAGTAGCATTTTATCTTTCTTCGATCCTTTTTTATTTTCAAATATACTGTACTGTAAATAAACACATGTATTTATTCATAAGAAACGTATATCAGTATTGCCAGCTGCGTCGGTATTATCGTGTAACCAATGCGACATTCAATTCCTTTTCTTCCTTAGTTTATCATTATTATAATTATTGTCATTTTTAATGCAGCAATGTTTTCATTAAGCTATTCAAAGGAACCTGTACATGTCACAGTAATGTAAAATTATTATTATTTTTGCCTTTATTACGTTAATTAGAAGATAGTAATTACATAATATCAAAGTCATCGTGCAAAGGCAAGGCCAGAGGCTGTTTTTAAGCATAAGCTCAAAGATTGTTATCATTATTACTGTGTTTGCATTACGCAAATCAGGAGGAAATGTAGTTGGCATGCCACAGGAATTTCACAACCGTGTAAAAGCAAGATAAAGCCGCAGGCTGTTTTCAAACACAACATTACAAGTTATTATTAATCAGTTCGTGTTCGTGGGGTTCAGTAAATTCGTTAAAGTTAAATTATATAGACGAACAAAAATGATAAAAATTCAATTTTAGGCCTTGATAGACAATTCGTTACAAAAATACCTACTCTTACAGATTTATTTATGTGTAGATGTTATTATTAGTACACTTTGAGAATAGGTTTAAAAATAGGATCTCACCATCGCCTCTTTTGCATTATACATAGCGTAAATTTAACGTGTTCCTCTCGTATCTACCCTTACGTAATTGTTTATTACACAAATTAGGAGAGCTGGGAATGACGTGCCAAAATAATTGCATAATTAAATAGAGACGACGTACAATCGAAAGTTGTTTTTTAACATAACTTAAAAAATTATTACGGGGATAAGGATTTTACACAATTATGATAAATATGAATACGAGAAACACGTGTTCAACTTATACAGAAAATATACACTTACGTACATTTACTTATAAAACAATTCTGATTATTGTATTGTATCTGTTCTGCATATTAGCATACGTCAGAATTTAATGATATTTGAAACCTGGTCCTATTAAGTATTTATGATGCAAATGAAAAGGTCGTACCAGTGTCATCGTATAATTTTCTAGAGATGTGTCGCTCAAACCTAACTCCACAGTTAGACAGACATGCAACAAAACGAGAAGTTAAACGAAACATTAAGTATAGCTGTAATATTAACAGAACTGGTGATCAATTTCACTTATGCGTAGATTGAAAGTTATGCATTCCTAAAGCACTGGAATTATAATATCTATAAAATGTACAGCAGAATTAAGCCTGGAATTTAATTAAATAGTGATATCGAAACAGAGACAAGAGATATAATTACAAAGACGAAGAAAGCCATAGAGTTGGAATATGTGATTATGAGCTTTTCATGTGGGCACTGATAGAATGGTATGTAAGGTTAGTTAGGATCAAGTTATACAGATGACGAGGAGAATGGATACGAAATGCTGTGTAGAGGGTGATTCAATACGCATGGTACAACGTGGAAAATATTTTTTCGTTAGAAACAATTTGTCTCGAAAACGAAGCCTGGCGCGAACGTAAAATTTTATTCTATATTTTCGATTTATTTTTACACATTTAATCACTTCCTGTCCGTCTATGACGTCCCGAGACATCCTGTGTACGAGGCAACAAGGATGAAAAGTCCATTTCTGTTCCATGTCGAGCCATTATTTACTGTCTGTTTCCCAAGGGAACACACGTACTCTTCCCTGTCACCAGTTTTTTAATCAACCCGTCCCCCCTCCCATTCGGGATTGTTAATTAGCGGCTTCGGCCAATACAGCAGGCGTCCGGTTCATGTGGCCACTGATTAAAACGGCTGTGTCCAACGACCAGTGGAGATTCAAGACGGTGTAAACGACGTGCGAAGTTCTTGTAATTAAGGAGCAAAAGGATTGATAGTTATGGAATATTTTCTAACACTATTAAATATCTAGGGTAGATACTTCTTCGATACATTAAAAGTAGATACTTTGAACAGTGTCTCCAATAAAAATATTTTAATCTATGTGTTAAAAAAAACGTGAGTTCTTCTTAGAAGATGGATTCCTAATAGTAAAATAAGTGGAAAAGTCATTTACCATTTTGCAAACTGAAGCTCCGTTACCTACATACATGCGATTAAAGTTTACTAGCACGACGCCTGACGCGCTCCATTTTTATCCCGGCACGCGCAAAACTTTAACTACTCGTATCTCGACAACGAAGCTACAGACTGCGAAATGGAACATGACTTTTTTTATTCATACTAACGCGAAGAATTGATCTTCAATAGGTGTTCTACATTTTTGGTAACACTGTACGTAGAACGTACGAGTATTCTCGTTAAACGCTGGGATGTTTGAAACGCACGATGAACAAGGTTTTTTCTGGTTGTGGTAATCGAAATTGAATAAAACAAGAATTTTTATAAACTCGGTCTTTAAGACACGCATGATTATTGTGTGAAAGGAAAAATCAAGAGTTCATTTTCTTGAAATTAATTTACGAAGTAGACTTTATTTTGGAGCTATTTGAGAGTCTAGTTTCTTCAAACAAGGGAACTCTGTAAGTCTGTCGACGTTGTAGTCGAGAATAGCCAAGAAAACGCTTCAGTTGTCGCGCGAAAGATGAGAGGGAATTTCCAAGCTGCCTCTTTGACACTGGAACGTCGGTTAATCGACTTTTGATGGGGGCCGGTAATGAACAATCTGTCGCGACCATTAGCATCGCAAATTCGCCGAGCCAGAAATGCAACGACAGGAAGCTTTGACGATCACGAACGCCGGAAAACGGACGAGATTGAAAAGTTCCCGTCTCTGAATCGCTTCGATCTCGCCTCTTAACAGGGGAACAGTCGGGAACTGTCACACGACGATTTCGATGAAACTTTCCACGAATGTTCATTGATCCAGATGTAATCGCGACTCATGTTTCAATAATACATGACTCAAATCCAGCAAATAACAATTTATTCTAGAGGTTATTTTATTTAATAGTTGAATTATTAGCTGTTCAGGGTGAAGTAATTCATTTTAGAATATAAATTTAATTGATCGATATTACTTACTGTTAATATTAGAAAGAATATAACTGAAATCGTAAGTGATGAATTTACGTGAAATCCTTTTACAAATTTAATATCTATGGCTCCGTTTTGTTCCTTTTAATATATCCTAGACTTTCAAGAACAAAGTTTGTACTGTCGCACTGATACTCGCATGAACTGTAGTGGGACGCCATGGTTGTCAGTGAGAAACTATTCAAAACTGCGGATAGTAATTTAGTATGGTTTAGTTATTCATGAACTGCCGACAGTAATATTGACGCCATTAGTCTAGCATACACTGTGCGATGATAATCTCTACTCGTGGAAACTTTACATGAGTAAGCCCTAATTGTCGAACTGTTGTCTGGAATATTTCCTCGGTGTACAATTGATATTAAATGTGACTGTATATTAGGCGTGGATAGTAATTCTGTACCTTTACATTTAATTATTTATAAATCTAGTTTAAGTAGAAATGTTTACTTGTCATTCTGTCGAGTTGCACCCTTCTAATTGTATGTCCACAAATTAATCTTCATTACCATTGGTCTAAATGTGCTCTCTTACAAATCTCTTGTAAATTTATTTCAAAGAGGTGCATAATTAATGACGCAACAAAGATCATGGCCTAATTTGGTCCAAGGATCTCTGCTTGTGTCAACTTCTTGCTTTCCCATCAAATAATATTCCTTCTCTATTGCCATGGTTTCAATTTCTTGCTCTGTCATCAAATAATATTTCTTTTTTATTACCATGGTTTCTAGTTGCTCATTACTATTTTCGTATCCACTTCAATTTTCTTTCTTATCGATTGTTTCTTATCGTGTCTAAGAACTCGCCGACCTTATTCACATTATTAATCTTCGACTAGTCCCATGTTTCAGCGGTGTTTTAATTGCTGAAAGTAAGTTCGTCGCCGCGGGCGAAAAAATTCATGCTGGCAGGGAATTAATGGCCACCCCCGCAGCAAGAAAATGGAATCCCGGTAATTCCGTAGCGCGAACATCAATCTTCGAGTTCGTCAGACTTCTCGCCAGCTGGTAGCTGCTCGCCAAAAGTTTCACGAGATTTCCACCGTTAGAGCACCAAAGGCTGAATAAGTCGAACATTGTTTAAACTAGAGCAATTGATGTTAATGACTTCTACAGTCGAGTGCAAGATAAAGCACCCCAATAGAGTTATCTTAAATCATCGTCTAGATTGTGCTCTCTAAGCCTTTAAAAATTTATTTATATTCAAGTGTTGAGTTCCAATATCCATCAGGTGTTAGGTTACGTTAGATTAGATGTGCCTCATATTTTGACTGCTTTACAAGTTTGAAAAGTTTCATTAAAATGTGAAGTGAAGAGGATTCCTTCGGAATTCAAATTTAAATTAGTACACACTAACACTAGAATAGGTTGCTTAGGGATAGTAGCTGTAACGAAAAATATTCAAATTGCATATGAAACATACGAAGGAAAAATATGTCCTATTTATCAATTTCCTCCTCAAGTTGTTAATCCAATCGCTCGCGAAAAGGAACGTGATTTTCCGAACAATGGTAAGCTCAGTCATCTGATCAGAGAGAAAATTTCTTCCTTTATCTCTCGCATATCATTCAACAGCCTGCAGTTCGTCGATCTGGCGCGTTGTATGGCGCACTGGAGCATTATGCACACGCGACACGTTTCCCAGAGATTATAGAAGCTGGGAGAATTGAGGAGGAAACGCATCGAATTGGAATATTCCTTCCTGTAAGAGGGATTCCTCGAATACTCGATAACGTTTAAATATTTTATTTCGTATCTATATTATTGCATTCCTTCTTGCGCGCCTGTCAGGAACGCAATCATTCCTTGGAACTAAAAACTCGCAAAAAACAAGAAGAATTCGATTTTTATATCATAAAAGAGTAAAAATACGTTTTTCTAAAACACCACGAAGTTACTGCCAATTTTACAAACAAAAGGAGGGATGTATATATTTCTAACTAAAAGTGTAATTAAATAATACACGATGATAGAATATTCTTCCTTTATTGTTGCGCACCAGTTATTTTACGTTTAATTACGAATTTCAGTTGAATACAATAAATTCATGCACCAATTTCATAATCGAAATATTAAAAGAACATTCTATTTTCGAATATCGATCAATTACTAATTACATTAATAATTGCAGACTTAAAATTCTATTTCCAACGCGGGTTTCGAGCAGTAATTTCTCAGTATTCAAACGCCATGACAGATATTCGAATTTAAAATACGCCGGGTGCGAGATATCGAATTATAGCTACCGAGTAACTAAGTTACAAGATTAAGCTCGACATGGGCAACGGAGTCGGAGGAAAACGTGGAAAATAATTTTCCAGAAATACAGAGAATTGGACGCCGCGGTTGGTCTCCTCTGAAAAGCGATTACAAATCCGCAATCTCGTTCTCAGGATGTCTCGAGACGCAACAAGCGGCGTCGGTTCCCCTTGCAATTTTCTGCACGACGATCTCCCGCGACGTCTTCCATTAAATGCGGCTGCCCCACGGGAGAATTTCGCGGATCCTTCGTGCAACGTTCCACCGCCACGAGCTGGAAAATTGTTCGCTAAAACGTAACGGAACGACGATGCAGTTTTCCACTTAAACCTTGGCGAAAGTTTTGAGTGGCGCGCTACCCCCGCGTAAAAAATAATGAAGCAACTACACATTGTGGCGGACGGGCAGTCGTTCGTTGAAAAATTCAAGAGAGTTATGGCGCCTTAATACGAGATCTAACGACCGTCTTCCATTTGGAGCAGCTGGAAACCCAGCGAAATTGCGTTACTTAAGAATATGAACACACTGGTACCTGAAGGGTGGGTCAGGACTTCTGAATGAATTAATAATTTAGTATGATGATTCAATTGTATGGAATTAAATTAGTACGTTGTTTTTCAAGGCATTTTTAGATATGAGAAAAGCTTGGGATATATATGTGATTAATTTATTAATTCGGTTTTATTTACACATTTTTCTCTTTAATTCGATTTATTCAATTTATTCAATTTTAGTCATTTCAAAGATGACATTAAACATACTATTCGCAAAGATGTCAAATTTTCATAGATATGACCACTGGCAACGATGGTATCGAAAGATTGACCCAAAATTGCCAACAGCACGATAACAAAGTCTCCCAGTTAACGCAATCAACGTCCGTCAATGAATTTTCTAACTCGCTCAACAACGCCCGCACCCCCGAGTTTCCACTTTCATTCGCGATTTCCAAAGCCACGTCGTCGAACATAACGAAATTGTCGCGTCTGGACAAATTTTCCTAGGCAAGCGCGAAAGCGAAAGTGTCACGTAGTACTATCGTTAGTGACACTCGAGTAGAGTTCGGTCAATGGTAGTTTAAAATAGAGAGTGGCAAAGAGAGAGGAGAGGCATGGTGTCGGTTTTCCATGCACGACATACGATCGGTTATCAATGGCAGGAACGTTTCTTTGAAACTCGTCGAGTTGGCGGAAGAGACTGGGTCGTTCCGAACGATGATCGCGATGATCGTTAAGCTGCTTAATGAACCCTCCACGGGGTTGACTGGGGCCCCGTCAACCCTTTCGGTATCGACTCTCGTGTGTCACGGTGAGTTGGACGCGTCGCGATTTCGAATCGTCTCAATGGACGCTCGGAACGCGGAAAACGGGACACTGGATGCGTGAAGTTGAAGGGAAATATATGTGTTGGTGATTGAATGGGATTAGTTTGGGAAGGTTTTAAAGTATTATTGACCAGAAATGGTTAAATGTTTTATGAAATGTATGCAGTTTTATTTGCACCATTGTAGTATTGGAGTGTTCGAGAATCGGAGATTGGGACATTTAAATATTGGGACATCGAAGCCTTGGAATTTTTATGTATTGAGACATTGGAGCATTAAGGTATTAAAGCACTGAGACATTGGAGTATTAGGCTACCGAGGCGTTCAGACATTGACGCTTTGAGGTAATGAAGCGTGACATTTCAGTGCATTGAACCATTGTGATATTGAGACATTGGGGTTTTGAAGCATTGAGACATTGAAGCATTAAGGCATTGGGATATTAGGCTATTGTAACATTGGAGTATTAGGCCACCGAGGCGTTGACGCATCGAAGAATTGAGGTAACGAAGCATAAAAGCATTGAACCACTGTGATATTGAGACATTCGGGTTTTGAAGCATTGAGACATTGAAACATTAAGGCATCGAGGCATTTGGCTATTGAGGCACTGAACCACGGAGGCATTAGGTCACCGAGGCCTTGTGGAGCATCGAGGCATTATGATATTAGGGCATTGTGGCGTTGGAGCAATGGGATATTTGGCTATTTGAGTTATTGTATTTCATACATACATTAAAAGGTATAACACAACCATGTCGAAAATAAAACAAATCTGAAAGCTTTCACCTTTCAACTTTTAAAGTCCTCTTATTTCCACTGTCGTACACCTATCTCCAACAAACTAACATACCCCCTATTTTTCCAACTCTCATAAAACGATCCTTGAATTTTGTCGCGATTCGTGATTTTCCTTGACCCAGAAACACGTTTCTCAATAACAACTTACTTTTCAGCGTTCTAACTGCGATCCGCATGAAAGTTTCAACGCGTTAAATATTTTTATCAATATAAATTCCACCAGTTCCGCGCATAAAGCACGAAGTCCCGTGACACGATGAAAGGGTCGTTTAAATTTCCGAGAAATGCCGATCGATAAGCCACTTTTGTTCCAGAAGCCAGCCGTTCCTGTCGGTTCGGTTCAAACGCTCCGCTATGCCCGCGTCGTGAACGCTTTCAATCCGCTCGCTCGCGGATGACGTTCGAATTTTATTTCACGAAAATGAAATTGCTTCCCCAGGTCGGTGAAACGGTGTCGCGTCATCCGTGAAACGGCGACGTCTCGCATCGCTGGGAACAGACGCGTCCCTCGTCCTTTTAATTTCACATATTTCACGGTATATCGGCGAACGGGGACTGCGTTTGATACCCGACGCTCGACATGCACGAAGCGCTTTTGCCGGGAATCGTTTGTCTCTGGGAGACAAACGAATCTTCCGTGGGAGTGTTAAATATTAGGTGTAGAAATTAATTCTGTGCTTCTCTGAGGCAGACTAATGATTTATTTAAAAAGAAAAACTAGGCAATTTTTGATTTTATTTCAGTCACGGGATCCAAGAGAGCACATGGGTAGTTACTTTAATGTGAGAAAATGGAGGGTAAATATTTTTGTTTAAACTACTATAATAAATAATTAAATGTGAAGGCAGAGAATTAATTTCTATGATTAAATAATGTCAACTGCACTTGTAATGAACTTGGTATATATAGATAAATTGTAAGGGCCATCGGGTTGAGACTTAGGTCATGTAGATTAATTGCAATGGAGATCAGATTGAAAACTTAGAAATATGAATAAATTGGTATGAATAAATGGGTGAATTTAAAGCTCTGAATTAGTTTCTAGTATTGAAGTATTGATGTCTTGTGGCACCATGATTTTAACGTATTACAGTATTGAAATATTATGACATTAATTTTTTAATGTTGATAGTTTAGCACTCTTATCATGGCAAACATGTTACCAAGATTAACAATCAACCAATCAAATTTGTGGTAAAGCAGCAGTAATTTAACCGTTGTGTGGACGTAGTGTAAACGTTATTTAATATTCAAGCAGGTTAGGCGACAGTGGGTGGAATAGAAGTAAATGTGTCTCTGTTATTGATTAGTGGTGATTACGGGAGTATTAAAATATATAGCACAATTCTCTGATGTATCGTGTCAACGCCAGTTACAATAATTTATCGAAGGTAAATACTCGTCAATTTATCGCGGACATTTCACCTCTTGACTTTAATTATGCAGCTTAAGTATAGCACTATGTCGTACGTACGTTTAATAGCTCTCCGATAGATGTAAATTTCTTTTATTCATGAACATCGTATTTCCATACCGCCGCGTGTTTGTGAATTATTAACGCGACTGGTATCATCTTATGATTCATCCGCGATTACACCAGCAGTATTTTCATGAAAATATTGATGTTTTCTTGTGCAATATTGCACCAGCATCGTTGCGGAATATTAATACATTCAAATAAAAAAATGTTGATTCACTTGCATCTATAGATTTCTTAGAGATCATCCGACTCTTCTGTAATTTAGATAATTTTCTCTTCGAATCTGATGATACACTACCAAATGAAAATATTTCCTTCTATGCAAAAATTGTGTTGTAAGTTATTACAAAAAAAAAAAAAAAACACAATTACTTAGTTGCCAACCCAATGATTAAAATATTCTGAATGGTGTCATGTTTGTGTTTATTTTACGTTATATTATGAAAAACATCAAAAATTTCATCTTCGTTATCGATTTTAATCTAACAAGGTTTATTCCTAATAATCTTTCCAGAATTCTCATCAGAATTTTTCGACAGGTCCTGACGATAACACTTTCGATAGGCGCGATTCTCCTGGGCGGCTTCAGCTACTCTTTGACGGAATTCCAGCAACGTCGAGCCTTCCTGGAGACCAGACAGAGCTTGGAGGTCCAGTTGGTGATCGAGGAGCAAAGCGCTGAGCAGGAAAGGCTCCTGCTCAGCGTTCTGCCCGAGCACGTCGCTGTTAAAATGCGACAGGACTTGGGGGCCTCTTTGGACACGCAGTTCAAGAAGATCTACATGTCCAGGCACGAGAACGTCTCGATTCTCTACGCTGACATCGTCGGTTTCACGGCCATTTCCTCTACGTACAGCGCCAGCGAACTCGTAAAGATACTCAACGAGCTCTTCGCACGGTTCGATCAGCTTAGCGAGAGGTACGTCGCTATGTTTAATTTATTTAGATAATTGGGAGCAAAGAAATTCGAATTGTAAGCATTTAGAACGAAACAGGAAAAAATTCAACTTTGTTGAAACATGTTGAAATTGTTAATTTGTACGACAGAGAAAGACAACTTTCAGCTGTAGAATTTTTTCAAATTTAACAAAACATGTGGAAACTGTTACTTTGCACGATAAACATGGGAAATATTTAACCTTTCACTGTATAATTTGTTCAAATGTAATTAAACATGTTGGTATCGTCATCTTGTATGACAAACCTTTCGTTATGGAATGTTTTCAAATGTAATTAATATAATATTGAAATAGTCATTTTGTATGACAAATAGGGTAAAGACTCAACCTTTACCTGTAAAATTGAAAAATCGGTGCTCAAATCGTTCGCAAAATCGTTACGGCGGCGCGCGTTTATAGAAACGCCAGTAGTACAGGTCAATGTATAAATCTACGAGGTTTCCACTCAAAATACATCTCGACTCGTACCTCCTTTCCATTTAATAAACAACAATCAGGAGCGAGGCGAAAAATTAAATCCTCTTCTTTCCTTTCTAAAATTAAATCCTCGCCACTCAACCCCGTTTCCACGCAGGGACTACAGTCGCAAATTCCCAGTAGTACCGTCAATAACATGGCGCCCAAGACTCTGGTATATTTTACTTAAAAAGCTGTGTAACGAATATGGCTGGTATATCTAACTGAATTTCCAGCGTTTCTTTTCACTTACCTACTTAAGGTTGAATATCCAGTTACCTTCGACTCAAGCATTAAAAATATGTAGATTTTCTTGAGAGTCAAGAGATGGAGGTGTTTACTGCAGTGACACTTCCGAATAGGCCAAGGTTTAAGTGAACATTCGAAAAATGTTTCTGAACTGCTGGAAAACCAAAAGTCGATAAGTAAAACGTCAATAAAGTAACTTTATTTGATGAACAATCTGATGTCTTTGAAATTTGTTAAACTTTAACGATTGTTTATAGTATTTCAATCAGTAAGATCGATAAAGCTTTCGTGTCAATGAATAGAATCATCTGTTTTGACATAGATAGTTGAAAAAAATATTCAAAAGTCTAAACCATGAGTTTATCTATCTTCTATTACTACTAAATATATCTAGAATTATGTCATCATCCCTTTAATTATCAGAATAAATCAGTAAATAATTGACTAAAGATTCATACATCGAATTGATTAAATTGATTCTAGCCACTGTTCGATTACAACGACAACAAAAATAAATTTTCAGATACGAGCAGCTGCGAATCAAGATCCTGGGTGACTGTTACTACTGCATAAGTGGAGCACCTGTAGAAAGGTCAGACCACGCTGTCCTGTGTGTCTACATGGGCCTGTCCATGGTGGACGCCATCAAGTACGTCCAACAGACGACAAAGAGTCCAGTAGACATGAGGGTGGGCATACACACGGGCGCAGTGTTGGCAGGCGTGCTTGGTCAAAGACAGTGGCAATTCGATGTTTACAGCAAGGACGTCGAGCTCGCTAACAAAATGGAGAGCAGTGGAATGGCAGGGTGAGAATCAGACATTTTAAATTACTCCATGTATGAAACCCAACCAAAAATAAAAAAAAAATATTATCAGAAAAGAGATTGAAGGGTTCCAGTTGAACTTTAGGATATTGATTAAAATTAAACTGAACTGCAGCTATAATTTTGATATAAAAATACAATGTGGGAATAAAAAATAAGGATTGCTCGAGGTCGAGATGGGATAGATTTGTTACAATTGAATTTTGAACTTTCGTATGAATTTCATTAAGTTGGACGGTGTTACAAACTTCAAAAATGGGAGGTATTCATTTTATATAAAAATACTATACGGGTTCAAGATGGAGATAAGGGTGTTATTATTGATTTCTGAGTCTTCTGTTAAATTTCAATAAAAATACATTCAGCAATAGAATAGTATTTCTTGTAAATTTCAGACTATGATTTAAGTAAACTTTAATTAAAGTGATGAATCGAAAAGAGGGCAAGGCTGGTAATTTTAGCATAGTACAGGTTCATGTATTAAAAGTACAAGGAGGATGCGACTGCTGTTATAGTTACCAGATAGATGCCGTTATTAAATAGAGAGTATAGGAAGCGTGTATTTAAAGCTTCATTTCAATATTTTTACTCCGTCCCATCCCACCTGAGCATAATTTTTCCCTCGAGACGAGAATGAATAGGAGCATATTCTTTTTATATAAAATGAAAAAACACTCACAACGTGTGCAGAATTGCTAAAAACCCTGGAATTACAATAGACAACGTAATAATCAATTTTCACTGATTTCATTAAACTAAAAAAATGTAAAGCGTACTTAATGCTCCAGATATTAAATTTGTAATGAAGATATTCTTTGCATTCGAGAAGTTAATTCAGGGTACAGAACGTTTATTTAGTTAAAGAACTAAATTAATTTTTGATCGCATTATTCCCGAGGAGAAATGGTTTTCAATTAAATCAGAATTAGCTTTTAATTATTCGAGTAATTAAAAAAATTGTTCGAACATCGATGAGAAATTTGAGACTGGGGACGAAATACTTTTTCTCAGTTACTAGATTGAACGTACTAATAACTCGCAATGTTTGCAATCATCGTCGTTTCTTTGTCCATCTTAACCCCGTTTACACTCGTGCGCTTTTCAAGAACGGGAAAACAAAGGGGCCAGCTGGCTAGAAGCTGTGAAAAAGCTGCACATGAACACAGAGGCGAGTTTTCCGTCATGTTAAACGACATCGATGTGTGGACCTACAAAATACGTCCTTGACGTTCGCGGAAACATAATGAGCGCACTCCGAGCGTATACCTTTGACGTTAATTACACAACGAAACGCCTCGCGAGCAGTTTTTAATGCCCCTTCGTACTTCTATTTTAGCGGAGCGCGTTAAAAGGCGAGATGTTCGGATACCCACAAAGGAACTCAACCCCCTAAAGAATGAATACTCATTTAAACAATGTTAATACTTAATTTAGGAACAATTATTTTTCTTTCGCTTATTTTCTCTTGGGATAATCAATTTTTGTAGTAATTCACCTGTCTTCTGTTAAAAGTAACTGGATCTTTAATTTTCTTTAGATTTATGTGATAAGTTCTTGACACAGACTAAGTTTTTGTATCCTTTGGAATTATACATATAAACTACATCGTCATTTTTCGCATTTTGTGTCGTTATGTTGTATCCGCCATTTTGAATTTCTAAATTTTGAGTTCAGATTTGGAATCAGCGACCCCGAAGACCCCTGTATACCAAATTTCATCCAAATCGAATCAATTTTCGTATTTTGGTCCGCCATATTGGAACCGCCATTTTGATAATCTAAATTTTGAGTTCAGATTTGGAATCAGCGACCTGAAAAACCCCTGTATACCAAATTTTATCAAAATCGATCGTCAGGAAAAATAGATATAAATGTTTCTCTTTGAAAGAACTTTGAGGGATCTTCCAACCAGGAAAAATTACAATGTTTACTATTGTGTCACGGAATTTAGAGAGGTGTTCCTTCCAGGAAATATTACAATGTTTACTATTATGTCACGGAATTTAGAGAGGTGTTCCTTCCAGGAAATACTACAATGCTTACTAGTAATTCTCGGAATTGGAACGGTCTTGCAAGGAAACTATATGTATACATATATATGTAGGTCACGACGTCTGTCCTTCTCTTATAATTGTCTATAAAATAGGAAACTTTGAGGTGTCATAGCTGAGCGTGGAATTGTCCGATTCGATTCTACCAAAATTCAATTCGAAGGGCACAATTTCTACTATCTAATAGGTAGTTACTATCATTGTTACATACTCTTAAACAATTGTTTTTTTAAATATATAATTATTAAATATTGTCCTCATTGTACCATGTAACTCGGTGTAGAATCGTCTGATTCGATTCTAACAAAATTAAAATTGCAGAACGGAATGTGAATTATCTAAAATATTGTTATGATCATTGTTAGACACCCTTAAACATTTGTTTTATTTATTGCTGTACATAATGGCATTTTCATTTACCATATACAGTTATTCCTTCCAATTCACTTGTTTGCATACGCTCCTTCGTTATCTCTGATTCCGTATCAAAGCAAAAGGGAAACTCAGTGGCGGAAACGCTTCTCGCTAAATCAGCGTGTTTCCTCTCCATTCAGTAGCGTTTCGCGCTTCCTCGCTCAAACGGTTAAACGCAGGACTCTTTTGAGACCGTAAGCTCTGCATCTGGAAAACCAATTCCCTCGTGAATAGCGATCGAGTAAACAAAACCAGCAAATAACCGGCTGAATAAATACTTGAAGGAGGGTGCACATCTCGAACGCGACTCTGAGCTTTCTCAACGGGGAATTCGAGGTCGAGCCAGCCCACGGCGAGGATCGGGAGGAGGCGTTGCAAAAGGCAGGGATCGTCACCTACTTCATCGTCAGAGCTTTGAAGCCCTTCAAACCCGCGGTCACGAAGAGCCTCGCCTCTTTGACGGACGCTGAGACCTCGAGGACGACGATGCAGAACGCTGGGGACGGACGCAACAACAAGGAGGACTCCGAGGAGTTCAGGCAGAGACTGAAGAACGAGCTCGACAGCAAAGGTGAGAATGATTACCTGGTATTTTAAAGGGAAATTGCTTTCTTTTAAAGCCAATAAAGGGGGTTCATTAATTTTTTTATAAAGAAAATATACAAGATTTCAATTAGAAATTTGACACACGCTTTTATTACTATTCTAGTATTACGTATAAACTTTTATGGGAAGATTTACCCAATTTTGTAAATGTTACAACTCATTGATAATGAAACGAAATAATGAAATTTGTTACAACAAATAAAATAGAACCTAAAACCAAACGATGTAACGATATTGCTGAGCAAAATGAAGGTTTCTATCGTATATTAACGTTAAAAATTAATTCAGCAAAGGATTATGTGAATCGTAGGTGGTGGAGCTGACCTGAAGGGCCACGCACATTGGTTGACACTGAGATTCAAGGACGCGAAAGTGGAATCAGCGTTTCACCACGCCGAGGAAGCCTTTTCACCCTTGTCCCTCGTCGGTGGACCGTTGGTGATGGTCTGCGCCGCCCCAGTTTGGAGGTTTCAGCCGTGGGGACCATTCACGTGGGGTGGCTTGGGGGTGGTTATCTTGTTTGCGATCGTTTTGGCAGGTGCCACCTGTTTGGGTAGCGCTGTCAAGGCCATGTGGCTCAGGAGAGCCCTAGCAATGATGATGACGTTCTCCCTAGGCTATTTCCTGCTTCTCGATATGGTACGATCATTTCCAATCTCGTTTAAACATACCCAATTTGGAAATGTATGGATTAGATTCAAATTGTCGACCAGGAATCACTGACCATTGAAATTAGGTCAATTACAGCAAATGTAATGAACCACGCCTTTCAGATTTAGCGTATTATTATATTTAATTCTATATATTGATATCTTTATTCTGTTGAACCGAATATTTCGTATCACTTTTGTATACAGTCTTGAACGTCTAAATATTAGGTCCAGCATAATCTTTTCTTACGTTTTATTTTTCCTATGATATCGAGACCGTCTAAGTATAAGGTGTGGCTATTAATACATGTATAGGTATTACAAGTTTAATAAGGTCTCTAGAGAAGCGACCTGAACGCGAAGGAGTTAATGGTTGAAATTGACACCAGGAGATGAGAATATTGCCTGGGTCTATGTCCTAGATGTCACGTATCATCTGATACTGTATGGAAGAGATGGGAGTGTGAAAGGAGGACAATAATCAATGTCGAATTAAGACCATGTAGACGTTCAGTTTGAAAATAGATCTGGCTAGTATTTCCCTCTCCAGGGAACTAAAACTGTTTTGCAAATCTATATCTTGAGTCAGAGTAGGACAGCGTTTCAGAGTCTATATCCCAGAGGTTTTCAAAAACTGAAAGCTTCCAAAGATATTACACGGGTAGTTCGATATATGTTATAATTAAAACTCGAATTGAGTTGGGATCGATTCATCGAGACAGTATGAATCAAAAAGTTCTTTTCCATTTTGTAATCTGAGATTTTCTTATGGAGATCGCAGGGATACTCGGATTGCAAAACGGTAAAGAACTTTTCGATTTCCTTTCTCGAGAGGAGTTCGATCCCAGGTAAGACTACACATTTTTCATTTTTTCACTCGAAGTTCTACTGTACCTATCTACAATGACAATTTCTTGGATAGCTGTAGATGTCAATGAGTTAACTTTTCACCGTTTCACAGAGTAATTGCGTCGTCATCGAAGAACCGATCCCAGCATTCAACGCCACAATAACTCTGTCGACGAGGTGTCCGTATCCCTCCTATTACTCGTACATCGGTGTCCTCACGCTGGTGGCGATCTCGATGCCCACCTACGTGTGTTACCTTGGCAAGGCATATCTAATGTACGGAATTGCTGGTACCCAGTGTTTCATCAATATCTGGCTACTAGGAAGGCGGCTGGATTGGGAGGACTACGCCTCGTCGCCCCTCGATCCTGCCCCCTTTCCATCGAAATACTGTTTATCTGTCACGCTGCTCATCGTCGCCACCTCTTTGGTCATCGTGGCCAGATACGTGAGTTAATTTTATTTACTATTCATAAAATTAAAAAATTGCATCGAATAGAAAATCAAAGTCTGTTGTAAATAATATTAGGTTGACCAAAAAGTTCGTTCGGATTTTAACGCGCAAATAAACAGCGCTTCTTTTTAGATAAGGCAATATATCTACTCTATAACATATTGTCCATTTTGTTGTATGATTTCTCTCCATTATTATGTAAAAAACAATGGATTATGCCTAACATTGCAAAAATAAAAATAGAAAATACTAGAAATTCCCCATTAATGAAAAAAAAATATATATATAGGAAAGCGAGCTTTTGTACGTCTCATCAAATTCATTAGAATCAAGAACGTACTTGTCCCTAGCGTCGAGAGCCCATTCATCATTCACTCGAATCGCTTCGACCCCGTACGTCAATATTTTTTTAAACAAAGAGTAGCTCGCAATCAGCACTTTCACGAATTAAATCGAACCAGAAGCTACTAGTTATGGCGAATGCATTTCACGAAATTGCACCGACTACTACAAACATCCTCCAATTTCTCCAATTAATCGATGAGGAATCGCGAGTACGAACACTAAAACTCGTGACATATTCTACCAAGTTAAAATTTTATCTCGAGACTGGCAAAAAAAAAAAAAAATAACGATCCAGATCAATACGTTTTCAGTTTTATGAATTTCTATTTTCACTTATTGTATTTAACGTTTAGCATTGGTTCAGCATTGCCAACCCTCAAAAGAGTATTTTGCATAAATATTCGCAGCCTAGCAATGAATTCGCCGTAATCATTTTTTAAACATTTTTAGTAGAGTTTCTGGTATTAGTATAGAAGGAACAGTTATAAACTCCTTGGATAAATGAGGATCTCGTCGCTTCGATAAATTTTCAGGCGGAAAAGGCGAGGCGGATGCTGTACCTTCGTGGTCGCGAGGTTGTCGCGCAAAGGGAAAGGGCGGCGGACATGAAGCGTAGAAACGGAGCACTGATATACAACATCCTGCCTCCACACGTGGCCGCCTATTTCCTGTCCAGAGCAAGACACCACGACGACCTGTATAGTCAGAGCTACGCGGAGGTGGGCGTTCTGTTCGCCAGTATGCCCAACTTCGCAGACTTCTACAGCGAGGAGAGCATCAACAATCAGGGTCTCGAGTGTCTCAGGTTTCTGAACGAAGTTATCTCTGACTTCGACGCGGTTAGTGCTTTTATCCTATATAGAAACAAACAAACAAACAAACTTCACCTCTTTATAATATTAGTATAGAAGTATGGATTATTCACAAAACAAAATGTCATTAACGTAAAATGTTAAATTTGATTTAATGTTAGTTAAATTAAGTGCATTTTGACCCCCCACAGATACTCGATCAAAACAAATTCAAAGATATTATCAAGATAAAGACGATAGGCTCGACCTACATGGCAGCATCCGGAATAATGGAGTCCGACGACCCAGAGGACGCACCGCGATGGTGTCACCTATCGAACCTGGTCGAGTTCGCGTTGGAATTGAAGAAGGCTTTGTCCAGCATCAACGAGCAGAGCTTCAATCATTTCGTCCTGAAGATGGGTATCAATCACGGCCCAGTCACTGCTGGCGTCATCGGAGCGAGAAAGCCTCACTATGATATTTGGGGCAACACTGTGAACGTGGCGTCCAGGATGGAGAGCACAGGAAAAGTCGGTTGTATCCAGGTATTGTTGGCAGTTAAAGTACTTCGCAGTGTGCAGTAGAATTTTAATATTTCAATTTGGTACAGTAAATTAAAGGGATACACTAAGCTATGACAGCCAATTTTAAGAATTTTTTTTAAGATTCAAGTACATGTTTTGTAGGAGTCTAAACGAAAAATAAGGCACGGGGATTCGAAGCCACGATGATCCTCGGATTCACAGTCGACCGCTTTACCTACGCGACCAATCCCGCACCCTACGTTTCGTGTTCTTATTTGACTCCTTATCGTTGGGTATGGGAGGCGCGGACACTACAGTTTTAATCCAAAACGAAGCGCAATTTTACAATACATGTACCGAACTAATATATTTATTTCTTATTTGTTAAGATATATTTAAAAATGATCGAGATGCAGCAAATCTCCTGGAACATTCTCTTCCGAAATATACAAAATTATTCTGATAGAAGACGCCAACATTTGCGAAATGGTTGAAGAGTTTTTCAATCGTTTGATTTTTACCAAAATGATGGTCGTTCTATTAAAAAAGCTCATTTTTCTGAATTATCGTTTTTCCTTAATAAAATAGCAAGTTTTCATTAAAGAAAATTTCTTCGTTCATTCAGTAGATGTTGACATGTTATAACAATAATTGTTTGGTATATTTCAAGTAACGAATATTTCAGGAGATTTGCTATATCTTGTTCATTTGTAAATATATCTTAACAAAAAATTTTGTACATCAAGTTCAATACTTGTACTATAAACTTGCGTTTTGTTTTAGTTCAAAATATATATTTAAATCTTTAAATAAAATTCTTCAATCGTGCCGATGACAACTGCGTGAGCTCCCTTGACGACTCAATATTATCTCCAAAGCTAACAAATCCCAGCACAATCTGAATCTAGGTCTAATGCAGACACTATACTCTATACAGTGGTACTTTAACCCAGATTGAATTCCATGTAAATGAAACCTCAGCACTCATCTTAACACAGTCATAGCCCAGATCTAATTACAACCATCATCTCGATCACAGGTCACAGATGAAACTCGAAGGATCCTCGAGCCGTTCGGGTTCGGTTTCGACAAACGCGGCCTCGTGTTCGTGAAGGGCAAGGGTCAGCTGTTGACCCACTACCTAGTGTCCAAAGACGGCGTCTCCTTGAATCTGGACAGCGACCTGCCTGTCGAACCTACTCATCCCATCATCTACCAGTAGGCTACTACTCGAAGGCTCTAAATTTCAACGCAAACTCTTCCTTGCTAGCGAGGAATAGTTTCTCTATCTCGAAGATCCTCGAGGAAACGATTCGAGGGATCGTCGCTGGAAAACGACGAGCGAGATCTCCGAGTTCGAATCGACGCCAGTCTCGTGGGGATTTCGAACAAGTTCGAACGATCTTAGGCAGCTCTAGGTGTGTTAGCCTTCTAGAGTTAAAGAGGAGAAACGGATGGAAAATGGAGGATAGAATGGGTCGACCTTGGGGAATCGAGGATCTCTGGATCCAAGGATCAAAAACAGAGCTGAAACGGCTTTGATCGGTTCCGTCGATTGAAAGATCATTTAGTTTCGAACGTTTGTCATTTTTAATAGATTTTCTATCGCTATGAGGCTTCGGGCCGCGACTTTCGTTCAGTCCGTAAATTTTTGACCGTTCATCAATCCGTTTACGATCAACTCACTTGAATCCTCCGATGCATCTTTCAATGGGAGACTTAACCATCTGGTAGAATAATTTCTCTTTCAAGGAGAAGCTCGCGCGAGCAGTACTGACGAAAAATTTGCCTAACTCGAGGAACTCTTGAAACTGTGTTCAAACGAAGAGTCGTTGAAAAGAGTACCCAGCTCTGGTTGAACAATCAACGTAGCCGATTTAAGGAGAACGTTCATCGATGACAAAGAACAAGATACAAATCGAGGAATAATCATGTTCACCGAAGAGAATATTGCGTTATAGAGTGGATGTCGGCATGAAAGTGATGAAAGCTTCATGATGTCTCAACTGTGAACGTCGTGAGTTGTTTTAGCTAAGATCAGGTCTTTAAGGGAGTCCTATGACAAGGATGAACCAAAACGAAATGGAGCTGTGATGCAAAAAGAAGAGTCGACAGTAGGCTGACTTCGAGGAATTGATGAAGCAGGAGGCTGAATTCAGAAGCTATCGAAAATTCATCGATCTGCTTTTACGAGCATCCCTGAATTACAGACGTTTTATATTGATTAGAAATTCTGCGCCGATCTGAAGGTCGATCTGATTGCGAAACAGTTCGAAAATGTCTAGAGCAAGCGTGACCAGAATTTAGGAAGATGATAAATGGGACGTTGAAGACTTTAGTGCAAAAACAGGTCTTCTCCATCTTCGACCATTTCCAAGCCTGAATGTGTCCTACAAATTAAAAAACTAATTATAGTTCATTTCCTGAGAAATGTTCATTTTTTTTGTCGATGATCCATTCTTGCACTGGGGTCTTCGATTGAGAAACGAGGAAAAAAAAGAAACGTGTAGTTGACCCATCGATCGTTCACGTCACTCTAGAATCGATACGTAACTTAAGAAAGTGTCTAAATCGTAATCGTTGTGGTAGATCGCTGATCATGACTCTATTTTTCTAGATCCTGCGACGAGCACGCTCGATATTAATTAACGGACGATCGATTAGTGGTAGGCGAAGAATCGTCGTTTTTCTCAATGTTCATTGATACATGGAAAATATTGTGCTTTAGGGATTCGAGAATTTTCCAAATATTAAGGAACACCCTGTGCAATGCGTTTTCTCGATCATCGGTATCGTCAACTGTGTACTTTCTTAAGATCTCGCTCGAATCATCGTAACTGAAAATTCTTCCTGAAAAGATAACTGAAAAAGGGCTAGAATTGCAACGAGGACTCAGTGGCCGAGCGTGTAGCGTTCTTGCTTGCAACGAAAGGGTTAAAAAAAAAGGGTCAAGTTCGCGGATTTGAATCCCAACTGGCTGAAATTTTACTAAGCTCCCTTTTTCCTCTAAAACTATACAATTCAATTATCATAACAACTCAATTACGTCCTAACATTCTTACGAAAGAATCGATTATCCGACATTTAAAATTTCAATTGTTGCAATAACTGAATCGTTGACTGAGACCGGTGCAGTAGTTGGATCATGATGCAGTATTGGGCAAAATGCAATCCACGATTAATGCTATCAACTATGAAAATAAAAAAATTGAATACGATTAGCTCTGCTACGATTGCAGATTATACAAATGTAGTTTACAATTAATCTGACAATTGTAAGTGAGTATCGCGAAGTGGATCACTGCTCAACTCTGTGGTGTAATTGCCGTAACATCTGAGTCACAGAAGCGATTATTATTGTAATACGAATTGCAATTCAGTGTGTAGCTACTGTCGAAAAAAAAGTACTCTTCAACTATCGAACATGAAAGTATGAAATTGTGTATTGTAAATTTAGTAGAAACTCGACGAATTTCGTCTTTCGTGGAACTCTCTATTTCGTAGAATCGCGAAAGGAAATGACAATTGCAACGAGACGAAACGCCATTATGGGAAACATCGAAACTGTACACGAAAAGTTCCATGGCAACTTTTGTCTGAAAGTCTGTCTACTGGCAAAATACAAGAATGGAACATGGTAGAACCGAATGTGTATGTCAAGGAATGTATCCGCTTGATTGATTGGTAAAGATGAACACAAATGGGAACTGTAATCTCATAATCTAGAAGAATATTTAGAATAAAGTCTGTTAAAAATACAAGCGCTGTTTCAAAATTAAAATCGATAACCGAATTTTAATAGTTTTCAATACAATCTATCCTCTGTGATTTACATACGAAGAAAGGTTAATAATTTAATTTACATGGTTTTATAATAAGTATTGTACTACAGAATGAATTGAGAAAGTGCTTGCATGTTTAACAAACTCGATTCAAGTAAGAATCATTCCGATCAGAACTTTGCTATCTATTACATTTTGGTGTACTCGCTACGTTTGAACTATGAAGTACGAATGCATAGCGAGGCCCATTTCATCGGGGCCGTCGACGAAAGAATCTCTATAGTTTTAATTTAACTATATTTTTCTGCGAACAGAGTCGTCGATTTATATTAGAAAAATGTTTGAACGGGCGGAGGTTTCTTAGGAGCTTAGATCCGATTTACTTCTCGAATGTACAAGGCATTTCATCAAGTTCCCAACATTGCACGCTGTCAAATGACTCTTGAGATCGAAATAGGACGAATTGTGACAGTAAAATTTCCTCGAAAGACTTCTCATTTCATAGTTATTTGCGTTACTTGCACCAGCGTTAATTACGTAACGAAGACTTGGACAAAAAGAAAGTTTCTCATCGAATTCGTCTTATCTTGTGATCAAGTATCGTTTGGTCGTACTCTAACGGGCTTCGTGAGACATCTCGTATCGAGTCATCCGTAGTGACTATAACACTCCAACACGGTCGCTGATATAATAATTTATTTTTCTACAGTTTGAGTCACCGAGTTGATCACAGACCAAGATGATGACTCGAGTACGTTACAACGCACACACGATCACGATGGAAGATACAAAGTCGCGATTATAATCCTTTTGTCGGAGACTATTAGTTTATAATAGCGCGAGGGTGGAATTAGTCCAGCCAGGCGCGCTCGAATCGAACACACAAACTTTATAGTTAAGTATGAAACGTCTGAACAAGTTGCAAACTTGTCGTTCGCACTAATAAGTTCTTTTTTTAACTCGAACGTCACAATTTTAAAATCGAACATGATTTTACTCCAACGATAGTTTGCGAGAAAACTGCGTATCTCGAATGGTTGGACTTTATCTTACGAAATGTTCTTTTCTAACGATGAATGTATATATATTTTCGTGACTCGCGGTCCGAAAGGGTTGAAAATATTAGTAGCGGCGAAGAGAAAGTGGTGCGACCGAATAACGAGAAAGCACGGCCTAAAGCGGGATTGAAAAATTGGGCAGACTGAATGGATGTAGCGATAGAAGCCACGGAGAACTCGAAACGAACTCTTTTGAAGGAAAGTAGAATTCGAACTCTTCCAATTCATTTAGCGAACCTTCAATTGCTAAAACGATCTTGGTTTCTAATGACGAAACGATTTTTCAACTAACTGGAACTAGAGAAATCGAGCTAGTCATACTGAGATAACAGTAATCCTCGCTTATATGTTACACGCCAGAGATGTGCATTATCTAGATAAAAATATTAATTAAATAAAAAATCGAGTAAAGATACTTTATCTTTATCTTTATTCGATGACTGTCGGATAAAAAAATTTATTCGACGGATAAATTGAATCCCACGTGAAGTAACTTTCTCACTTCATTCACAAATTCCATGCACTGAATGAATAAAAATAATCGCAAGAATGACACAGTACCCTGTAAACGAGAAAGAATCCGTATCATTTATGCGGGGATTACCGTGCAAGTCCCTCGATTCGACACAGCGACCAAACTTACCACTATCGTCATCTTCGTCGATCGTTTTCCTTCAAAAAGGAATCTTTCCTTCGCCAGAGTTTCGGAATCGCACAAAAGGATAAAGCTGGAAAAGGGATTGTCGCGCGATAACTCGATCTCAAATCTTTTCCACTGGTATCGCGTACTTCCAGTTGATATCCCAAAAATCGACACAGTCCCACGCATCTCCGCGCACGGAACAGAGACTAACGATGGAGAGTCCAAGGAAGACAGCGAAACATGGCACACTCAAGCTTACGTTCACGTCGGACCTGGTTGGTGATCTTGTAAAGTAGCAATAAAAGGAACTACGTGTACATACGTTGCGTATTATATTTGAACGACAGGTCGAAAGAATACGAGGGAAGGTGAACGGTTGTCTTTCAAAGTCGTTGGAACTACTAGAAGGGGTTGCAACGACCCGGCCGAATGTGTGTATAGTCGTGTAAGAAGAATTATATCATTGTAGATATCCTAGTACCTTAGATGTGAGACTACGAAAAGGGAACAGTTGTTGTAAACTATCAAAGTATACTTCTTCAGACGGAGTGACACGCCGGGGACACGCGGGGGGCGAGTGGAATCATGCGACTGTAAAATAAACGGCCCCTTTGCCGATGTACACAAATGTGATTATTTTTCTCCCTCGTCTCTGGTCACCTATACAGAATAACACATCCTTTTTTTTTATCGTTGTTAAAAAAAAAGTCAAAAGAATACATAAAGTAATTAGAATGAAAAGAATAACTTTCAATATTTGAATTAAAAGTGTTCCAATAATTTGAGTTGGGAAGTATACAGATGAATCCTTGGAAGAACTTTATTTTCAAATTTATTTCGAACATATTCGAAAGTCCTTTACAGTAAGAAGCGACTGATCGAACAAAGGTATCAAATAATTTGACGATTTTCGTCCTCTCGCCTCTGGAAAAAGAATTAGCTGGCTCGGGAAAATTGAACGAATCAAATTACAGCGTCTAGAGACATTTTGCATTTATCATCTAAGAGTAGCGAAGACCGCGATGTCTTTATAAAAATCATATCTGATATATATTATTCTTTGTTTTCTTTCTTTTTTTGTTTTATGGAAAATCGTGTGCCACTTTGTGGAAAAATATTCTCGATTCGCACGAATTACTTTTTTATCTTACAAATCAGCGAGTCCTAGACCTCAATTATCGTTACACCGCAGAAGTTACATTTTCGTCGAGGTAAAAAAAGGCTTCCTTTCGCGAGCATGTACATCTAATGTTGTACATTAAAAAAACAAGATTGGAATGCAATGTTGTTCTTCGTCAGCGCGACAAGTTCTCAGGATTATTTTAGAAATTTCGTTGCTTATCAATATAAAGAACAACGCCAAAGAAACGAAGACACCACTTTGTAACGTTTGTACACACAGGATGTCTCATAAAATGTGAACGCACCTTTAGAAATAACTTCTATACAGAAAAATAATTTTAAACCAATTTTCTTGTACAAGTTCTTTGTGCTAACCTTCTCAAATTGTAATCGTTTCAGTATTGTGTTAATCTCTACTCAAAATATTATTGGAAATTTATAGAAAGCATTATCAAAGTGTTTCCAAGCAATTCACGAAATCGTGTACAAGGTACAAAGCAAAGCAAGGTACAAGGTAAACATCCACTAGGATACATGTTTATACAAATGCTTTTTGATTACTCTCGTAAATTCATGATCAAATTTGTGCCCAGATTTTATTGGACACCCTGTATATACTTACAATAAACTTATAGCACATGCGTGTACGTGTACAATTCGCGATTATCTTGTGCAAGGTACCAACGGTACGTAATCCTAAGAAAAATATCTCTCAGCATGTTTGCTTTTATGAATGTCGAAACTCGAAATTCCATTGATTCCATTCAAATTAATTCAAACTAAAAAATTGAAACGAAACGCAGAAAAGCATTCTACAGGATGTTGACAAATATGTGAAACTTGTATCGAAATTAATTCTTCGAATGGAAAGCCTTGGATTGCAAAATGGAAAAGGACTTTTTGATTCGATTCGTCACGAGAGATTAATATCAGAGAAATTTTGTACACTTTTATCAGCACCAGTGGAGATTTCGAATTTCATATTGAGACCCATTCACGATATATGTAGATCACACGAGCTGCCTTAATATTACGATTATCGCAAAGCGGGAAGAAGATATCATCGATCTGACGATCGCGTTTGCGACGAAAATTATCGAGCGTTTCGATTTATCGTAAGGACTGAATTCTCGGGAAGGATCCAGCTCGCGCTTCGCTTAAAATTACGGTGTAAATGTTGGAGCGATTGTCGTCGAGAGAGAATCGTGTAAAGCACTTGAAGAGTCACGGATTTTTACCTAATTCGTGCATGCTCGTGCACGTTCGTGTATACAGTGTGGTCGATTTTGTATGGCATACTAGAAACAGGCAACATTTATATCTACCTATTTTAAACAATAGGGTGAAGCGATTAAATTTATTAAATCACTCACATAGTTATTTGTTCTTCATTCAATAAATGTGCCGAGAGAAATGAGACGACGTACATACGCTATGTCATGATTTGACACTCCGATAAGAATGATGTGCAAAATAGTAGTTTAATTTTTATTCTTCTATTCACTTACACCACTATCATTTCAAAAAGAAAACACCAAAGAAATTCATAATTTTTTAATTACCACAAAATGCGAAGGTTGCCTGTTTTTAGCGAACCATTCTGTAGATGAGAGAACGAAAGAGAAGTCCTGGAAGAAATTGGGAGTCCTATACCATTATACGTGCTAATCAGTCTTCGTAAGATCAGCGACGAAATAAAAATCTCTCAATCCTGTCCACGTTCTACTCATTGTTTTACACTTTACTTAATCCAGGACTTATCTTTCCTTCTCCTTGCATCGATTTTTTGAAATTTTCATTCGGACAAAGTTCTAAAAATTACAAAGCTTAGAGGACTTTAGAAGTCACTTTTAAATTTCAAACGTAATAATGCAATGACGAGGATAACTTTTTCATTGAAAGTATTCACTGCATTTTTTATTTTATTATACGTAAGAAAAATACGAGGTAGCTTTTATTTCAGAAATTTTTTATACAATTCTGCTCGCTTATCGATTAAATTGAGTGACTCGTGTGAGTTACCTCGTCCGCTTGAAAACCGTGCAGCAACGATCATTTTTCGATTATCGTCTGCCCACCGTTTTTACATTAAAAAAACGCTCGTTAACGCCTTGGTTAAATATTCAGCACCGTATCAAAATTCCGTATTTTCCGACGAAATTCCGTTTTCATCGTCAGTCGTCGAATACTTGCATTCCGTGCACCCTGAATTGTATACGATCCAAACCGATCAGCGTTCTGTTTTATTGTATCCTGTCAAGCTCGTTCGTTACATCCTATTTTCAACTACGTGTTACTTTCGATACCTCAACATTCGGTATTTATTTTATCATTTAATGTCTCGAGTGGAATTAACCTTCAATAAGTGATTATCACGCGTAAAAGGTTAATTTTTTCGCCACACATGCTCAAGCAATTCGTTCCGCCATTGTAGAGGACTCAAAAGGACTCATTTATCCGCGAAAGGCGATTACAATCTTTGAATATATTATTCCTCGATGATACACTACTTCTGTGAATCCTTTCAGAAGTTCAAAATTAACTCTGTGTTCCAGTCAGAATGGTACCCAGCTGGTAGAATTTTAATAACAGAGAGCTCAAACTATATAACTTTAATTCACACAGCATCAAATCTTCTTAGACATATAACAAAATGGAGAACCTAAACAATTTAAAGAGTTTGCATAATCCCTGAGATTTAGCTAATAATCACCAGTCGCTACAAACTAAAAGCAAACGAAAACACAGCTACCATTCAACTCTAAACGTCCTCAAACCCTCGGTACAAACTCCCGCCGTGATTCACGTCGCTGATCTTCACACTCTCTCAAATTGCAACAGAAATCCTAATCCCCGATCAGTGCCAACATCCCCAAACTTCTTCGAAACATCACCTCAGATCTTCAAACTTCCTCAAATCTATTGGAACACGTACCAAATCTCTCCAAACTTCCACGAACGTGTTCGAGGGTATCGAAACTTACACAAAACTCGCTCAAATTTCGCCAAACCACCGCACACCGTTCACCAAAGCAGAGAGTCAACGCGAATGATCGATCAAAAGGATGATCAACCGTCGAGAGGATCGCCGGCACCCGATCGGCCGAACTCCTGCGAGGAGCCAGGCTGTCGATCGGGTACCAGCAGCCATCCTCACGTCCTCACGAACTTGTACACAACACCGAACACCAACACGCTGACCAGAACCAGCACCAACGCGGTGACCACTTTCGCGAACGCGTTCAAGCCGCTCTCCGTGTGCTGTTGAGGCCTCCTGGTGGGAATGCTCTGCTTCGAGGCCAGCCCGCGGGCCAACGCCGGAAACGCCAGGCTCTGGGTGAAGGTCAGCTTATGCAGGGACTCCGACAAGGAGTACGGACCCACGGAGCCACGTGCTGCTGCCCTCAGGAGGGAGTACTCCAGGTCCAGGGCGTCGAACATGCTGTACCTGTCGATTAAAACAGGTGTTAATTATGGCCATGTCGCGGGGAATTAAGGATGACGACGTTTCGATGTCTTCTCGGGTGTTTGTTCGTGTTTAGGTGGGAGGTAAGCAGGCGAGGGCTTTGAAATCCCTCGGGAAGAGTTCAGGTGTAGTGCTGTTGCAATTGGAGTTAGCTAATTATTGTGGTCTCAAGCTCTTTGATAGTTGTATACCTTGTGTGTTGAGTAGTGACGGGATTAAGCGTCTCGTGAGCAGGTTCAACTCCTGGAAGGCTAGATTCAAGTAGTGTATGAGTATTTTGATAATGAGAACAGTAGTTCTAAGTATTACTAAATGAACACACACATATTTTCATTGTATGTATTACATAATATCAACAATATCTGTGATTTATTTGGTAATATTTTTGTTTACGTTTGGCGTATATACTACTATTACTGTTTGTTTTACATATACAATTTTAGTGTAATGTAAAAGTTCATGTTTATGGTATATATTTGTTTTGAATTTGTCGACATCTTAATCAATTGTCGCTGATTTATATTTAGGCAGTGTATACGCTCAAACTAAAATATATTAAGGTTCTGACTATGAATAAAACAGAAATGAACATAGTTATTATGGACTCGTGTAAACTGTAGGTTTATTTAAACTTGCCTTGTATTTTTTTTTAAGTATACGCCTTTAATAAGTTGCACTAGGAGTTATTTTACATCCTATGTGATATTACCAATAGTAGAACCTAAATTATACACGAGTATCGTGAGTGTAAGTCTAACACTGTGGATAAATTTATTTTGTAAGTACCACGAATTTTCTCATAGCGAACAGTATAGGTTAACAATTTTAATAAAATCCCTGATCTCAATTCTAAGAAATAATTCTTTGTCATCCTTCCTTAGTCTACCATCTCATAGAAAGTACTCAGTAGCTACACATCAGTGGTTCAGACATTCAGGCTAGCTAGATTATAGGTCTAGATTGGGTTTATGCTTCTCACTCACCTCTCCATGACCAAGCCGTTACCTAGGGGATCTTATCAAACATGCTGAGCTTAATCCCATCCCTAATGCCCGGTTCCTGACCGTAGGATAGTTCAATAATCACTTTGCAGATTGCTTCTCCAGAAGCTCAGAGCATTAGATACAAGATTTTAAGCAGCATAGCTTAAACCTTTCCTTGTCCTATTGAAGCTGCTAGGTACAATTATTGATATCAAGAGGGAGTTTTACATTAAGAGAGTAAACAGCTATAAGGGTGGTAAAAATAGTTATTTTTTCTTTAAACACTTTCAAAAATTGATAAAATTATAAATTATGCAACAACTCAGAGTGGCCTTTAAAGGACCTTTTCATCGACGTGGAAGTCAACCAGTTAAACGATCCTAATTCCAAACGTGGCGGCATCGTTCAACCTTCAACCAGCCAGGTGCTTCGCGCCGCTGTAAATTCCGTCGAAAGGAACTGAAAACGTGTGTGCTCCTACGGATCGATTCACTGTCTGGGTGAAGGTTTCGCCCTTGAAACTTCAGAAGGCGATGGAAAAAGTGGGCGCAACCAAGTGGAAACGACTTCCGTCTCGGCAGTGGGAAACTACGAGGTCCGAATTATACGGAATACTCGCTCGCGATTAATATTGCTGGCTACATAATGAAGGAGAGCCTAGTCCACGTGCTCGGGGTAGTCGCTCGTTGTATTTGCATGGTGCCAGGGTCGCGCCTTGACAAGAGCCAAGATCTACGTCAGAACGTGTCAGCCCGAGGGATTATTTCCAGCTCCACTTTCCCCGTTCCGCAATTTCACGGATCGAGAACAGAGACCCCCCTCTTTCAGAGGTGACGATGCTGGATCTGGAATGCTGGCTTTCATTTTTCTGCAGATCTACACCTCCGCGATCACAAAGGGAAATGAAATCGGGATTCCAGATTTCGTTCGCAATTTTCAGATCGACGATCGAGAATATTTCGTGGAAGAGGGAATATCTGCAAGGTACCACACTCTAATTTTTATGGAACCTTGAAGGTTTGTTGAGTAGACAAAAGTTGGAGGTGTGAGGATTTTTTTTAGATGAAAAAATTGTTTGAATATACAATCTAAAATAGTTGATACAGACCAAGTAGTCAAAAAATGTTCCCTACGCACAAGATCAACTCTCTAAGCATTTTGTTAACCTTGAGAAGGAATGTCAAAGTCTCTGTTCTCCCTATTACACTATCATCCCTTACACAAGAACTTACGATAGAAGAAGAATAAGAAGTTCTCAATAAAGGATCCATTTTAGGTCGAAGTAAGCCTCCGAAAGTTTCAAAACGGAGGATTCTGGTAATTATCGATTACAGAAAAAGACCAATGAACATTTCACAGAGGTTTAATCAGTAACTTTACCTGCTGCTGCGTCTTCTGTCTTGGGAGTGCATCGAGGCGATCGCGGAGCTTGGCATGGAGCGCAGACTGCTGGTGGTCGAACTGGAAGGACTGGGGGGCAGAGGGGGCGGTTCCTCATCAATGGATGTCCTGTCCGGAGTTGGCGGGTTCTTAGACCCGGAATTGTGGTGATTGTGATGCAAATGATGCAGCTGCAGCCGAGCATGGTCCGGATGAAGTAAACTGGCGCGTCGGGACTGCTGAGGCGTCACAGCGGGACTGCTACTCGCAGCGCCGCAGGGCGACGGCGATGCCTTTTAAAAAATCATCCGTGTGATGTATTAAGCTCACCGACGCCATAATCCACTATTTTCTACTAAATTCATCGTCCGTTATCCACATAAGCCGTTTATTTTAAAAGTGTCATGTATCGTTTTTTTAAAAATGTGAAGTTACTGATAAAATTTGATACAATTTATTGATACGCCTTTACTTAAAAAAGATTGCAGTTAATATGTTGAAAACTACTGATATAGCAACAAAAGTTGTATGAATTATTCATTGAAGTTGATAAGTGTCCAGATATTTATGAACGAGGGTGTAAATCCTTCCATTTGTACGCTCAAGTTTCAAAGCTGAAATCATGAAGGGAATCTTTCCAACTGGTCGCAGAATGACCTCACGTGTACTCCAAAGCGGTCATTCATCAAATCTACAGTGCGATAGACTTTATGGCAACGACGGCGACATGGTGCCGTTCAACATAGCCAACCAGTACGATAGGTAGCACAACAACTCCAACATACTTCATAGTTATCGTTCTACCGTCGTATAAATCATAGTTGGATCTTATCGCACGTTAAATCGTTACGTCAAAGACCACTGTATCGATACCAGAGCTACACTTTCTCCCAGAACTTATCCTTTTTTCTCTATTATACAGTAGAAATATACTTTTCCCATATTAAATCTTATTCTTTCAAATGATGAGAAGGAGTGAGTTAGAAATGAAGGCAAAAGTGTCGAACTCTTAACATGTCAACAAATCGAGCACCTGTCGCTAAAAAACTATCTGTCAAGGCAACAGAACATTCTGCTAATGGAATGTTCATATAAACATGTTCGAATACACGGAGCTCTACTGTATTGCAGTTACCGACGAATATAGGACCCAACAATAAATTGCAATTTATTGATCTTGGGAAGTAGTTATGGGGGTTGATGGAAACTACACGTACATCCGTCGCGAAGGCTACCTGGATGGAGTCGATCCCACTGTCGTTCACGTTGTCCTGGACATCTGGGAACACAAATGCCTGCGCTTGTCCATCCGCCTCGCCCCTTGGCGAGTCGCTCGGCCATACCTGCAGCAGAGGAAGTCCGCCACGTGTCTCTACGTTCACTTCCGCGGTGACGACGTTGGTCTGCTCACCCGTACCGAGGCACAGCCTGCTCAGCTCTCTCAGTGGCTTCTGTTGAACAACAACTATTTACTCACACCTGGATTAACAGATACAACGAAAACCTAAAAATTAATCGCGCTATTAAAGAGGGAATTGCTTTTCTAAGATTGGAAATCTTTTTTATTTTCGAACAGCCGAAATTCATGTCCCGTTATATGGTGAAAAATGCTGTGAGGCGATGAAATTGGTGGGTGGTAACAAAATAAATATGTCCCGTTACACAGTTTGAAAAGTGGAGGGAGAATGCGATGAACTTAGTATCTCCGACATAATTAAACATTTATGATACATACAGCATCATTCAGTGTTTGATTAAACATTAATAGCAATTACGATTCAGAATAAGTATTCGTTCTAAATAACAAGACATCCTCTGATATAACTATATTTCTGTCCTGATAATACCGTTCCGCGGTTATGTCACTCACACGCGTGCAACCACGTTATGCACATACCATTTACGTCACGTGAGACCTGTCGCTGGCTCGAATTGATTCGCCCAATGAAAATGTCTGCGGAAATATCATCGCGGACAAGCGAGTTTGGACGTGTATTGTACCAATTGCCTGATCACATTATCATTGAATTATTCATCGGCAGTTGCGTCGGATATTGTGAAACAAAATTACTGCAACAATTGTCCCTATTATCGCGCTAATTAAATAATAACGAAGATATGAGTTTGTGATGTTCGTAGCAAGTATTCTTATTTTGTCAATGTTAGCATACAGTTTCTACGTTAAATTTAGATAGAATTTATATTATCCATTGGATGATTGATTTAATTTTGATTAAATAATAAATGTCATGCGTGATAAGTATTAGATAGTATATTATGTATAATGAAGTGCAATGATATTTGTCTTCTATATGTATATTATGTATATATGCATACAGTTGTAAGAAATCTAAACGTGCGTTAAATTTATCGAACGTTTAGTTCCACGTCTGCATCGAATTCGACTTTTACCACAACCGTGGATGGACAAAGCGAAAACTCGAATCAGCTTATCGACTTTGAGTCCTGAAAGCTTCCTGTAATTCCTTCCATCGTTTATAATAATGGAACAATTAATCTGCGCCCACAAAATATACAAAACTCGCATATTCGGATTAAAGCATTCAACGGTGCGTGTATCGAATAAGTGGATGCTTTGGATGAATAATTCATGAAGAAATGTATGGTCATTTCAGATAATAATTGTGTATTCTGTTTCAAATATGCCTTTAAATTAAACAACGGAACATGTGCGTTTTGTTACAAAGAGAATTATTTATGAATATACATTTCTAAAGTAGACACCCACAATTATAAAGAAATACTTTTAATTAAATTCCCGTGTGATTCAGTACAAGTGTTTATGTATCTTATCTTTAATAGTTTTGTAACAAAATTTCAACTTTGTAGACATTTTTACGAGTTTCAGTTTGCCAGCTAACGTGTTAAAAATGGCATGATAGTTTGTTCGACAAAGGTATCCTTCATGTAGCTTTAATAATGGCGCCATTAACTTGAAAACTCGTGACAATGCATCCCATAAATAAATCCAATGCGAACTTTCGATTCGACGAAAGTTTGAAAGTCTTCGACCTCAGCCAACCCCATCGCCCCCGCCCAGTCTTCCTGAAATATTCTCAGGATCGGATTTTCATTAAGGCATGTTTACAGTGACGCGATGAAGGTCACTACGCGGGTAACACGGCTCGATTCTTTGCAACCCTATGACGTAGGATGGACGCACGAGAGGATTTTTGCAGCAACAGTTCGCCGGTAATATTTATCATGGCGTGGTAATAAAAGTGCAAAGTTCGCCACACAATTCAATTTCTTTTCCAGCAACTTGTATTTAAATAACTGCGTTACGATTATTTAACCCCTTGAGGGACGAATTTTAAATGAACCTTAAATAAACAAACACACACAAACCAAAGCAATTTTCATCTGTGAATGGATTATAAATTATGTAACTATTTTGCAGGAGTTTTTTTTTAAAGGAATGTTCTTCAATATTCTTAATTAGAATATATGTTTAAATAAGATATGTATATACGTAAATGATTGGATATTTTTGTAAATTTAACTTTGGAGCTTCTTAAAAAGCAATTAGATTGTCAATAATAAGTCGAACAGTTTTCATTTCAATAACATTTTGTTTTCTTATAGCGGAGAATGATTGAACAGCGCCAACATCATTTGAGTATGAATATTCAAGTACGGATAAATTCATTTTTTAATTGATGATGATATTTAAATGACAAGCGATGTAAATTTTACCGTTTCCAGAGATTTTTTTATCGCTATATAATTAGTCCGACCTCGTACAAAAAAAAAGAAACCGGTGGTCAAACAGACGCGACGTTGCGAACGCAGATCGATAGAGCGCAACCAGGAAGCTCCGTAATGAAGGTAGATGGTTCTTCATAGGTTTCCCATGCTGCGAATGGGAGCCACCTGCATTCCATATTTGCAAAAAGTGGACCGTTTGCTTCGAGACAAATATCACAATGGACTCGTGAGATGGTAAGGGGTTAAGCTAACATTTCCAGCTGACTCGAGAAGATTGGCCTATGGATACTGTGGCTACTGTTAACCGATTCAGGCTACGTTTCCATTATGGTTATCGCAGACAGAATAAATTTAATTTAATTGTCAACGATATTCAAAAGGTAAAATCTAATTTTTTGTTAGATAATAGATATTCCCTTCAAAGCGTCCTTGATTGCTTTACTTTTGAAGAGAATCGTCATCGTAAGTCAAACGTCGATAATACGTATGTTTTATCTAAAACTAGATTACACATCCTATTTTATTAGAAAAAATATAAAATAAATGAATATTAATTATCTATTCTTTTAATTGTAAAGTATGGTGGCTTTGGAATGTAAGTGCTCTCTAAAGTGATCCAAATATAAAGTTCGTATTATTTTGTGTACCTCATAGTCATTGTTCCACTAGTTATATTCACCGAAAACATTTGTTGAGCTCGAAAATATTTACTAAACTTTTAAGTAGAAACGATGCTGGATAATAAGAACACGAGTTATTCTTACCGAAGAAAAGAACTTATTGTCAAATTCTATTTACAAATGTCTTATAAACCTAAGAAACAATAAGATCCAATCATGAATCTTATAATTTGAAATTTACTTCACGATATTGGTTACTGGGTTTAACCTTGTTGGAATGAAATTACAGGATTGTCTTACTTTATGAAGCAAGGAAGTGTCAGACAGACAATGGATTCTTTTCTATTGTCATGGTGTTGGGGACCTGTGACAATGCTTTTTGTGACACTTTTTGCAAGGGGTGGATCTGTGGCAAACAAAGCGCCACTGTTTGAGCGAAACAAGAACTTGGCTGCGGTCCAGGCGTTTATATGAGAAAAATGAGCCGTCAGAAAGGGTGCTGACAATAAACAGCTGCTGAAAAAAATAGGAAATTTGCCTAATCCTTCCTATTTATAGTCGACAGTTACTGTCTCTCACGCAAAGCTCCGTAATTACCATGTTTGTGGATGAAAATAAGAATATTAAGAATATTTATGAAAACAAGGGCAAAATAGAAACAGTTTCTATCTTCATTATTTTTTTTTTAATTTTAATATGTATTATTACTTTAGTTCAATATTCTTAAAATATTCTTTTGAATAGCGAACTGTCAGTGATTTTTAAGTAGTAATTGCTAGTATTTCTCAAACAATTTCAGAAAAATAATAAGGAACAATGTATCGAGTGAAAAACTGCTATTGGATAAATGTATTCGATTATGTTTAGGAAACGAGCAAGTGTTCCAGCTTTTGTCTAATTGTGAGTACCATTTGTCACCAATTTTTCAATTTTCTTATCACACAGCATCCGTACCATTCGATGAAATTATCTACAGTGAATTCGTAGTGCTCGTGAATTGGAACAATAGCTCTTTTGTCACTGAATAGAATAGGCTGTACAGAACACACACACACACGCGCGCGCGCGTGTGGACAATTTTATCAGACAACTGAAATCTTCGCAAGTTACTGTGTTTTCACCGTGATTGTAATAATTTTACTTAAAAAATTAAAATTACAACAGTTACAATTATATTTTTACAGATTAATTTCCTTTTCTCCTGAATTACTATGTATTAATTGTATTCATCTTAATTTCAATACATAACATATAAATATAAACATTTTTTTTCCCCAAAGTGTTTATTATTTCAATTTTGTCCTCAATTTCTGCAATTTTTTTTTTAACAAAATCAATACAAATGAAATACAAATGAAGCGCTAATTTTTCTAGAAACTTGTCCAGTTTTCCGATGAAAAATCGTCGTTTAATTTGTCACGCTTAATCCCAGCGTCAAGCAGCGAATTAATTTTACACAGTCGCTCCTCCGCCTGCATCTGAGAGTCCATTAAAAAATTCACGACGCGTCTGGTATATTAAAATGCCGGAAATTAATTGATCGCGTACCCTCGACTCGCCGGGAATATTAAAAAGTTCGCTGCAGCATGGAATGGGGATAAATATCTTCGCTGCAAGCTCGCCGCAATATCTGCGGCCTAATAAATTGTAAATTTGCCAGGGTATTCTCGCGCAACGAGGGAAGTGAAAAGTTTCGATGATTTTCATCTTCTTCTAACCATCCGCGCCCTCGAGTTTGTTAGCTCGCTACGCGACCATACATTAGGAATATGCTAATTGGAAAATGTAAAGGACGATGTTTAACAATTTAATTTGGAGAGTAACATTACTTACGAAGAAATTTCTGTAGCAAGAATAAAAACGGGGGTTGTTATCATTTCACGAAGTGTACTTATTTGATTATCTCATTTAATATTTGTACTAACCCTTTTATAATCACTAAAATAAATAGCAGATATTATCGTCACTAAATTGCGGATATTTATGCATTTATGACAAATGTAAATACGTAAAAATATACAAGGATATGTACAAATGCATAAATGTGTAAGAAATTAATAGTAAAAGACACGTTACAACGTGTAGAAGACAATACATAGTGCAATATAAGTTTCTGTACTTTATCTGTGTCTACAAAAATAGGGATTTGAAAAAACATTCGCTGTCCAATCATCGCATTCAAGATTTTCAAATAGAATCATTGGTATCTATGATTCAATACTAACATCGCTATTTTTAAACAATTATCCTACATAATTACGTTTAACGTCAATTTTGGAACAAAATGTCGCTATACCCTTTAACCATTTCGATATTGTTTGATTTCAATACAATAAAAATTAAATGACAAATGCTTCACACCCTCCAAACTATCGAGTAATGTTCCTCGCTAAATAAAACAAGTACTTGAAATACAATTTCTTACTGATAAAACATCTGTAACTTGCATCAAACTATCCTGCTTCTTTACGGTTCTCCGATATCCCAATTCTCATCAAAATTAACAAACACTCGCGAGTGGTTTAAATAATTCCCTAGATTAGCAACAAAGCATCACTATCCAGACTAAATTATCCAGGGACACTTCCTTTTAAACTAGCTTACTCTGCACTTTGGCCGCCGTGGCTCGTCTAATCCATTAAAAATTTCATGAAGCCGAGCAAGCAGGAGGCGAGCCCGTAATCGCAGCTAATGATTTGCAAAGCGTGTCGAACGGACAGAGAACGATGTTCGTGACCGTGACTGAAAGATTCTTGGCTCGTGCGGCCTTGACACGGCACGGTCGATGAAGGGAAGGAAAAAGGGGTTGCTTTTCCTTCCACGACGCCTCCACGCGTGTAAACAGAAACACCTCTGTCGTGAGAACCGGTGTTCGATTAATCTTTAAGTGTCAATTATGACAGAAAGTCGCCCAGCTACTGGGCCTTGTTGAAAATTTCTTTTTCACCTCGAAAAGGAAAAAAAGAGTAGACACACGACAATTAATAAATTCCAGGAGGTAGATACTGGAATCACAACGTCTATAAATAAATAAAGCTCCTGGTAAATGAAGTGTTAAATTTGCCAGTGATACAACACGCCTACATGGCCGCAAGATGAATAGATGTCATGGGTCAAGATCAATCAATTTTTCTTTTTCTTCTTTTGTTGTTTATTTTAGTCCTGAGCAATTTGTCCCCAAAGAAAGCATTTTTTATCGAATGGACTGAACGAGAGAGCATTGAAAAAGTTGGGGATTATTGGCGCAGACATTGATTGAAATTCGAGGCTTTCGAACCGAGGGTGAGAATGTCAAAGGGAACTCGAGCCGCAAACTCTTTGGAAGCCAGCAGAACGGCTAACTTCGTGATGTTGTGTTAGGTGATGGAGAAAGAGGAGTTTATTTTTGGCCCGATTTCGTGAAACCCGTCATCGCGTGGACACACCGAGGGGATGAAATTTCCACTCTTTCAATCACTCGCATACCTTTATAATTTCAAATATGAGACAATTTTTAAATTAATTATGAAGAATTTTCTCATTTCTCAGATCGCTATATAAACAACTGATGGGCAAACGTTTTAGTCTGGAACGTAAATTATAAAATTATCTCATCATTAAGGATCAACAATTTTTTATATAAATTTTTTAGACTGTAGTAAACTATTTAAAAAATATATGTAAAATATGAATATATATAAATCCTAAAACGTGCGATACATGTTAATGTTCCCTATACCTGAGGGTTAGAAATTATGTAAAATGTTGAAACCAGTTACTCAAAATAAAGAATTATAAAATTATCCAACTAATGAGGCCTAAAAACTCCGAATGATAAAATTATGAAAAACTATGAAAATAAAAACACTGTAGCATAATTATATTTTCCAAACCCCAAGTTACCCGAATAACCTTTTTCGGAATACGTTTTTCGACGAAAAGAAATCGGGGATCAAGTAAGTTAACAGCAGTGATAAAAATGGGAAAACGCACGAAAAAAGTTCGACGATCTCGCTGACAGGAGTTAGTTTCCTTTCAGAAAATGTTACGACGCGACAACAAAAATACACCTTTTCAGAAATTAATTAAAAGGATCGCTTACAGAATAGTCAGTAGCAACGCTGATACGCCGAATGTTTTCAAAGGGAACCGGAGACATCACCCGACGTTATTTCGCTCTGATAGCGAAACTGTAAAAAGAAGAGAAAGAGAATCTCGTTAAGCCTCGGCGAATCGTCGCCCTTTTCATTCCGAAAACCGAGCCAGTCAGCCGCAGGGTAACCAAGAACTAAGGGAAACGATTGGAGGCCGTTGTTATCAAGGTTACTTCCTCTTTTCCTAGTTGTTTTTACGAGGCGTTCCTATGTTTACAAATTGATTCGACATATAGTCGACATAAGTTTAGTGTTGGCTTTTCATTTTACATGACGTTTATATCTGCCTTACAGACTGAGAAAATTATTGTTGAATAACATATATTCGCGTGGTAAAAATGTCCCGAGGGTGGTTTATAAAGGGGTTATTTTTAAGAGGTCCTAATACTTTCGCAATTTTCCAAGTTTTAAAATTTGTTTAGAGATGATTATTTTAGGAAACTGTATTTTATGAATGAATTTAACGAATAAAATTATAAGGGAAGTTATTTCAAGAAAATCGACTATACTACGATGATGATCCGTTCATAATTGAAGGAGAAGCTGTTTTATTTTTTTTTTTCAGAAAGTACAGTTTATACGTGCAGTCTACGATTATACAGTTTTATAAACTGGATAAAGAAGACAGCAATGAATGATTTAGGAACAACGCGGAGGAAAATTCAATATCAAGATTTCCTCAATATAGATATCGACGTTCAAAAAACAACATCAATTAAGAAAGCTTCTTGTATTTTTAATATCAACAAGGTAACAACACCAGGTAACAAGGTTAGCTAAAGAAGAACAACTTAATAGCGTCGAACAACAATTTAGTTTCAACGGAGCTCGAGGAAACTTGAAGAAGCAGTCGACGAAGAGTAGCAAGAAGAAAACCTTCTTCAACCTCAGGTTCCAAGTGAACGATTTAGTTTGAAGAGATTTTGAAGAAGCAGACTTTGCTGAGAAAATACACCAACTTCGTTTCAAAACGGATTAGAACTCGTTGAAGTTGAAGCTCCTTGAATCCCTGGAAGACCAAAGTAAATGATTGAAATAAAAATACGCGAATTAATACAAGCATGATCCTATGGTATTTCAAAGGTCACCGGAAACAATCCCCTCACCATCAAAGAGCTCGTAGCGAACGGTAACATCGCTATTCGATTTCTGTGAAGCTTAACCTTTTCAGAGATGAGTTATTTTCTTTGAAGTTTATGAAAATTCAATTATGTTATCAGGAAATTTAATTGTGAATAATTTAAATGCTACGTGCTACGAATTTGACCATTTGATACTTTGAAGGAAGAAATATAAATTTGACTGGGATATAAATAATCAAACGTTATTAGTATTTCAATTTCACTTCAACGAACATAAGCTCTTCAAAGACGAATTAATAGATTTAAGATCAATTTATGTACATTGGAAAATACTAAAAACAAGATGTGATTTTGTTTCTCACCAAGCACTTTGTAAAACGCATCGACACAAGTTTACCTCCCAAGTATAAAGAGACCAATACATCCACAAGTAAATGTAGAATTTATTGGATAAAGTTCAAGCTACAGATTTAAATAACAAAATGTTTCAAACTTCATCTTACAAGATACTTCAGAACCTGACCAAGATCAATACTAAGTTCCAAAGAAAGCATGACTACCAGGAATAACCGATGAAGAGCGAACTTTGATAAACTTCCTCAACGTTTACTCGGTGACGCTTCACGCTACAATAAAAGAAACCTTTACCAAACTTCTGAGAAACACGAAACTACCGGGAGTAGGCAAATTTCATTTCATTTAGATTTCATCTTGTTTTCAAACGAACAAAGTGTTTCGTTATTTTGTGATTTCAAATTTAACAATATAAATCATTCTCAAAATGGTATGTTACAACAAGAGTTTATTTTAAGAAATCTGAAATAATAACTGCACGTGAGATGTACAAATCGTGCATGGAACATTCGAAACAGTCTCTGTAGATACCTGAATCGGAGTTCAAGAAACTGTCGACCCAGAAACACCACGCTAAATCTCCGCCCTTCGCTATTCAATCATTTCTTTCACGTACTTTTTACCCTTCTATCATCCCATGAAACAAGAAACATAAGACCATGCTTAATATAGTAGCTATCACATTGAATTCTAGCATCAAAATCTCTTCAATGTCATTCTAAATTGGAGATTCATGGAATGTGATTCACTCTAAAATTCAAGATAAATTAATTACAAACGCAGGATTCGCAAAACGGATGTAGAAGTTGTACAGAACAGAGACACTCCATTCACCTTTGTCGATATTCACAGTGCTTAAAAATTCTTGTATCTTCGACCCTCTTTTTGATTCCTTTCTGATCCACCAAAATCAAAGAAATGCTCTCCCAAACACAGAGCGCTCCAATAGCATCCATATCCTCATCGTCAGGACTCAATTAATACTCTCTTCAACCTTCAATTTTCCGATGGAACCATTGAAAAAAAGGATCACGTTTATTTACGATACTGACACGTCGAAATAGGACAAAAAATTTACCCATAAAATAATAAAGGAAGACTCCAAACCTTCAGATAAAATGAATATAATCTCGAGATTTAATTTCAATTCAAATCCACGAAACACACAAAAAGCAATTAAATCCTCGTGAAACCTTCATACCAAATTAACAAAATCTCATAGAACTCATCCTAAGACATGTACACATCGAATAACAAAGAAAGACTCATTCCAAACCACTATATAAAATAAACTTCAACATAAATTTGAGATTTAATTTCAAATGAAATCCCCGAATCACACATAAAGCAATTAAAACAATCTTCGTGATACCATCAAATAAACAAAAATCTGGAGCATCGAGAAACCTAAGGAACTCGTCCTAAGGCGTCTATAAATCAAAGAAGATCCACTCCAAATAGAATAATAACATTTTCAAGAGTAAACTCCAAACGAACTTCACCAATTGCACACAAAACAATTAAAACAATCCCGATGAATCGAATCCTTGAATCTAAGGAAACGTTTATCTCCGAAGCACAGTGTTCCGTTAACCTTCACATCCTTATCTTTAACACTCTCTTCCTAGGGAACGATCAGAAAAAGGATCACGCTCACCCCAGTAACTGACCCGTCGAACTCGACCAGGAGGAACCGTGACGCGACCTGGTCGCGCGGAAACAGGACGCGTTTGATGTCATCGAGCGACCCACCTGCATGCTTCCGGGGCCGAGCTCATGGCCAAGGGTTACGGCACGATCCTTCGACTCGTGCCCAGGTGCCTGCTTCCAGGAAATATCGGCTCCTCGATCGACGTCCTAGGGGGTTCAAACTGCGACTGGTTCCGCTGGTCGGGACGCTCTAGACAGAAGCGTGCTCCGCAAGAGAGGGGGATGGGGTTGCCTTGGTCCGGTCGCTCGCAGAGGGTGGGGATGGATGGGCTCTCTATCGCTGTAGGGGTGACAGAGGTCCACCACCGCGGGTTCTGACGAGTGTTTGATTTACCCTCGTATCTCACGACGAGGATTGATCGTTACCAAGCAACATTTGACTTAAATGTTCGACCGGGGGATGAAACGTTTCCAAATGTTTGATTCACCCCGTGGCATCTTGGAAATTAGAGAAACTGGAACGTGGAGTTCTGTAATTAGTTACTGAGGTCGTTGCGAGGGTAGCTGAGGGTCTAGGGTATCGACTAGAGGGCGCCAAACTTGAAGCATGCGGGTGCTAGCGTGTAAACTTCGTGGGTTTCGATGAACTACTTGTTGGACTCTTGTTATTGATGCACTGGGTGAGCAACGGGTCATACTTCAATATCTGGGTATTAGGATTGAATTGCTTGGGCTATTCGGAGAACTGCTACTGTTAGGTAGATATAAGGATGAACTTTTGATAATACACTAGCATATTTCACAAACTTCCATAAAGTATCTACTACGTTCGTACAGTTAGTATATATAATAAATCACAAAAAAAGCACCCATAAGTATCTCTTTTAGAGTTGTATTGGTTGCTTGCTTAGGCTGCTGCAGAAGACTGCTGTTGTCGAGTAGATACCTGCGGGGGTGGATCTTTGATAAGATATAGGAAAGGATACAGAAGTTACCATATAAATTTTTACAGTTAATATATAGAATAAATCTGAAAAAACAGTAGTCATAAATATCAGTATTAGAACTGGCAAGTAAATATCTGTGAAGGTGGATCCAATTGTCAAATTGAAACATATTGGAGCTAGTATAAAGATCTCATAATTTTTTGTGAAGTACCTACTACATATATTCTTATGTATTATTCTAAAAAAAAAGAATATACAGTATTTCCATTGAATTGTTTGGGTTGCTTAGAAGATTACTTGGATCAGCTAGATATCTATGAATTGGCAATACAGAATAATGACCGTCAAGCATGAAAGATGTATGAATTACCACGATTCTCATGGGCTACTTGTTGTACTCCTATAATAAATATACAGGGAAAGTCTCAAGAGAAAGTGTACCTAAACACTTGTGCATATACTAATTATAAATAAAGGTGCATCACTCTACAAATGAACACGACTTCTACAGAATAGCTCGAACGGCTAATTTACGCTTAATAATTATTCCTGGCAATGCTGGACGTTCCTCAGCTACGGTCGCTGTTGTTTTGGCACGCCGAGCATGCAGCAGGTCCTAATTTAGAGCAAACTCCACGAAATTACTTAAATGCCTGGGCTGACGTTGAAATGAGCGCTCGACTCGAGGAGCGATTTTCACGAAGACGGAACGAAAACGGTGAATCGATTCATCGAAAAACGGAAGGAGGCTCGAGAAATAGAGTTCGGATTACCAGCAGAATGGAAAGGTAAAGAGCGTGGGACAGCGTAGACGGAGAAATTCTGAAGTAGCTGCATAAGGTAGCTCTAAGGAAATCCAAGGGAAATTCGCAGTCACTTAGAAGCTTTCAAGAATAAAACTTGGAAATCCTGGGAAGGAAATTTCTCTTTCCGTTGGTCGCCAGAAATGCTAAAGCAGAGATATTTGGAAACTCGAATCGCGATACCGCGAAAGGAGATATTTTGCATCTGATTGCGTTTGAGAATATTTGATGGTGGAAACGAGATTACCGATGACGGTGAAATGTCGAAAGAATCTTGTATTCAGGGTGTAGTAACGCCGAGGCGTAAATAATGAAACCGTGAAGCACGAAGCAAGAACAAAGAACGAAAGAACTCGAGAGGCAATCAGAGAATCCTTAAAACTCGCGGAACAAAAGACGAAATCCGAGTAACGAATTCAGCGAGGGGCAAATTAGAAAACAAGATGAGAATTGTTCCTGAATCCTTAATAATCTTGCGATGATACAACAAAATCTAGGTAACAAAATCGTTAATGTACTATAATAGATAGAGAGGATTTTGGAATTCATAAGAAAGTGTAGCAAGGATGGACTCTATCCATTCACCAAAACTTGGACTAAAAGTGTAAAAAAAGTATAAAAACATATATATAAAAGGAATATTTCTATTTTAATAGGCTTATCGATTATTTCTGTATTCGTTTTTAAAGTCCAATTTGGCTCTATTGAGCTGATTCATAACTAAGTTTCGCTGCAGATAATGAATAATCATGCTTTCAAGGAACACTCTATAAATAGCAATTTTTAATTTGCTGAATAGAAACAAGTGATAATCAACGATAGTAATTACACAATTTATTAAGACTTATTAAGTAATAATATATTTGGAAACTAATTTTAATTTAAAAACGAAAGTTATTTATGAATCAATCCAATATATGTGAGCCAGTGTGGCCCTGCAATACCATAAAAAAATCAACCTTGTACGGAGCCATCGACGACCCTTATCCGGAACGTTGAGTTTAACCCTTTACTTGACGATATATTATTTTTATCCCCCAAACACGCAGTGCAAGCGAGATGTACTATATTCATCAGGGAAAATAATTTAAAGTAATCTTTCTTGAGTAATTCCATTCCATGTGTGTAAGAAACTTGTTATAAATGGATTATATAAATTAAACCTCAAACTTTATACGCCACTAGTAGTAACTGTATCAGTTAAAATTTTTTTCTAACTAATTAAGTTACTATCAACACTATTGACAGAATTAAAAGTTAATGTATTGAATAAACGGCTTGATAATGCATTCGTAATTATTAAACTAGTAAGAATGTCTTTGATAAGGTCACTATAGTTTTCCTTTCAATGTCCTTTGAAATACTACACGATCATTTGCCCTTTCAAAGTTTTAAGTGATTCAAGATATTCTAAATATCGTTACATAGATGGAACCGCTAAACCTGCGAATAAATATTCATAATTAGTCTTTTCGAGGGTACTGGCACCCTCGTGTGCGCTCAATTCCCAAGTTATTTTGAGTACTTACGGAACGTGGAAGTAACCATTAAAGTTGCGAATAAATATTCATGATTGAATTTCCCAATGGTATAACGTGACCTCATCGTCGCATGATCTATAAATGTCGTGCATCGATATTGGTTTGAATTTTTATTTAACCTCTGACCTTGCGACGAATAATATTTTGATAATACATAATGCATTTTCGCTATATACTGTTCGAGGAGTTATTTCGTGCACTATAATTGGTTCCTCGGGGGTATCGTTTCTTCAAACGTACATCATACGAGATGAGGGAATCGATAGCTGCCTTGGATCAATATCGATTTGAATTTTGCATTATTCTAGTTGTATAATTGGTCTTTGGAAGCGTTGTGGTCCATTGAAATTAAATTTCAGTACTTCGGTAGAGATCTTCCACCATTACACCTGGATTAGGTCTAGATTATGTTTGCGATGATTCATTGAAATCGAGAAGAAATACAATCAAAAATTTCTAACGAACCATCATGGCTGTAACGTCATAACTATTGTGCTTTGTGTTTTCGTTAAATTGTAGAAAAATAATTCGTCAGCAGAGAGATTAAATTCTCCACGATCAAATATCAGTTTTGAGTTGCTCTTAAGTCCAGACATATGTACATTTAATCCCTGATGAATCTAAACCAAAAACAGATTCAATGTGGAAGTAACATAATACGTTCTCAAAAAACTTAAATTGTCCACTAAAAGCTCTACGTCATCGTCACAAAACTGATCTATCCCCTGAACCAACGCCAAACTGAATTTCCATCAAACCTAAACAAACTAACTCAACCGTGATATACTTAACATTGACATACCTCTGCAGGATCGTCGCAAAATTCCGAGACATCTCGATCCAACGCCACCCTACATCTACATCCCTTTCTCGCGGAGCAACCCCTCCTAAAAAATTTAAATTCCACCTCCTTATCGCGGCCAACAAGCTTAAATGAAGAATAAAGGTGGAAGCAAGCATGTTGGAAGAAATATGGGGATATGGTTGGAAAGCGTGCGACTCGAGGAAAGAAAGGGGGGTGGCGAACACGAGGCTCAGGGGGTAGAGAAAGTGACGAGGATCGACTGATAACATGACCACCGACGTCGAAGCAGGACAGAGCGAGATGGTGGACGTCGAGACGCCGCCTTCGAAGAAGCTGAAGAGAGAACAGAACAGACGAAAGCGATGGGAGGAGGCAGAGGACGCGACGCCGGCGCGAGAGAAACCCCGTAGGTCAAGGTCGTCGCAGGTGGCGTCGAGCCCCGTGGTACGGCCCTGAAGCCCCACTCGACCGCCAGAAAGCTTTCGTGCAGGACGATCTTTGGCCTCACCAGAGATCGATATACCCCAGCCTGGTGAAGCTAAACCGGTCGACGTGCAGGCGAAACAACCAGCTCTCCTGGCGCCTGGCCACGTCTTGTAAAATGGAAAACGACGAGGGTCGCTGGGCTCTCCTGCGAATCGATCGCTGGTTCGTTAACCTATTTTTGCTCTGGGAGAGATCCTGCATCCTCGCGCACCAAGGGGGTCCTCCTATTTTTTTTTACCGATTTCCTGGCAATTTCCAGGATTTCTTTGCAGCCGAAGTAGTCGACATAAAGTTTTGAAATTTGTCGTGTTTATTTCTACATGTAGGCACAAGATTTTGGTAAATTTCCAGCTGTTCTGCTTCAATTTGCTTCGAAATTACGTCTTAAGATTGTAAAGTTCTTATTTACCAGTTTCGAGGACAACTTTTGTGATATTTTTGGAGTATAAGTAGTTGACATAAACTCTTGAAATTTGGTTTGTTTATTTATACTTGTGTATATAGAATTTTGGTAAATTTACGACTGTCTTGCTTAATTTGTTCTGAACTTAAGGGGGTAGGCTTTTTATTTGCCTGTTTTGGGTCAATCTTCATGATTTTCTTGAAGCATAAGTATTTGAGATAATCGTTTCAAAATTAGTGCATATATTTATACGTATATATGCAAGGTACTGTTGAATTTATAACTCTCCTGTTCAATTTCTTTCGAAGATACATCCAATATTCCACGTCACGTTAAGTGGAACAGGTACACAATATTCACGCCATTGCAGTTTGTGGTCCAAACTAATGAAAAATGAGTTTATTTTATTCATTATGAATATGGTTATAATATGAACTAAGGAAAAAAGTATTAAATAAAAATCAACAAAATGGTGCCACTTCAAATTTATATCTACGATTATTTCACAAAATTGCCAAGACATTTTTAAGATTTAAATAAATAGCCTACTTCAACACATAGCTACAAAAGCATTTTGTACGTATGTTCAATTTAACTTATGAAATCCAATATTTGAGATATTTTATTGAAATATTTTTAAAACACCGTTAATTTTGAAATTTCGTAAATACAATTCGGCAAAAATATTCTGAAGTTAAGAATATCAACAACAAAAATCTATTTTGTGATTCAGAATAAAGGAGTACACCTTGAATATATTTGCCTGGAAACTGAGGAAGTAATGCAGGCCACCGATAACACTTTTGAGGGCTACTGATAAGGGAACCAGTCGAATGTCAGGAGTCGACTTCGGTAATGTTTCGTAGGTAGGCAAGGAATCGAAATATATCAGACTCGTGTTTGGTCGTTTGTGCTGATACTCGGTGGTTTATGAGATGCTTAAGGATAAGGATCTTGTTCCCCAAGTTACCGAGTTCTTGGGTTGTTTATCCTCTTCGAGTAGCTGCGGAGTACGAAGGGTTTTGGATCGTTTGAATCGTTGCTTGTTGGATTTATTGTTGGAATTGTTGGAGAGGAATTCATTGGCTTTGGATTCGTTGGGAAAATTAGTATGCTTACTTTAAATTAGTTGGAGTGAGAGCATTAGATTTCTCGATATTGTGATTCAACCTTGATACTTAATGTTGAAATTTAATAAAATTGCGTTTTGCAGTGCCTTTAACAATTTCTACGGTAAAATATAGTTTTATTTGTACGTATTCGACATTCACCAATAAACGCTGCATAAAGAAGAGGCAACATTGTGCAGAGACAAATATAATTTACAATATTCTGCGTTTCGATGAACGCCTTGGGCAAATACTGTCAACCAAGAGCAATCGTTTTCCATGCGCCATTTATTCCAATCAATATTTTGCGATTCGAGGAGCGCCATTTATTCATCGATAACAAATACAACGATTCGCGTGTCTCGGCCGTTTTATATCAATATGAAATATTTCGTTTCATACTTTATGGTTCAATCGTTCTGGTTCGTTCCAGTGTTCGGTTCACGAATTAAAGACCGTGAATTTTCAATACAGACCACTTCTAATAACAGCTTTATAATAAATAATGATTGAATAAGTGGTTTACGCATCACAAAATACCGTTTGCTATTTTTCGAGCGTTGCTGCTTTGGGATGAACTCCGAATTTATTTTTAGGTTTGAGTAAATATGTTTACTTAAACTACAGTTATAAAATAATCTGCGAATATTGTGCATATACGACACGGATGAATATACAAAAATGTACAAAGGTGTGTAGAAATGTATGAAAACATAAAATATAAAAAATAAACAACACTTCAAACATTCAGAATACAAAACATATTTCAACTTATGTTTCTGTTGTTCATCAATGTACGTACAAATATAAATATGCATACACATCCACAATATAGTGATCACGATTTCGATTCGAATTGGATTCTCCAATGTAAAAATTAAATTACATAATAAAAAGAACGAACAATACCCCAAATGAAAATAAAACGTGACCCATTTATCGAATCATCATTAAAAAGAACGAAACTCAAATTTTTTTTTTTTTTCATAACGGAACGGTTACAAATGGACGTCCTTCTATCCGTGCCAAGGAAAGCAGCATCGAAGATGCAATCCTCGATACAACTGCATCTTTTGCATCTCGTGCAGCTGCGTTATGCGTGTCTTGTACATGAGCTATAAATATATTTTTATTCCATAGGAAATTTTCCATCGGAGATGCGTCGCATCGTTCCCGTCGCCTCGTTTTTCACGCGATTTTCTTGGAAAAATAATACACCGTCACAGGAATAACCCAAGCAAAATCCCATATCGATTCCTATTCTCGGATTTAGCGAAGAATCGAATCATAGATTATGCTAGGGATCCTTATGCGACAGATTGCGGTTCTTTCCGCTCGCGTGATTTACTTCTGTCAGCGGTATCGGCTTGGAACCCCGATTTTCTTCGTTTCTCTCACGATTACGCTCGAAAACGCCAGGGAGTATTCGATCTTTGAATATAAAATTTGCTGAATTTTTAGTGTAATGTAGAATATTTTACTAATCGAATTTAAGGCGAGATAACAATTAAAGGAGCAGAACACTGTAAGACACATTTAAGAGAGGTACATTCAGAAAATGTTTGTGATTAAGATACACTATGAATTGTTTCCAAACTTTCAGTAGATTTTACTGAATTTTGTGATCACTATTACCGATTAATTTACTCACGCTAAATCGATAATAATAATGTTCCTGAAAAAACATTCTGAAATCTTTATGGAGCAAACATCTGATATTAAATTATTACCACTATTAGTAGTAAACATATCCATTGCTCGCAGAAGCGAAGCCTGCAATGACGAGGTACAGCCAGGGGCTGGTTCAGAATTTGACTTTAATCAATGCCTGGCGTGGCGTAATATCTACCACGGCAATATTTCATTTCTATTTGCCTTGTCAGCGAATTCTAACGACGCGGTAATTATTAATTAAGCGTCGCCAGGTTAGATGGCTTAGCTCATGCATTTCTAATTTGAAATTGAAAACAGACATTCCATTAACGTTTCGAGAAATTGTAAACTACTTTCTGTTGTTCTTGTTTTGAATGCTTGAAGTAAGTTATTAAAAGTCTCTCACGGATAAGTAATTAAATTTGCATTTGTTGCTCTCGGTAAATTCATCAATTATCCATTATATGAATTTTCATCTCTCAGGGATAAATTTATTTTGGTATTCGCGCCATGAATTTCTTGTGAATATTCATTCTAGCGATTAGAGTACTCCTGCCCCTCTACGGTAAGTTTTTGAACCAATAATACTCGCACAAAAATGTTCAATTTGTTCTTTTTACTGAGAGAAAGAACTTCTTTGGATCTTTGTTTATTAGGCGGGAGGTATGGTGGAATATATTTCGGTTTACATTAATCTACTTCTCATGATCTTTTCGTTTCCTGCGGATGTATTAGCATTTATGTATCTGAAAATGACCGTTATGAAGTCAAAAACGGTTATATGATATCGTCTTTTGCCAATGAATAAACGTAACTCCTTATTTGGCCACTGATAGCCGATTTGTTTGGAGAATTTGGCAAGCAGAAACAATTTTTCGTGAATTATAAAATATCACGAACTCCCCTGCATCCGTTGCAAGAATTGTGCGAATATTCTCTCGAATCGTCGTCGTAACCATTATCGTAACTTTCCAACGCGTATTAATATTTTAATCTAAAATGAAAACTTTACCGAGCAAGGTATTTAGCTCTAACCATAAAAATAGCACAATCCTTTTGTAGTTGCAATCGCTATATTGAATGATAATTTTGTCGAATATTATGGAACCAGTTTTCCAAATAATAATGAAAAATAAATTTAAAATTCATTCCATTATATAATTATTTACTTAAATTATTTCATTGTAATTTTTAACACTGTACCTTCTGTTTTATTTAAGAAGAGTGTAGAACTCAGAAGAGGACTTTCTACATTAGTGCGCAGGGTGTTTCGTTATAAACGGAGTGGTTTAACAACCTATGAAGGGACAAAGCTATTACACAAATATTTTTATGAAAGTTATTTTATGAAAGAATTGAAAAGTTTATATAAACAAATTAATTGTTTTCAAATATACCCTTATATATTTTAATTCATAATAAGCTAGTATTTATAACCTTCATCATCTATGCTTACAAGATAGGACAAATACTTTCTTTGCCACTTTCGAGTAAAAAAAAAAAACAATACTTTACTAAAATTACAAGGCACTACAGGTACAATAGAAAACACAGTTACTTTACCCTAAAACAAGAATGTAGAAAGTACATAAAGTGTCAACAGTCATATGCCAGTACAAAAGTACCTTCTTCCATTGCTATCGAGTAAAAAACCATAACCTTGTACCAAAATTACAGTACACCGTAGCACCAATAGTAAACATAACTACTGTACCCCAAGGAAAATAAAACCGTTCCTGTAAAAATACAAACGCGATACTTTTTAAAGAGAAAACAGTCACCCCTTGTTTCCGAGTTTTACGACACCCTGCGCGACAGGGCAGCTACTAAAACGACTGAAATGTTGCGCAGAAGGGAGAAAGCAGCGTGCGATGACTGTCAAATCGGCACGAAGTTCCTCGAGTTTCAGTTTCGCAGCGTTGAAAGTTTGCCATGGAAAGTTTCCAGAGGGGTGCGTTTGACGGGGAAAGTTCCATCGCCGCGTCCGCTTTAATTCCCCAGACATGGTCCAAGAGTGGGCAACGGCTACCAGTTACGTGATCGGGGTACCCTAATCTCCCGTGAGCCGATTCATCCGTCGACGAATTGAATTTCATCGAAGATCGGCTGGAATTCGAGAATTCTTCGCCAAGAGTTCCAAGGTCGCGTCTCGGAAAACGGGAATCCCCCTGTGGTGGACTTTGAGAAACGTGCGAGCGACGTTTACCTTTCCTCGACGAGGGAACAAAGGATTTCAGAGTTTCAGGCCCGTCTTTGGCGGCCAACTAATTTTTAATGGGGACACATGACAACTTGGAAAGCAAGAGGGAACTTTTAATTGAAAGGGGAGGAAGAAAGGGACGTATTAATTTGGCTACTTTTCTGTTTTAGAGAATATTGTCGAGTCTGTGAAAAGAACGTACGCTTCAATTTTAAATCTCACCTGAAATTACATTTTAAAAATAATAACTTCAATTTTGTCGAAATAATATTGGGTAAGTTGCTTGGATTTTTAACTATCTCACATGGGCAATTGTTATTTTTCTCGCATTATGCATTACGGCTTGGTTTTAATTAAAATTTAAAATTTAATCAGCTCTAAAATTTCACAGTGGCTCCAGAAATGTGTAGTTGGCTGAATTATTACGAAAATTTAATTGAAACTTGAGTCTATCCATTATAAATTTTGCTTAATTATTTGTTCAGTTACGCAACCTTATATACGCAAAACAATTCAGTCGTAACGTAGCGATTTTTAAAAGAAATGGTCAAACATTAGCATAATAGCTAAGTGTTATATAAACATCGATATAAATACATCATCCAAATCATGACAATTCGTTTTCAAGCATGCACATTGATTTAAACAGAGGACAATGAAACATGCACTTGAATACACAAGATTTACGAGAAAACCGAATACTATTGTTCTCGAGAGAATAATTTGTAACGAAAGGGAGTATGTTCTTGATACGGGTGAAATATCATTAACCCCTTTGTGCTCGCACCTAAGCAATGTAAGTGTTAGAAAGAAGAAGGGTAAGTTTTCACGCGAAATATCCATCGTACTGTTGTAATTCCTCCCATATGCCCCTTAAAGCCAGGTGTTGCTTCTTTTTAGAATGAATACTGCATTATGCAAAAGGCAGAAGCTACATGCAACCCCCACCGCATTGTTCCGCAGTGATATCGACTAACGCGTCTCGATTCCCGAATTTCGGACGTCCTATCTATCTTCTCGCTAAATTAATCGATTTGAACTTCAGCAATTTATATTATCCAATTGCTCGAAATATTCCAAGCATTGGCATCGCCACAATTTCAAATTTATCGAAGTCAACGGAGTAGCGTAATATAGTATCGAGTTCGAGTCGAAACAGTGTATGTTTTTAGCCTTGAAAGGGCTTGAAGCGAAGGAACACTAATTTATACAATTGTAACATGGATAGAAAATTAATAAAAATTTATTTATTTTTATTTCTCTTATCTTTATATTAAAGAAATATTCCTATCTCTTACCAAGTTGTCAAACGTGGATTAAAAATCCACACATTCTTTTGAAATCCTTAAGAATAAAACAATAATTATAAACTATTAATTTTAATACTACGATACTTACAATTATTTATCTCGAAACAAAATTTATATCTCAAGTCTCAATTTAATACCTTGCTAGTCCTTCACAAACGTATTACGTGAACTCAATGAATAATTGTTTGTTAAAGTTGATAATTAATATTCATAGGAACCCTAGTACTTAAACGACCCTAGTCGCCTCCAATGAATGAAATTCAAATCGCGAACAGCAGGTTCGAGGTGACCAGATGCAGCGCTGGTAATTCTCGACAGAATTGCGTTGGTAAAAAACGAGATTGCTCTTAAAACGGAAACGCTCGGTGTAAACGTTGCAGAACAAACACGAGACGAGGCACGGATTAAAATGTAATCTGATGTTCCCTCTGGCGAAAGAATCCACCTGGCAATATGGTCGTAGTCTTTGAAAAAATATTTCCTGTAAAAATATTTGTTCCAGCATTTATTACAGAAACTCTTTCGAAACATTTTTAACTCTCGTTTAGTTAACCTTAACAATAAACATTGCTAATTGTGTTTGCCAAACGTATTTACCAGCGCTCTCATTTTCCCACGGTCTCGACCTTAAATATTTTTGTTTGAATGTCTAACGAACATAGTTTATATCGAGGATGACTTTAACTCATAAGGGAAGTACGTAAATCGTAACTCGAGTTTCCGAATGAAACGTAATTGAGTCATCAAAGTAGTGTAATTTTATCAAAATTAGAGGCAATCTCAGCTGGAATAACCTCGGAATAAATTCAATTGTGACACTCTATATGTATACCTAAAGGAAGTTAACGACATCTTTTCAAGCAAGAAACTATAACTGAAAACAAAAAAGGGGTATTATAACTTGAAATTTATGACAAGAATCATATAACTGAAGCAAACGAAAAATATTCTTTTCACTGAAAGAAAGAGGGTTCAAGGTCAAGGAGGTTAACACAAGCATTAATTCTTTCCACGTCGGAGGAAAAATTTGATCAAGCTTGAGAAATCGCACGCCAGAATGAAAGTTTCATTCCATGTGCCTGGAATTGATTTTTTTGGCTCGACTCGAGAATATCTTCGCGATGCTTTTTCAACGTCTATGCACGGACGAAGCCGTGTATTTTAATCATTACACTGAAAGCAACGGCACGTCAAGCACTGCCTTTTATTTTCGACACTGAAAGAAAATATTTCAGATATTTATACAAAATTTATCATATATTTTTAATAAGTTTTGAAGAGATTTAGACTGTACATAAAAAAAGATAAACTTTTTCGCTATCTTCTCCTTTAGAATCGAATTTTATATTATCAATGGTTATCGACGTATATAAAAATAAAGATGGTAATTAATAACGTGAATAAAAATACCTATCGAACAGAGAGCTGGGCGCTGCACAGTGTGATATTTCAGCGGTCTAGCGGGACAAACGGTAATTTTCAAAATATTCTAAATGTGTTTATGGATATTATAAATCAATAATGGAATGTCCTATTCGCCAGAAAACGTAAATATTATTCCAAAAAATAAGGTATAATTAATCTTACTATCATTGTTAGATACTCTTAAACAATTGTTTTTTTTAAATATATAATTATTAAATATTACCCTCCTTCACATCAATCCTCGCCAATGCAACTTTGCACACACTCAGAAGACACTTGAAGCCTACTCCTCGCGAAGTTTCACTGAAAACGGTTAAAAGCTTTCATAATTATGAACATTTAAAAAAGTGTTCTTTTAATGTTGTCCAGCAGTGTAGTCTGTGATTGCAGTCACCAACTAATTACGTTTCTTTTGAGTAGCTTCGTGTACGAACGGTCTAATAGTTTCTGAGATATTGGACTACGTAAGTTTTGTCCCGCTAGATCGCTGGAATATCACACTGTGCGCTGGTTCAAGGGGTGGCTGCGGAACGTTTGGGCCAAGGACGTATAGGGTCAAGTCCTCAGGATGCAACAGATAGCTCCGACTGCATCGCTTATATTGGCGGTTTTCTCGAGAAAGAAAACGAAGGAAACGTGCTGCTTCGATTTCCTGGCCGAATTACTGCAGCAGAGGTCTTGGATTCCCGTGTTGCCTCTGTAAAGACGTTGGGTTGGATTACCAACAATGAATGAACGAAATGGAGACTTCCATTTCCTTTATTTTCGTTCCAAACAAAAATAAAAGATCATGCTTTTGCGGCTCCTTTAAAAATTCTTCAAGTCTACAAAATTACTTGGTTGTTAAATTTGAAGGTAATCCTTTTAAGGTCTCTTAAAGAGGTACTCCTCTTTTTGACCAGTTTTGAGGAAATTTTCAGAATTTGTTTGCAGTTAAACTGCTTAAAACCAGTTTTTTTTTTCTTTTTCACTCTAATACGATTACAAAATACTACATGCTATTATTAATAAAACACCAAGAAAGTAGGAAAAAATTTTTCGAAACCTGATATATTTGATCGAACAAACTGCTGATGGATCATATTGAGACAGTACCGATTAAGGCAGACTTACCTCTCGATCGTCGCTCGTAGTTGGATCATGGATCACTGATCGTGACTTGGTGAATCGAATGAAACACGATAGATGGAGCCCTGTGTATGACGGAGGAGGCTCGTTAAAAATCCACTCGCTTTGGCCGCGGGCAGAGAAAGCTCGCGACAACCTCGAAGGCTTCGACTGATATCGCCTCTTCTTCTTCTCCTCCTTTTCCTTTCACCGTCGTGGCATATGTCACGCCAGAGCAACACGATTTCCAATGGAATCGTGCCTCGTGTTCTGATAACGATCGAGACGGTTTCACGCGCTCGACCTCAAAGATCATCGGGAAAATTAGCGACCCTCGACCAATGTCTTTGTTTCAGACATATGACATTTTATTCCAACAATGGGTAACAGAAGAAATGCTCGAAGGCAATGCATGGCGAATTACTTATGGCATTTCTTTGATCGAGAAGCTAAATTCTTTATTATTCATTATTTATAATTATTTACTCCCACAATTTTATTAGGGAATTTTCCATCACATGTATTAATTGTCACCATCGATTTAAGAAATTGGTTGATTATAACATGAAGTAGAAATCTTATATTACAAGAAATAATAACCATGAGTGTACTTTTACAAAGATGTCAAAATTGGGGATTGCCTTCTCAATCCTTCCTCTGATCTACAACAGCAAGAAAGCATTTCGAATTTTCCTTGGTAACGAAGGTTTCCTCCAGGAAGCGCCACGCGCGGAAGAAACTATGAAAAAATATATTAATATGTTAATTTGATTGCAGGAAGTATTCAGAATTTTCTATTCGCAGAAATTGTGGGAATGGGGAGATCCAGTTCCTGTAAAAGGGATTGCGAATTCTGATGTAGAAATAATAAGGAGGATTTGCTCCGTTTCCCTTTGCCTGAGTTGATAATTAGAGACTTTACTTTAACAAATACAATGGAGAATAATTTATGAGTTGTGGCAGCTGATGGCTACGAGTCTGCTGCAAAGCAGTAGAAACTTCTATTCAAGATTTGTTAATGAAAGTAAATCCCCGAGAGAAATAGGTTCGTTAAACAATAGAAATCAAATGGTTAGAAATTTAATTTCTTCAGAAATTAATTGTTTTCTATTCGTTAGACTAAAATTTTCACCGATTTTGACTGATTCTAACTGATATTTGCTGTAGTAGATCATTGGGAAATGTATTTATGAATAATTAATTTCAATGAAAGTGGTTACTTCTGTGTTATAGAATTTTAAATATCTTGAAAAATAAATGTACACGTATGTGTCAATATTCTTGAAGAAGTTAATAATATAGCAAATTGTACTATTGTCTGAAAATGATTGAAACCCAAGAGTTACTTCTATTTTTCTGCATCTATAATCTTGTCTATTACTATATCATTTAAAGTAAATGGTGATACCTGAATTATTTCGAATTAATGTTCCAACATAAATTGCATCTTTTATTTTAATCCTAAAATAAGATTGAAGTAGACAATGTTTTTCTCAATTTTGAGTTGAAGGCTTAGAAGGCTTGAGTTGGAGGCGCAATGGCGCCACTGCGTGCACTTTTCGTTTAAGGTGCAAAAGCGAATAAATGATCGTTAACATTCCTCGCGATCACTACTTTAAATAGCTTGCGTTCGAAGGATAACGGACTTCGTTCCTTTCTTCGATTTTTCTTCTTTCCCGCTCGCTCAAACGATCCTCCATTGCTCGTTAAAAATAAGAAACTCTCGATCTTTCCTTGTCGAAGGTCGAACGCTGACGATGGTAATGTAGATAGCGTCGATACTTTTCTTTTAACGGTGAATAACTTTGTTTGACTAATGCGGTCTCGTGAGAGGCACGAGAGTGATTATATAATTTAACCAACTAGCGAACCAGCAGCCACTAAATGACTAAATGTTTCGGATCTGGCGGTATTGCTCTAAAATTTCTTTGCAAGATTTCATTCATTGCTAGAATATAAAAATACACGAGTAAATAAAAGATTGACAACAAGGCTAACTAGTCTTACAATAATTGAACCGATCGGTTGGTAAGTATGAACATTTGTCAAAGTAAGTGGCGAAGAATAAAAATACGTGACTAAATAAAACAGTCGCAACAAGGCTAATTAGCCTTGTAATAATTGCAACGTTATGATGATCACTTCCTTGTGAGATCTATGGATCCTGAGGCGTAATTATCCCGACCAATCAACGGGGATCAAGGAGGAAGTGCACGTTTCTCTTTAACATTTCCCGCTTGGTTCGTAGACGATTCGCGTGATCGAAAGCACTGCTGAAGGTATTTCGTGATCTATGGATACACGATCTTGAGCACTGTAAGGTGCATTTAGAAAGTGATCGACGATAATTGCGTGTATTGTGTCTCGCCAATCGGCATCGATTAATTCAAGGAAGCTCATATTTCAAGTTGAAAAATGAGCAATATTAACAAATTTGTTTAGAGGAAAGTACGGGAGATTTTAGATTCCAATGTCCAATAAATTTGATCTCTAAAACGGCGACACTAAGCAGCAATACAAGTACAAGTACTTGAACTACCTAACTCTGAGTTTTCTATTTTTTGAAATTCACCCTGTACACTCTACCCATTTGTATCAATGAACTGATCTACTCTAATAAATTCAACCACGTTGTTCGTTTAAATCCCAATAAAATATATTAGGAACGCATTTCCAGATGATTAAACTTCAATGAAATGTCACGCAGAAGAAAAATCGATTTTCTTTACCCATCAAACGACAATACCTCCTAAATCGTCGTGGCTTGGTCGCGTGAAACGTATTCTTTAACGTTGAGATCGGATTACACGGGGATCAGAAGCCCTGAAGGAGCAGCCTTCAATGACACAGCGATCACCGCGTGCTGAGAAATTTACATAATCGAATAATAGGATTATCGAACGTGGCATTCGATTTCTCAGCGGAGTCTCGTCCGTGGGGCGCCTCCAGCCTCGCAAAGGGCAAATTCTTGCGGGTGAATTCTTCTTGCGGGGACCGTTTTGTTTCACAATAAAATTTCGATGCGAACACGCGAGTTCGGTGTTTCGAGGTACCGATGTCCCAACTCGATTCCATCGAAGGGAAGCAAATCGTTCCGAGAGGAAGATTTCACTTTTCGTCTGGACGGTGCACATTCTCGCCGATTTTTGTGAAACGTTCCAGAGACAATGGCAACGACTTATCGGGGATCAATGAGTGATACTAAATATAGCGATTTTGAGTCTATTTGATGAATGATATTTATTGATAACAGCAGATGATACAATGGTCAGTAACCATTGTGTACTTGTATACACTATGCTTGCTGTTATAATACATTATGTCTTAGTGCATCTACAAATTAGCTTCGAATACTCGAATATGGTTATTTGAGTATCGTTATTTAAATATGGTTACTTATCTATCATTATTCGAATATGGTTATTTGAATATCATTAAACGAATATGATTATTTGACTTCCATTATTCGAGTATGATTACTCGAATCTTACTCACAAAAATCTCGACTAATCCCATCAACTTCTCATAGTTAACCAATCACTCAAGGACCGCTCCAATAACTGTACAGTGCTACACCTTGAATCGTGATCCCTTTTCATTCATCCTTTCAGCGGCCCGTCAACGTTCATTCACGACTCTCTGCAACTGCATCAGATGCATCCTACCCCATCAGCCACGAAACGTCAGCCTAACTGTTCCATCCGACGACAGCAAGTATATTAAACGATCAACCATCATTGCGAGACAATCCAATAACCATTCACGTGACCGAGACGCGGGAATCCCCGCGGTGTTTCGTAAAGGGTAAATACCTCCGGTTGTATCCACAATGACTTTTCGTCGAGTCATCGATTCGCCTGGCAACCTGTTGGCAGAATGGCCGAAAGATTCGCGGGAATCTTGGCATTTGCTTTGCACAGACGATGGCGCAATAGACTTCCCTATGACGATGCTCGTCAGTTGGTCCAAAATGCCAGGCGAAACCTTCCTTCGTTCTGACATTTCGGGGCTCGTCGAAGAAACTCGTAGAATTGGAATATTCTGGATATGGCACGTGCAGGACTCCAGACATCTAGAGAGACCCAAGTCATTTACTATTCGAAGGTTCCGTCAACAATTTAGGGGCCCACAGCCATAAGCCCTCCTTTAGAGAACATTCGTTTAGGAGTCCTGAGTATAACGAGCATTTCTTGTGCGGTGATTAATATTTATTAGTAGAAAAAATAATAACAGATTCTAACTGAATATATTCTATTGTAAACGCTTAAAATAAGATTATTCAGAATAAAATGGCACAAAACAAACTTTTTTACTTCTTAAAAATCATTTATTATTGTACTACTTATAATTTGTCTTGTTTTAATTCCGAAAGGAGCCTTTCTTGTCAGACGTTTACACTAGAATGCACCCTTAAGACACTATTAATTGTTTGAGCAACGCCCAGTTAGTGCATGTTTGTGTTAAACTCATTATCCAAAAGACATAGAATCAGAACATAGTAACAGGTCCTCTAGTTCAATTTATTAGTCAAGCTTATCTAGTAAACCCTCTCTTTGAAGACCTTGTATATTCAACAATTTGTTCAAAGATCGTCTATATTAATGATCTATTTACTAAATGGAGTTTATTTCAACAATTAATAATGTTTTGTCCAAGGTTGGATTCGCTAGATAAGCCTCACTGAAGAGTTGAGCTAGAGGATCTATTACACAGTTGGAGTTCCCAATGAGGCTTATCTAGTAAATCCTAACTTAAACCTGACGTTGTCAGTCGTCGAAACAATCTATTGAACCTAATTATATACCAAGAAGGATGTGAATCTTTAGTGTTTGTAATATTCCTACCGACCTCTGTTTTCTTCACCTACCATATAATCTCATTTGTTAGTCTGTTGATGGAGCAAACGAATATAGCAACGATAACTTGGCTTTTGTTAATACGTGACTCGATGCGCAGGCTTTATAAAAGACACGCCGAAAGGATAGGCAAAATGTAACCCATAATCGTGATTAATGATAGAACGAATAGCCATAACCATGATTAATGGTTACTAAATAATCACAGACGATCAGCTGTGAAATATCGCAAATTTCTGAATTGTAATTGGAGATTAGAAATATAGCTTCTGATTGCTAATTAATCTGTCATTTATGAATGATTATTACAAAGAGCGTAGTTGACATTAGCTGTGGCTCAAGAGTGCTTGTCTCGAATGGAAGTGAACCTTTTCTCACCCTGCTCATGGTTTCAACAACGTGTTCCTCGTTCACTGGCGTGAAAATAGAATCCAAGTAGCATTGTATATTTGACAGTTTACGTATTTTACATACAAATTACTGGACTGCGAATGTTTATGCATTTATGCCAATTGAAAAATATGAGAAAATGTATGAGGGTATGCAGAAATGTATCGTTATATAAAATATCAACGATAAAACATGTTACACTGTTTAGAAGGTAATAAAGCATACCCTCATATAAATCTCAATTCAATATCTCCATCCGTAAAAATATGAACTTGCATAAATATCCTTAGTTTACCAATGACGAAAATTGTGGTTCAACGTTGCCGTTGCATTCGACTCCATTTTACTCATGACGCAATTGCAAGTGTAACCGCATTTCCGACCTAAGGGAAAACTGTATTTTCCCTGTTACGCAAAACTTTTCATTGCTAGAAACACAAGGATTACCCCATCACCCCTTTTTTCGCCAATCTTTTTCATCGAAACCGATAAAAAAAAATTCCGTGGACGACCAACAAACCGAATACCAGTCTTCAATTTGCTCCAATCGTGTCCACCATTTATTTCTTTTATTTTATTATTTTTTTTTTTTTTTCATTTCAAACCATCGACGATTTTGTGGTTTTTCATACTCGGCTGGCTCGACTCGAATATCTCGTGACGGTTTCATTCCCCGTGGAAACGTGTTTCATCCTAAAGGACGATGTTTTATGGCGAAGTTCGATGCAGTTCGTAAACGACGCATCGATCGCGAGGCTTTACTGCCAGCTACGTTGTAATAACGAGAAGGCACTGTTTATTTAATTGAGACTATCAATTCGATGGATTGTGCGTGGATCTGAAACTTTCGACTCGTAAAATTTAGAAGAAAGTTACGGTTATTAATCAATTTTAGTAAACTTGTAGTCGAGCGATTCCAAGAGTTTTTATTTCGACACTTACAGAAAACTCGACTTCGTAAATTCTTTTTAATTTAACAATACATTTTTCTTGTGTTAGATTCTTTTTGACTTAACCACACATTTTATTGTTTTAAATTCCTTTACATCAGTGGAAAGTAGTATAAATTGTACTGTCGACTAGTATAAACAGATTTGGAGTAAATAGTTCAGTCATAATAATAGTTATAAAATAGAGATTTCCTTCAGAGTGTTCAGCTGTATGCAATCTTTTAAGGAATAAACGGAAGGATATTACTACAGGCAATGTTAATTACTATGAAATCGCATCCCAGATCAATCTTTATTGCGAAACGTGAGTCTAAGTCGACAGGTGTTTGTAACTGTTTCCTCATTAAGATTTTCCTGATACTGTAAGAACGATTAGTAATTGTAGATACGGAATAAATTTATTGTTGTCGATTTCAACAGCAAGGAAGATTAGTTTTCACATATCTCTAACGATAATTTTCTTACAGTTAGTAAGCAAAAGAAAAAAATATTCATTACTGCAGCTTAGATTCGAATGATCAAAACGGAAACAGAATTTATCACGAGAAAATTTGTCAATTTCAGTTGAATTGCATACTAAAAATATATATACATTTCTAGTATGGAATGAACCATCCTTATTTTATGATTTATATTTCCACTAATAAAAGGAATCCTAAATTAATCGTGAAAAAATAATACAAAATACTACTTTATTTCAATTAAATAGATCACTTCCATTCTTCTATTAATATTCAAATATTTTGTTTGCCTCGATTCATTGAAATAACTGCTCGTTTTGGGTTCTACTTAACAATAGTCAAATATTAACCATGGAATCGCAGATTAATCTCGCAGAGACCGGAATTGAGCTCTGTCGTCGTGAGTCATACGATGACCCTATATTTCCATACAGGTTTCACAAATTTCATGGTCAAAGATACACGAAAAACCATAAGGCATGGAAGCCGGTATAATCATGCCTGAATATACAGAACGGATAAATGCCAAAGTAATACATCTAATCGTAAATTTATTTTTATGCAAGCAATAACAGGAATCCAGGATAACAAAAACGTATTATTAACACATTGGCTTCAGATAACGCACACGAAGATTTTCAGATATCTGTCTTAAAATAAATTTATACAGTACTAAAAATCGAAATTTCTCTTTATGCATATCATTGATGAAAATCAATATGAAATATAAATTTATTCCAGTAATCCAATTGACTTCAGTATGAAGTCAGACTTCAGTTAAATTGTATATATACGCATTTCTAGTAGGAAACAAACCATATTCATTATTTAAGTTTAATATATTGATCAATAAATACTTCATTAAGTAAAATAATTGTGTAGGTTACAAACTCATCTTGTATTTTGTGATTTTCAATACTGGAACTGGTATATACGTTAGAGAGATAGGGTAGAGACTCAAGACCGGAGTTTTATTTCAGGTTGTAGACGGAGAATATTGTGAACATCCCCTACATTGATAATTTCTTCCATATATACCATAAAAGAAAAAGGAAACACTAACTTTGACGATATGTCAAAGTAAGAAAAACATCAAATTTTTATGCCTTCTATGAAAAGTTCGAATAAACGAATCACTCGATACCACCGAAGCTCAGGTAATACAGGTGTTTTGAGCCGATGGAGGGAAGATGGTGCTCAAGCTCCCAAGTTCACCCCTATATCTGCTACTGCTTATACCAAACTCATTCCTAAAAGAGCGTCGACTAGGAGATCAAAACATCCCCAAATCCTTGATTGGACTCTGCTCGTGTCCTCGTACATATTTGGTCCATCAGTGGTACCGAGTCTACGCCATTGCGTCCCGCCAGCAGGATCGAACCCAACGGCTTGGATCACCACCATAGACCCATGCACAGACAGTACAGCGTTCAAAGACACGAGTGGAGGGGAGGGGTCCCGTCGCGGGTCCGTAGTGGTGGTGGTAATATAAGGCACCGACGAGGTGGCGCGCCTCAGTCAGTCCGTGAGCGGTACCTACATCTTCAAGGTCCGCGTCCTTGAAGCTAAACCCGACCCCCGAGCGAAGAGCCAGAGGAACCCGTGCAAGGCGCCCGCGAGCGCCCGATCGATCGATCGTCGCCTGTCTGCCGGAAGTGGTGTCACGAAGATTCGTGATCTCGTTCGTTAAGACCCTATTCGCCTCTCGACTTCGGTCCCCCTTTGCTTCGTTCGACACGAGGAGTGACCAAGGACCCGTGGATACGACGGTGATCTCGTGAAACGACCACGGAACAGGTCCATCGGGAACAGGAAGCCCAGCTCCTTCCGTCAGAGGAGGATGAGGTCCTCGCTGGTGCTGCCGTTGTTGGCAGCGATCGCTTTCGCCGGTGAGTAACGCGATTATTTCACCCGGGGATCCGTCAACGAATACCTGGGGCCCTCGAGCAACCAACGATGCGTTTTGTAAGGGAAGGGTGGACGAATTTCGGGGGGGTGGATAATTTCAGGGATCCTGGAGAATGATCCTGAGTGGAATGGAGACGGGAAACATGGAGTCGCTGGAGGAATTTTCAATATGGGACCGCTTTTCGACCTCTGCCGACGGTCGTAGAGGATAGCGTAAGGGATGTTCGCGCTTACTTTGGGGGTGTGTCCTTTCCTCGTTACGGATTTTTTACCTCGAAGCGATATAAGACTCTACACTCGTTGGAGATATGGTTGGCATTCGTTACGAGCCCCAGACGCGTCCAAGTGTCTCGATGGGGCCTCGTATTATCTAGTCATCGTTGGTTGAAAGTAGCCTGGGACTGCTGCAACTCTTCGACGAATACTCGGCCAGGACTGTCACGTAAAAACTTCCATGCCGCCTTTCGAATTAATGCACGGTGCACGTGAGGGCCTAAAATGGCGTGAGGCCCCGTTGGCCGCGTCGACGTTTTCAATTACGGTTTTCCTGGCTTCGAAAGAGGGCAGATGCTTTCCAGGTTGGTGGGACAGCGCGACCAGGGTGAAAATAGAGATACGATTCTGGCGGTCGCCAGAGACGACAGGTTGCATAAGAGATTAGAGCGTGAAAGCCTCTGGATCTGGTTAGTCCCGGATGGGTGACGTCACTGCCGTGCCCTGAAAAACAACGGGGTGGGGGGGCCACAACTTTCCCCGTTTGTCGTGGCGCCGGGCGGACACGACGGAATCGAGAAGCTGTAGAAATTGCGTCCAATGAAAGCCTCGGTCTGCTTTGAATGGGCCTTCTGCTTTGAAACTCTCCGTAAAGTACTCCAAAAACAAGCTTTTCGATCTCTTACGCTAGGAACGTGGCTAGTTTAGTCCTGTAAAGTGATTGTATTTGTTGATTTGCTTGATAACGAAGTTCCTGTGGACCTCCAGTTTTGGAATCGCCTGTAGAATAGTTCGTTTTAGAGGAAAACTACAAACTTCAGTCATCTAGTTTGGCATTGGTAGCTTATTGGGGAACTATTTATCGGATGTCAGGAATTGAGTTTGTGGAGACCAGTGAACTTGAAATTACTTGTAGAATGTTGAGTTGTCGGAGAAATTTGGAGACTCAAGTTTAGATTTTTTAATTTCCTATCTTACCAGGTATTGTATAGTTCATTCTCGTGATTGTCTTTTAAATTAAGTTTCCACGGATCTCCAATTTTGAAACTATCTGTAGAATACTTGATTCTTGAACAAATTCAAGAATTTGAGTCTTAATTCCTGAGACTTTGTGTCTTTATACGATAGGTCTTCTTCGTGATCTTGTTGGAAACAATATTTACTTGGACCCCCAATTTTGAAGTCACTTATAGAATGCTTGGTTCTCGAAGAAATTCAGTGTTTCACGCTCTTATTTATATTGCAGCAGATTTTCCCCTCTTGGACAATATTCGTGTGTGTCTCCAATTTTTAAATAACCTGTAAAACACCTAAAATCCCAGCTTCTGTATTTTCTATTGTCAACACTTGGCAATATAGGTTAGAACAGAAATTAAACTCGCAAACTACTTTTTAGACTGTGTATAGAATCCTTGATTTTCAAGGAGATCCAGAAATTTTACTCTGTCATCTATGAATATTTTAATAACAAAATATTTCATAATTCTTTTTTTCTCTTTCTATTATTTTGACGGAGAAAGTAACTTTTTCATTGCTATTACAATCATTAGATTAAGAAAATTTCTTCATTGGACACACTTTCTCATCATTCTTGACTTCAAGACACGATGAATTTCTATAAACGCCATTAAAAGAAATAATTACAAATTGTTATAATATAGTATAAAAATAAACAATATTGAAGTAAAAAGTACAAGATGGCCAGAGAAAGAAAAGCAAAAGCTCAGCTGTTCTAATAACTGTTCAATTCAATTAAAATACAAATTTACCTAAGCCAGACCTTCGTTTTTTAAATTGCCTGTAGCATTCTCGGTTCTCGAGTATCTCTGAAGATTAAAGGTTGTCACTGCTGAAACTTGTTGACTGTTTTGTCTGTTACATTGGTAGCTTCACGGGTTGACATTCCACGTTTAGAGATCCTTCAGGTATTTCACTTTCCTCTGCATCCATTAGATTGTTTTTTGCAGTTCGACGTGTTTCTAAATGAAGCCTTAGTTTTACATGTCTTCTCTTGGAAAGTCTACTTTCAGTCTTTCGGCTGGTCGTGTACTTGTAACTGATTTATGTTCCCTTTCTTTTTGAAAATGTGTAATAACTTCATTATATGTAGAAGACTTTAAAAAATGTATTTCTCTTTTTTGTTGGAAAAAGGACTTATACATTGGTGTAATATTCGTACGTTTATTTTACTATATTGTAAAAATTGGATTATGTATTTTAGTGGATAAAATGACTTGAATAAAATAGTTCGAAGACACCTATTAATTGATATTTCTACGTATCATTTGACTTTCAACATTTGACTCAGTTTATAAATAGCAAAGTATAATGAATGCAATATGGCAATCTTCTTCATCTAAAGTAAATACAAAGATATAAAAACAAGTCTCCTACTATATTTTTTTTATCCTTTCTCCACTCTAAAAATATTTGACACTAGTCACTTCACCACCCGGAGACTTGTAACATCCAACTACATTTACGATCCATTAACAGTAACATCTCAACTATATTTCCATTCATTACCACATGATCCAAAGTCATCAACCACAAACTATATAAATACCAACCTCGATCCACTTGCCAATCCCATAAGTACCTCAAATATTTTCCTATTTCTCTCTCCAACATGCCTCCTCTTAAAAGCTACTTCAACATAGCTTTCTAGTGAGAGCTGCCACATGTTTCACACAAAATGTTTCTAAAATTTTCACTCTGGAACTTCCCACTCTGTAAGACCAATCGACCTCTGCGCAACTCCTTCGACAGGATCAGACTTTCTCCTGAAAAGGTAACGAAGATCGTTCAAAGAATTCCTCGACCAGGCGTGTTTATCGATAAAAGCGATCCTCCGTGATCGTTGTACGAGATTAGGGGATCGATAGAAATTGTGTCGGTCGACGTCGAGCGTCGGTTCGATTTGGAACGGGGTGCCAATAAAACAATGTCAATCGAGTGGCACGGAACAGCTTTCTCCGTTCGCTGCTTTGATATATAAAATTAACGTAGCCGCCAAACTGCAAAGAGAAGAAAGTGACACGTGCTTCCGCGCATGTAAAAATATTCCATTTACCTCTGCTTTCACGACGAAATTAATTGGTAAACGAATTTGATCCGGAGAGTGATTTTCAATGCAAGCGACACCTGTCGCGGGCCATTTCTAACGCTTGAAAAATTATTTATAAACAAGCTTGTGTGTATTCGAGTTAAGGGGTAGTAAATTTGCGCAGTTCAGTAAGCTGTTATTTATTTTACGTTTAGATTGTTCTTTTTTCTTTTTAATTGGGGGCTTTACGTTGCATTACCTTGATCATTAGCTGTGGATCTACTGCTTTGGTCTTAGGCAGTTTAGAGTGAAGTATCTTAATTTTTGTTAGAATTATCCTGAGAATTTTTAAACGACACAACTGAATTTATTAAGAGTGAAAACAATTTTTTAAATTAATGTATGAAAATGTGTGTAATTTTTAATTTCAACGCTTTTTATTGTATCGTGAAACAGCTACGGCATACAAAAATCATTTCAACAGAGACGATCAATCATCCCCGGCTATGGCATTTTCTTCTATCAAGAACCTCTAGTAGGATGAATTACATAAGCAAAATACGTATTAACCGAATCACGCCAGACACGTTCATCGCGAGTATGTTATATAAATAATAAAATTTGCTTCCTCTTCCGTCTCGATTATGCATAATATACAAATGGAATTCAATTTGTAATCAATGTTTCTTTGACAAAGAAATGAATTAACTAGCACTAAAACTACCCGAGATTATACACATAGCTACATTTTTATAATTAGAAGGGGAAGAGTCAAACTAATTTGTTTATTAAATAATACTGTTACAACGAATACTCCCAAAAAATTGCAGCAAAAGCACTTTTAATAATCAAGCGACTTTAGACGGAAGTTTGAAGTATATGAGTTCAATATGAGTTCAACAATTTACACGAATAAATAACAAAACAATACTGCTACGAACATCTCCATTTTTATCACATTTATTATTTACCTATAAAGATACCTACGATCCCCTCGACTCCTTCCATAGCCATTCTTTTGATAATCTCCAGATCCTCCCACCACCCTAACTGACCTTTAGACGAAAGTCTTCGTCTAAACAAAGTCGCGAACGCTGTAATTTTAGAGGGTCTCGAGCGCGTGAAGCGACAGGAAGACACCAACAAGAAGGAGGAGAGCTTCGAGAGCGAGATCTGCAAGGACAAGGATGCAGGAGAGTGGTTCAGACTGGTGGCTGGAGAGGGTGACAATTGTCGCGACGTGATCCAGTGCACCAGCTCTGGTCTCCAGGCCATCAGGTGTCCGGCTGGTCTGTACTTCGATATCGACAAGCAGACCTGCGATTGGAAGGACTCAGTGAACAACTGCAAGCTGAAGAACAAGGAGAGGAAGGCTAAGCCGCTTTTGTACACCGAAGAACCGCTCTGCCAAGACGGTTTCCTCGCTTGCGGCGATGGGTCTTGTATCGAGAGGGGACTCTTCTGCAACGGTGAGAAGGACTGCGCCGATGGATCCGACGAAAACATTTGCGGTGAGCACTAACACGAGATTTTGGTGAGCTTTAACTGAATTACCCGCTTCGATGAACGAAATGAACTCGATTTTAAAGCGTGGCTTATCGACGATCGAATATGTGAATTCAATGGACTGTGAAAAGGGAACGATGAGGTCGATTTGATGGTTTGTTAAGTAACTGTCGATGAAAGCTTAATTGGGAATTTGGAGAACTACTTGTCTGTGAGTGGGAGATGAAATGAAATTCGAGTGTAGGAAGGTTCATCCCATTTGTTTATGTTTAGTCTGCGGAGATGAGACTTGAAATATTATTCAGGAACAAATATTATTCCCTAATTGAAAATGAAAATTGTTTCATGTAATTGTTTATCAGACATGAGAGTGTTATGACTCGATTAACGTAGAATTTAAAATAGTTCGAATGGGGTCGTGTTTGGATTCATTTCCATCGACGAATCCCTGCCAAACCATCTAAAATATTTTCGTAAAAATATAATGGAAAATATAAACAAATTTTGCCACATTAATATACCGCTCTCGAGTGAACAGATCTAGATTTTTAACGTTGTTACTCATCAATATCTACCGATGTCCCATTTTCACTTTTATTGGCGCTTCCAGCTTTTGCAGTATTCCTTGCACGTGAGTGAGGTCGCTGCAATAGAAACCTCACTCTCGTTCGAGTAAGTTAAATTCACCGTTTTTTTTTTATTTTAATATTTTATTCGACGTAACAATAACGTATAAAACAGTGAAGAAAACAAAGTGAAAGGCTAACCCTGACCACTTTTCGAAGCGATTCTGAGTAGAGAAAAGGTGGAAGGAACAATCTCGGTGATAAAAATTACAGACATGGACAACGATCCCAACAGAGCGCCGCCCTGCGACCCAACGGTCTGCGTTCTTCCCGATTGCTTCTGTTCCGAGGACGGCACCACGATCCCCGGCGATCTGCCGTCCAAAGACGTTCCCCAGATGATCACGATCACCTTCGATGACGCCATCAACAACAATAACATCGGCCTGTACAAAGAGATCTTCAACGGGAAACGCAAGAACCCGAACGGTTGCGAAATAAAGGCCACCTTCTTCGTCTCCCACAAGTACACCAACTACTCAGCGGTCCAGGAAATGCACAGGAAAGGACACGAGATCGCTGTTCACTCTATCTCGTAAGGACACGTCCCTGTTACTCCGCTCTTTGAGTAAAAATTAGAAAAAGCCATTTCCGTCTGTCTCTCGAATTTTCTCCAAACTCGACAGCCTAATTGTTCAAAGTGATTAACAATAGTACTGCTTCAATGCTTTGAAGTTCTCATTCAATTATCAATTCGGAATCCTTAGAACCAGAATCTGCTTGAAATTCTTGAACGTCAAGTGTCCGCTTAGTCGTGGATCCAGCACCTCTTAAAGTTAGCGTTAACCAGGAGGTGACTGCTTCTGTTTCAAGTCACAACGATGACGAACGCTTCTGGTCCGACGCTACCGTCGACGACTGGGCCAAGGAGATGGCTGGCATGAGGATTATCGCCGAGAAGTTCGCCAACCTAACCGACAACAGCGTGGTCGGAGTGAGGGCTCCCTACTTGAGAGTCGGTGGAAACAATCAGTTCACGATGATGGAGGAGCAAGCGTTCCTCTACGACTCCACCATCACCGCTGCCTTAAACAATCCTCCACTATGGCCCTACACCATGTACTTCAGGATGCCCCACCGCTGCCATGGAAACCTTCAACACTGTCCCACAAGGTAATCACACGATATATTTTCAGCGACAGGTACTCTGTGTCAAATTGTTCCATTGATATTCTGAATGGCGCAAAGGGATTCTGAAAGATTAGGATGTCATCTTTGATTTCATTTCAATTTGAGACTCATGCTCGTACACTGTCTCAGATTGTTCACCCGATCGTTAGCTTCATGTTACTCTCACGATGTTAACAAACAAGAATGTTAAGTATCGTAATTTAGTTATGTAAGTAATCGTAATTTAATTATTTGTGAAGCTATTTCTGTGAAACTTTCAGAAATTGCAAAAGGATGCATTTTAGGTATTATTGAACAAAAATTACGCTCAGCATCCTCACCTAAAATTTGCGAAAAGTACAAACATAAAATTGTGTCTCGAGACCTGCCAAATTCAAGAAACCTATCCGGATTTAATTTGATTAGCGTCTCACATTCGGAAGTAATTTTTGTAGTTTCTTAATGAAAAGTCCAGTCACCCATTTTTGAGCGACATGGTGCCCAACGCGTTAACACACCCACGGTACCAGCCAGGACCTACCCCCCAAAACGAGTTCATAAATCTGTTCCCCAGGTCCCACGCGGTCTGGGAGATGGTGATGAACGAGTTGGACCGCCGCGAGGATCCCCAAAACGACGAGTACCTGCCTGGCTGCGCCATGGTAGATTCGTGCAGCAACATCCTGACGGGTGATCAGTTCTACAACTTCCTGAACCACAACTTCGACCGCCACTACGATCAGAACCGCGCCCCTCTGGGTCTCTACTTCCACGCCGCCTGGCTGAAGAACAACCCCGAATTCCTCGACGCGTTCCTCTATTGGATCGACGAGATCCTTGCCAACCACAACGACGTCTACTTCGTGACGATGACCCAGGTGATCCAATGGATCCAGAACCCGCGGACCGTGACCGAGTCGAAGAACTTCGAGCCCTGGAGGGAGAAGTGCGTGGTGGACGGTTACCAAGCCTGCTGGGTGCCCCACACCTGCAAACTGACATCGAAAGAGGTGCCCGGAGAGACCATCAACCTGCAGACCTGCGTCCGTTGCCCCAACAACTACCCATGGGTGAACGATCCGACCGGTGACGGTTTCTTCTAAACCACTCACCCCTCGCGTTCCTCAAATCTCGTCTAAGTCAAACCCTCTGACACTCCTCTTGCCTGTCGTTTTTTTGGGCGTTCACCGTTCATCCTCCTCCAATTTCCCTGCGGGTGTTCTTTCGCCCCGATTCCCCCCCTGAATTCCCTCGTTCTGCCATTGGCCAAACAGCTCTTCACGAGTTTCACGGTGGACGTGGGGTCGTCGGCCATGTTTTCGATCAGGGGACGAAAGGGTGAGTCCGAACTGGGGTCTGTCCTGAGGATGCCAGACGGTTGGAAGCGTTGGAAGCGACGCGCCTGAGAATTGAACGTTCCACCGTCGACGAAGACTAGAACCAACCCTCCCTCCTCCACGATCGGCCCTCGAACGAAAACCGTCCGTCACGTCACCAACGATCTGTGATAAGTTTCGAACGCCCCGAGATTAAAAGCGACCAGGACGACGAACTTGACGACGACGACGAGACTTCATTTCCAACCCGCGATGGTCCAGCAGTTTCTCCCCTTGCCCCTGCAACCCCGACAGGGACCAATATGGCGGGTCCCGTTCGTACGGGTACGCGAGGATCGCCTCGATTTTGTAATATAAACGCGTGTCCCGACCCTGTGCCCCGAAGTATTCCTGCTCCTCGAAAGGACACGACGGATTAGATAGAAAGCCTAGGGCTGGTGTCCTGTTCCCCCAGGAAAAGATCGATGATCCCTCAGCGACCGCCAAAACTCCCACATTAAGGGCGGTCACCCTTACTTTTCTAAGGGTCAGCCAAACTTATATAAATATATATAAATATATATATATATATATTAAATATTATGTATGTACATTTTTAAAGCTAAGTGATACTATCAATTGCCGAAAGGAACTTTAATAAAAGAGAAACTTGCGAAAACCGACTGGCTCTCGTTTAATTCCCACCCCTTCAGCGTTCGCACTCGCGATGAAAATGGAACGGGTTCGAAACGGTAGAATCTCGACTTTCAAGTTCGGGAACAACTTTGTCGCTAGATGGATGACCCATTTGAATGTCTTCGATCGATTCGCTGCTGCTACATCGACTCTTGCGACGGTAGGTCTCTGGATCCGGATAAGAGATATTATTATATTTCGCTATGTTGTTTCTTCCGGTTTTGTTGGTCACAGGAAACGTTACGTTAAAATCTGGGTGTCATAATTTTCAATTATGTTTAATTACAATCATGTGTACTTTATTTAAAATATACCAATTGAACATATTCAATATATATTACAATATATACATATAATACATCATGAGATATATTGAATATACTAAAAAAAAATTCTGAAGCCTCTTTTGAAAGAACCTTTATATTTGCAGTGGTGTCCGCGTCAAAAAGGCAATAAGAATTTATAATCAAGTCCAATGATATCAAAGAAGACACGTTTCCAAAGTTAGACTATTTAATGTAATTCTTGTACGAACATTTCGCAACGTAATGACGCAAATTGGAAAGGGTTAAAACTGAAATCTGAATTGTCTTCTAACAGCATTCAAACTGGCATTCATTGATGCCAGTATCAGTATAATCTCGAGCTAAATCCCTCGGTCCAGCGAAGGAATGTCATTCTCTGTGTTCACTTCTTTTCGATCTACCGACTTGAAGCAAAACGAGGAACCCTTGTCTCGCTGTTTATAATATCACCAGGTCCTGGACCCTCGACTATGGCTAGCAATCCACGGATATGTGATGCAGATGCTGTTAAGACCAACGTTCGCGCTGGCTCCAATTTTCAGGGCAATTACGAAACTGAGCGGTCACTTTACGTCAACTGAAAATTAGAACAACGTCGCGTGAACGTGGCCAGCGTCGCGGCAATGGGATGAGAAAGCACCAACCACATTCTTCGCGCTTGTACGTTCGGAGAAAAAGTCTTTGAAACTAGCCGAGGTATGATTGGTAGTAATGGTGCCTCAAGGTCCAGTAACTTTAGATCATTTGGTGATAGTCTCTCGAGTACACCTTCGTCTTAAATTCTGAGATCGGCTCTGTACTCTGGAGTGCAATGTTGAATTGCGTGCGCATGACACGGGCAAGTGTTCAGTTTCAACAGGTTTTGAGTAGTGCTCTGTCGAAGTTGATACTTTGTTCGCCGCATGGGTGTTATTACCGTTTATGGCAGAACTATTTTGCCTGTGTAGCTTTCGGATGGTCAGATTAATAAATGTAACGTATGGTTGAGGGTATTTTTGGGGCATTCGGGAGAAGCGTAAAATTATTTCTGTAAAGAATTCTTCAACTTCTATGAGTTAATGATATAAATAATATAATCTTTTATCTACGCATTTTGGATGTAGAAATTCTCTTTTCTTTTTAATAAGACACCTTTCAAAGCATTTCGTAACCAGTAACTTAATGTGCCTTAAACTGACGCTGATCCTCACTATTAGCATTCCATATTACCTAATTAGAAACCAAAATGCACGTTCTTTCGATGTTTACGTGGAAAGAGTCACGTCTTCTGTTCAAGACTTTCCAATATTTTACTCCTAAATCCTCCCAGCATTATTTCCCCCTGAAAATGCCGTTTTCTCCGTGGCACCTGTCCTCGAGTGCGTCTGCAGCGTCTGAATTCCTTTGATGTCGCATCGACACCGAGGAACATACATCTAATATATCCATCGCGCTGCCCATTGCGACGCAGTGACTGCGTAGACTTTGTGCCTCAGAAATCGTTAATAATTCACTGTCAGAACTTTTTACGTAACGCAATCCTTTCCTGCAACCTTGTTGATCCCTCGAAGCCTCCCAGTCTGAATATTTCTCTTCTTGCACTGTGCATAGTGACTTTATCTAGATATTCTTTCTATATTTGCTTTCATTTAATTTTCATGAGAATTTTATTAGACTCTGTAGAACAAGTTACTTTGTTACAGTCTATGCTATATTTCTACTTTATTGAAATTCATAATACTGAATTAATAAAGTATCGAGGTTCGACAAAGTCAAACACAGACTTTGCAACATAAAGCGTTGAATCGCAATCCTGCAATTTGTAGTTTAGGTGTACCAACGACTGTGGAAGTTCTTCGTCGATCGCGAAAGCAAAACGGCACTTAATGACATGGTAGCGGGAACGATGATCGAGGAACGACGAAATTACAATGGTAGTCGATTATTTCGTTGATTGCGATAAGTCATCGTGGAGAACTCGCCCGCGTCGAGGAGAGAATGACGAGTGGGGACGTTTTGCATATCGGGTCCCGTTATTTACCACGTGGCCACGAGGCAGAAAAAGAAAGGACGCGATGGAAAAACCATGGTAACCTCGTAAAATACCAACAACTCCGACGTTCAGCGACGATTGCATTCCGATGCAGCCTTTCTTTCGTCGCCCTCGTGCATCGTTTCCATTCCGCGACGATCCCAGTCGGTGCCTGGCGGCGCACCATGGGACATGATGATACAGTTTGTGTCGAAATCGCACAACCTTTGATAGAACTTAGGTAAAATAACGATAAAGCATGGAAGAGGTATGGGGAAAAAATTATTTTTCAGGCTTGAAAATTCATGTTAAGTGAATTTTATTAATGACGCTTGATAAATATGAGAAACAACATTAGGAGACTAAATATTAAGTGTCTCTAGAGATATTTTAAAACAAGTATTCTCTGTAAAATATTTATTTCTTGGCACTTAGAAACTTTTTAGACTTATTGTGATAAAAATATTTAAAAGACTTTAAACAACAAGCATATCAATAAAAAAGAATAAATTTTTCGATTAAAAAAAAAAGAAGTGTGCCCCCTTAAACAGAAATTATTCTTCTCTTTACAGTATCTTCTCCACTTTTATTATTACATAATCTCATTAGCATATTATTATAATTATTATTCTACATATCTTTCCGAGTAATTTCAGGGAAGATCGCAGAATATTGTTCATCAAGTCTTGGTAGTCCTTATCGACGGTTGCAACCACGTACCCCGGGCTTATAAAGAATTTCGTTAATTAATTTCCAGCACACCGTTCCCACCCACGTACTGTGTAGGCAATCAGCACATGTTGCAATTAAATTCCTGTATCCCGGTCGCATAAATCTTTGGAAAACGCAGCGCTTGTAACGTGGCCGTATTTTATTGTCAACTGACGCATTAATCGTCGACCGACGACGAAGTGTCTTGTAAAAATCCCAATTACAAACTTCTTTCTCCAACATCTGTTCTTTGGTTCATTCCGGGGTGATATACATTAATTTTAAAAAAGACGTGTACACTCGTTGGCTGTGTAACAAGCATTTGTTTCATTTACTTTTGACTCCTTGACGAATCTTGTTTGCTTTTTTTAGAAGAATTAAACACAAGGATTGATACACAGGCTTTCATATAAATATTATCAGTTTATGGAACGAGGTTTTGGATTATGATAATTAGATTTTACGTCTATTATTCCAGGAGATATTTTGTTGAAAACTGTAGGTTTTAAAAGGAAAAATAAAACAGTTTCTTTTTTCTCAATGAAAACAGTATAGTAATAATCTCTAATTTTATTTTCCACTTGATCAATTTGAAATTAAAGAATTCTAGAATAACCATCTCTAAGAAAATTTCAATACCCTAATTTTTAAGGCTCGGATCACTCAAAAATCAACACGTCTTCCTAAAAATGGACTTTCAAATGACTACGAGGCTATTTTGAAACGCCCATATACCTGTAACTAAAAATAATTATCTTAGTCTTGAAGATACCTACGAACATCATGTAAAAAGAGAATTTAAAACTTGCAATCATTTCCTCGAAATTAATTCCCAAATGACACTACATTTCGAAGAAATTTAACTGCCCAGTCCCCGTACTACCAATTAAGCTACCACACATGGACGTTCATTATTTGAATTTCCACTGTTAAAATATAAGCCAAGCTTCATTCCTCCGTAATCGTATCCTTAATTTTGTTGCATTCAGTGTACGCTTTCCATCGTAATTCACCGACATCTTCATTGTAGCTCGCGGGCAGCGATTCCGCTAATGGAATCGTTTCCTCGGCGGGCCGACACCGAGTAAATATTCTCCAGAGGAATGCGCGCGGATCTGAACGATTAACACGGACAATACCGTGCTCAGAACAACCTGGTGATGCCCTGAAAATCCCGCGTAAGCGAAAGTAGAGAAAGCTGCGTACCTCGGCGCCATGGCAAGGCCGTGGCTGAAGCCTCCTTCGGCAGGATGCCGATCAGATCATGCAGGAATCCCATTAACGCTCCCTCGTGCTCGCAAAAAGCTACACCATTTAAGGCAACTAATGCCGATGGATGTGGACAGAAAATTAGTATAAGGGAAAAATACTTCAACAACGTTTACATTTGTATGCAATTGCATTGATTATAATTTCAAGAGAAATAATGCTTGTTAATGGTCCTTAATGCTCTCAGAAAAATACCCCATTTAAAACAACTAATGCTGATGAATATGAACAGAAAATTAGTATGAGATAATAGTACTTCTATAATTTTTACACGTGTATGCAACTGTATTGATTATCATTTTAAGCCAATGCTCATTAACATTTTGTCTACTGGAAGCCTGTGTATAATCTTTTTAATTCCAAAGTTTAGGCTTTGGAATTTATTCATCGACGTTCAAAATTAATAATAAATTATAAACGTTTTCGATGAGATTACTAGTCATCTTCATAGGTATTGAAGTTTGTAATTAATCCGTAACGATCGTGTGCGGTAGAAACACATCATCTTTTGGGCTCCTGGAATTTATTGACTGTTTTGTTTATTTACAATGCAAATTTAATTTAATTTGTAAATATAAATTGCCATTAGTCGTTTAGCGTCTTCGTTTCAATTTTAACTCGATTTCTCTGCGTGTATTCGTTCTTATTCGGTAGCTTATCACATCGCTGTTCATAGACACAACGGCAGTGTCAGTGTTGTTATCACGATCCTACGATGACGCATGTAGTATCTTTCATAACCACCAATCATTTTTATCGCCAGCGATCACTGTCAAACATCCCAATGCTACTCTTTCAATTGTAAAGATCAGCATTCATCATGCGCGAGATTCAAGTAGTCAAATTTAATAGACGTGTTATCTGGACGCAGCAATGCGATCAAGACGCCATCCAGTTCAAGTCTGAAACGCAAAAAGTCTCGACTGATGCAACATCGAACTTCGACCGTTGACAACTAATTCGAAATATCGAACATCGAACTTGCGACTCATCGAAGGAAAGTCAATGGTAACGTCACCACAGCCACAATGGAATTTCAAGTTGGAAACTTTTGACTGCCACTGTATGTGGCGCACCTTGGAAGAAATGGGAGCCGGTGAAATTGACTCTTATTAGGTCAGCGGACGATGGAAGCCGAATACCACCGCTGGATTATTTACCCCCTCCTTTCGAGCCGTGTAACTAATCTGCACGGTGCTAATTGAAATTCCCCCTCCACTAAGAGAGAGATAATCGTCCAGTCGATTGGATTTTCTCGACAGACGTCGGTTTCACTCATCGTTGATTGGTATTGTCGTTTAGACGCAAGATGATTGGAAATGACGAGTCTGAAATCGAAGCAACGTGCGAAGTGAGTTTATGGAGCAAAACTAACTTCCAAAGTCTCGTTCTTATAACGCTGAGTTAAAAGAAAGTGACAAATCTGATAACACGGAGAAGTTGGGGCTAGTTTCGTACATTTTAGAATGTTAAATTGAAAAAGGAATTAGAGAATCTAGTGTCATATGGAATCGGGAATTATTAAAACGATATTGCTTGCAATTTATTTTTAAACAAATTATCATCATAATTTAAGATGTACTAGTAATAAGTTGGGAACAATAAATATTTAGGTATTTGATATAAGTAATTCATCTGCAAACGTTTTAACCATCATTTAAAAAATTATCTAAATTATAAAACAAATAATAAACTATAAACTGACTTTTGCTACACGAATCTCTGCTACTATTTTTATGTAACGTATACAAAGCATAAATTCGTTACATTTGTTGGTACAAATACTATCGCATAACTCAATGACCATCACACGTAAAATAAATTAAAATTTTGTTTAAAAAATAGATAATGAATAAAATAACGTAACAATTTATGTTAAAGAGTTCAAACAATGATAAACAAATACGAAGTATATTTACTTTGGGAAAAAAAAAGAATTCCTTCGAGCCGGATTCGAACCAGCGACCTATGGATATCTCTTGTGAATAAAACCGCTACAGTCCACCGCTCTACCAACTGAGCTATCGAAGGATTGTGAATGCAGTTACTTAAATTTATATCATAAGTTAAACACTTTACGATACATCACATTTGATGATTTCAGTTAATAAAACATGCATTAGAAACATAAATAATAATATTTGTTTTTTATATAATTAATTATGTCTGCAAAAAAAATTGCGACTCCAAAATTTAATAAAAAGAATTCCTTCGAGCCGGATTTGAACCAGCGACCTATGGATGTCTTCTTTTTACAACCAACAACAAACAACTACAGTCCACCGCTCTACCAACTGAGCTATCGAAGGGATGTAAGTTATGATTAATTAAAGTGGTACAGTAGCAAGATCCGCAGTTGCCTGTTAAGAATGCATGTGAATCATTCGATACTTTTGTAAAAACTGTTTAATATAATTTAAAATATTTAAATATTATTTAATAATATTTAAACATAGACAGCATGCATATCTGAACGAGTTTTATTAGGTTGGTCGACCACGTGATTGTCTCACAGAACTTATTACGTTATTACTTTATCGAATAATAAAATAATTTAATTACTATAGTATATTTTTTTACTTAACAACAGCATGTAACTTGTATTACAATTGTAGCATACATTTTTATTGTTATGATTCCAAATTATAATTGTCATTAAGTTGTACACTGTGATTCCTGTATTATCGTATAACAAGACAATGTTTATATTATAATTTGTGTTTTAACATAATTTGTCACATCTACAGATACCCGTTTAGAACACCTTTATCACATGTCTTCCTCCCTTACAAAATATCAATAAATATAAAATATTTCCTACCAAAGTGAATATTATTCGCACTTTATATAAAAATATTCCTTCGAGCCGGATTTGAACCAGCGACCTATGGATGTCTTCTCTTTAAAACCAACAACAAACAACTACAGTCCACCGCTCTACCAACTGAGCTATCGAAGGGATGTACGAGTACGTTCTCAATAGGCATTGTAATCGAACAAACGTCGAAGTATTCGATTAAAGAAAAAATTGGCAGAGAATCAGCCAGCGGTTTTACAAAAATATCCTCCTTCGAGCTGGGCTTGAACCAGCGACCTATGGGATATCTCGTCTCGAATATAATCAGCTACCACGGTGTCTTTGCCAACCGAGCCATCGAGGATACGCGATTGTCGTTTCATCCCAGGCGCTCGTAATTCAAACTGTTTGCTACTGATGCGTCAAAGAGAAAGGAGGCTCCTGTCACGTTCGATGAGGAAAAATTCCATCGAGCCGGATTTGAACCGGCGACCTACGAACGCTTCCCTTGAAACGTAGGATTCAACTGTTCGAATGCTCGATCCGTGTCAACGGTATTCATTTTTAACAAAGGTCAGGAGTAACCAATTGCTGCGTCCACGGTAATTAAGTACAATGAAAGACAATTCACTTACGTTATCATTTCATGATATAGCCATAGTCACAATATGTATCTTTTATGTTTTTTAATTCACATGCACTTTTCATGGTTATTAGTGACCACGTTTTGTCACAATTTAATGTCCATTGATATATAATTATCTATCTATAATCTAGACGATGAAGATGTTTGTTGGAAATAAATTGTTAAAGTTTCACTGGGATATTCCATCTAATTTTTCGCACTCTCTAGATATTATCCCATGTGATTGCTTTTTATTCCTTCCAACAAAAAGATTTCGTTCAATGAATAACATCGAAATGCACTTAAAAACTGTTTTGCTAGCAAACCATAACCGTTTCGAAAAGATGAAATATTCGGCTTCCAGAGAGACAGAGGATAGTAAAAAGCAAAATGAATAGTATACAACTCAGTGATGTAACGTAAAACATATTATGGAACGTAGAAATAATAGAAATTCTGTATAGAATTATATCGAATATGTTTCACCATTCTCTTTATTTATAGAAGAAAATTTTGCTTGGGAAGTATGTCAACAGCATATTATACAGAAAAGCTCTAAATATTAAATAAATACAATTGTATAACTTACTAATAAAACGAAAGAAACTTTTAGGGACTGATTGCACGCGACCAATCGTGTCGTGAACCAATGGAAAAGAAAGAAAGATGGCGACAGGGGTAATTTATAGGTCTCTCAACGTCGTTTCTTCTATGCGTTCCGGTGCAAGCCGCTTTAATGTAACTGCGACGACGTAACGCATAATAGTGAGACCGCGTATCCAGCTACTTGCGTTACGATCGTTACGGGATCGTCACGGCTGGCTGGCCGAGAATTCTCTTCTCACTCCGATTCCTTCGTTCCGTGCTCTAACGAGGGATAAATCACTCGAAACGGGATGGCGATTGGTACCAGGCTACCGACGAGGGAAAACTCAGTTAATGGAAAGCGATTATGAGGATCGACGTTTTCCCTGCGTTGGAAACGGATCATCGATCACCCAATAAATAATAAAATCGACGTGAATTCCAAAACAACGCTGCTTATTGACACTGAAGAGTTTTGTGTATTTATTTTTTTGCCAGCCTAAACGTATGTAACGCTTTATTTATTGGAAACTTATTTGTAGACTTTTCAATTCAAATGTTTATCTTCCGGAGTTTATTATCTGTTGAGTCTTGTTGTTGTTTATTGAGTACTTACAACACGTTCCATTTTGTCTTGTTCAGAATTTTGTATAGTCTTCTTATTTACTATTATACATCTTAATTTTAATGTCTCAGTCTTAACCACAATTCCATCAGTTGAGCATACAAGCATGATATTTATCGATAGATCGTCCATACGCGTACGCAGCATCGAGAGCTATAAAAATTGTTCTCGATACGCAATCCCAACTGGGTCACGCAATATCAAATTACAGCGGAACTGAACACCAGCTAAATTCCAATAAATTAATATGAATCAGGGCTCGCCGTTCATTTAGGAAGTTGTGCAACTCCGCTTCCGTTAGAAACTGAGTACACTTTTGCTCCTGTTTAAAATCCGTTCACTTTGCTATTCAGATTTACTTCCTTCATTAAGGAAACGAATGTTTCTCGAATGTGCAATCGATTGTCAGCTGCGTTTGGGGCAGAAGTGTTGCAATGGCGTAACCTATATCGATTCCACGTTTTTCACTCTTCTTCGTATTAATTTTCGAAACAATTTTCAAATTACTGGGGCTTTTCCATTCTGATCCGTTTCAGTTATTTTACTTTAGAAAGTCTAGCGTCTATGTTTTCAATGAAGCGGGAGTATGCTTCATTTTATTTTAGAAAGGACGATAACCAACTAATAAACATTTATTGATAGTGACATTTGCTGAACAGATGAATTTTCGTTGGCATTCAACTTGCAATATTATTAATAATAATTCAGGAAACGGTAGGAAAATGGAGGTTCGTATGTATCAGTAAAAGGATATATAAATAGCTGTGCAAGGATACTGAATAAAAAGTGAAAGTCTTCTAAGTGAATAGAATTTATTCATCGACAGTCAAAGTTAATAATCAACTATAATCGTTCTCAACGAGATTATTGGTCACCTTCGTAGATGCATTAAAGTTTTTACTTGCTCCATAACAATTGTGTATGTACATACCATACACTTAATCTGTTAGGTTATTATACACTATTAATTTGAAGAAGACCAATAATCTGGTAAACTCTGCTCGAAGGGCTTTTTCACCAACTAATTGATATTATAAATAAAATCATAAAACAAATAAACGTACAAAAGTTTAACACTGAATGCTTCAAAGTTTTTATAAATAAATTCTTCAAAGAACTCGCGAAACAGGAGTATCCACTTATAAGAATCTACAGCTCTGTTATTCACTCCGTCTGTGAACATTAAAATCAGCGAACGAATCGATAATTTAATCGAGAACGATCGACTCCACGTCTGCGGCCCATTTTTCGCCGTGAAATCGGTAAAAGTTACCCACGTCAAGGTTTCGTTATACCGTTGAGGTGAGCGAGTTTCGTGAACGAAATAAAAGGTCGATTCGTCCTTCGTCGATCATCGAAACGAAAGTCGACGACCCCGAGGAATCATCGCCCCGTAAAACCGGAGCAGATCCGCGTCGATCTCGAACAAAACGCCTGGTCGACCCATTTTCGAGCGTCGTTCGCAGACACGACCGCTCGAATTCACTTTGCATTGTCCTCGAGGCATGCACCACACCTTCTCTGTACGCCCACGCACATTCCTCGGCTTCTGTCGTCGCCTGAAACCAAAGATAAACGAAATTCTCGTCGCATAAATAAAAAGAAATTTAATGGCATATAAACAAAAGACGTGTTCCTTCAGTTCAATTTCCTTTGGTTTTGATTTCTTTTATTTTATATTTATATTCAATAAGCAAGGAGGATCATCAAATAAATTCATGGATCATTTCACAAGTCTTTACGTATCTATCCAGGTTTAATATAAGTATACACACACGTTCTATTGGTTCGCACCACACAACTTCACATTCAATGCATTTTTCTGTTTGATGATTCTAGCATTGGAATATAAAAGAGTATCACAAAGATCACAAAGTGTCATAAAGATCACAACGAATTACAAGGCTCAAACACGCCCACAAGGCGTTACACGCGGGCGATCACAAAATTCACAACGGGTTACAAATGATAACAAGAATCACAAAGCTATCACAAATGATACAACAGATCGAAAAGGATCATAAATGATCACAGCTACTTACGAGTCATAAATAGTCATAAGGTCGCGGAGCATTCATCACAAAATGAACATTCATTCTTCATTTATTACTCGAATAAAATTCTGTCCAACTTGACTGGTGTCTACCTTCATGTGACCTCCACTTTCATCGCCTCAAAGAAATTGCACGTGGATTCTTGGAGTCACTTCCGGTCTAAGCTCCAATCGAAACTGACCTTAGGCAAGGGCAGTCTGGAGGATAGCGTGATTGATCGAATAAGGTCTCGTCCTCGAAATACCTTCACTGTCAGGATCATGGAGACGCGAAAAGAGGGACAAGGCGGCCTCTGTGCAGACGTTCGATACGGCGTGGCTTCTTTTTCGTCGATTTTGCAATCTTAGCGTAACGGAGAAGGTGAAAGGAATGGAAATTGTCGTAGGAAGTGCGGTAATTATATTTCCACGGGCGTGACAAGAGCGCTCGAGCTATGCGACCTGATAAGCGAGTAGCTGGATACACAGATCGTGTATAGGCGTTCTTAGAAATTTCACCAATGAACTATTTTGTACAGAAAATATTTGGGTGAAATGTTTAAATGGAAATTTTAACATTCATGATTAAACTGCGAATTTTATGCATTTATTAACACAACCAAAAGGTTATTTATACAAAACGAAGTATTATTATTATTCTATTAATTAATAGAATATATTCTACATGCATTATGTGTATATTTTGTATATGTTTCATATTGGTGTACGACATAAATGTATAAAACCTGGAGTCTATCTATGATCAACAGGATTATAATGATGTTAAATTGTGTCTTCCTTAAAGCAGGAGACTCAAGTAAAACGCTGAAAATAAGGCTTTCCTCACGAATTTATTATGAACAAACAGCTTAATGAAATTACTTGAAATTTTGTACTCGTTTCTATCCGTAATTGAAATTACAGAAACAAATTTTTATATAAAGATCGAAAGAAAAGATTTTATATAAATTTTAAATAAATAATGTTCTGCGCACCACGGTGGCCATTTTGATGCCAGAGGAAGTCAGAGAACAAAGAGAAATAATTTCGCCATTGACGTTCGAGGCAGATATTAAAGCGAGATGGCTCGGGTCTCGACGTCTTCCACTGTCACTTTCAACTTTCAACTCTTGGTAATCGTCGTCCTTCCCGCTGCGAGGATTTTTTTTCCTCTCGGATGGCGTTGAATGCGCGTCGAAGGTGTAACGATATACCCACGCGCGTTGCGACACCTCCGCCCATTATCCTCAGGAGAATCTCGCCGGCCAGCCATCGACGAAATATATAATTTTCTAATTCCCATAAATTGGATAACCGTCGGGAAGATTAATTGCGCAATCCGCTCGATCGGGAATAGCTTCTCGCCGTGAAAGTCGTGAACGGAAGTTCCGGGACGATTCCGCCGCATCCGACGTTTCTTAAACTTAAACGCCAGTTTCGTAGGATTAACTACGGCTAATTTACCTTGAAACTTTTCGTCGTAACTAGCAATGAAGTTTTTTAAGGACGTCTGGAACGGTTGGTCGTGCGATAAAAAATTCAACTAGGAGATTTGAATTACAAAGAATTAACGGAGATAATTTCGTCTGCCATTTTTTACTCAACTGACAGCGAGTTGATTAAGGGTGTATAAAAAATTTTTATTTGTTTATTTCAGAGAGCTAAATGTATTCTCATTATTTAAGGTAGTTGTTTCGAGTTGTTGTGAACTATTAATTTTCAATTTCTTTCACAGAATTACGAGGAAGAAGTCAACCAAAGAACGCCTTTTTCACGTTTAACGACTGTTTTTTTATTTCAAAGCACCTATTATTTTAACGCTCGATGTCGTGACGTTTAACGACGCTGAACACTAAAATAAAGGAAAAGAAATGATGGTCGACGAAATGATCTCGCTATCCAGCAATTGCACCCAGATTTATTGTCACTTTCACTTGCGAATGCCAAAAGTAACATCGTTGATAACATCGACGATAAAAGAGCAGCGATTAAGAAGCGCAGGGTCAACGAAATTATCGCTCACTGATAATTACGACGGGTTAATTGCCCGTTACCAAAATACTTGCGATGCTTTCACCGAAAACGAATTGATTGCGTATGTTTCTTGGTACCATAATATAAATCGATCGGATATTTACTAACATTGCGACTTTACTTCTCTATCAATGAAGCAAGCTATCGACCATTCCGCAATTGATTACCTGTCCATTACTTCCATCCGCCGCGGTAAAATGGCGAAATTGCTAGGTATACTTATGAAACGACGCGCGGCTAGGCTGCATCGCTTCGACTGCTTTCTTTAATTCGCTTCTACTCTGAAAAAAAAAAATACAGTACGAACAAAACGACGTTTATGTAACATTTATTGCCTTATCTTCCTTACATCTTGGGTTTATCTTGGATTTATCCTCAGGGCTTTTAAAAGTAATTGGGAACTATTCGTTAGAACCTTACGATCTTTACGCGATTAAAGGTTACACATTCAAACGTTGAGGTCAGACTTTAATAACAGACTGTTAGCTCCACGTCTCCTCTTACACATTTATATACTATGTACGTCACGTTTTATTCACTTTTTTAATCTTGAAATCCATCTTTTTGCTTAATAATGACGTTAAATTAATAAAATGGGGAAAAATTGAACATGTCGGCATCCGGCTACTGGCGAGTAGATTCAGATAGTTGCGAGATAACGGCGTGATTATACGGGACAGATACAAATGAGTCTTATTAAATTCATTACTTGGCGCGAAACGATTATTACACGATGTGTTTACAAGCATTTTATTAAATGCTCGTCGATCGCTTGTGTTTTCGGCACACTTCGGTTTATCAATTTGATCAACTATAATGTAACGAAGAAATCATCTGGCCTAAAGTTTCTCTTTGCAATTAAAAATATGAAAAAAAGAAGAAGATTCTTGTACTAAGAATTCATGATTCACTTTTCCTTACACTCATGCAAAGGCTTGAAATTATTTCGTTTAATCTTTTTAATTATTACTTCCAGAAACAATTGTACAATTCTGAAGGTGACTCAAAAAACTAGAAGTCCATATAATAAAAATTACTTGTGTCTTTTGACTGATTTTCTATCGTTATTCATTCGTTCACCAGCGTTTGTTTTTATATAAATCCTACGAAATTCCCTCCAATTTCTTCAATGCAGAAAATCAGTTCGGACTCGTTGGAAGCGATTGGTATCACCTGGACGGACAAGGTGCACTGTTTAGCGACGCTCGCGATAATTCTTCAACGGCTACTGGCCGAGCAGCGTGCAACGGAACGCGTTGCAACACCCACGTCCCATTATGCGGGGTCATTCCCATGTTTTACGCGGCAGAGAGGATCCCAACGGCTTCGGCCCTGGATTACGTGACGTTTGACAGCGAAAGTTAACCGTGGCCGGCCCCAGGGTGCCGTGCAACACGAAAACTCTCGTTTCTCGACCTCTCCAGAGGATGAGCCAGCTCGAATATCAAGAAGGCACTCTAGCTTGAAAGGCAAAATGTTTCGAAATTTTCGACAATTTTATTTCAAAGAAACCGAACGAATGTGTAAACATAGAATTTCAATGTATGTAGAATGAGAATGTATAACATATGATAAATATAAATAATAATAAATGGTAGAATAAATAATACATATAGGTATAAATATACGAAAGTATTTATAAATATGGAATAAACTGTAGGAACTTTGTAATTACTGTATATACCAATTTCTCCTGGGTAAAATATGTAATCGTATTATTAGACAGAAATGCAAACTGAAAATAGAATTATTAAATTGTAGGAGCTCTATCATAAACCTCAAATATAAAGAAAATATCGAAAAGTGTTGATATGACAATGGTTTTAAATGAGATTTCTTGACTTGCACTATTCCGAATGTAATAACATGTTTTATTAAATTGTTAAGTTAAATGGAGTATAATATTTTATCGAAATATTAGAGTAAATAAGGCACAATATTTAATATGGAGCTTTTGTTAATTTTACAAATTTAATCAAACTCTTAAAATAAGAACAACACGGAATGCATTAAATTGTTAGGACAAATGGAACCCAATATAAAATGGCAATTGTTTCCAGTAATATAATATTACTAAAACAAATAGAAATTTTATGGACAAATCAACGATACAAATTTTGCGTCCATCCTCGTTTAAATGAACTAGAACGATAATGATTGCGAGTTTGAGAATAACGAGCACCAGGTCCTCTCGAAGCTTTCATCATCGACGTGGCTGCGTCAAACAGAAAACGAAACTCGACGGAAATTTTCACCTTTATACACGCTTCCACAATTATCATCTCGCAGCGAAACAAACTCTCCCAATTTGCATTCCGAACACTGTAGCACAAGCTCCCTCGAAACTCTCTTTCGAAAATAATTTTTACCTTCCACACTGGTGTTTCTTCTTTGAGAAAGCAATTAAATAACTGCACACGAAACAGGAAATTTCATCTCGACGTGATATAATAACAAAGTGTCAAGTCTTATGACACGAATAAATATTTCCCTCGACACGAAATTCCTCAGCATTCTAAAAAAATATTTCTTTGAGTATTTAGTAGCTACCAAACTTTCTTTAAAAATTATTAGTTACAACTAATTAATTGTTTTGAATAAGTTACTTTCTTTAATGGTTAAATTCGTGAGCTTTGATTAAAGTTTCGTTACTTAGATAGAAGTAATTAAAGTTTGTTCCTGGGACTTCCAACACATGCCAATATACGTTAAGAGTTCAATTACCTACATCTTCGCAACGATGTCTTGTATCGCAAAACGGAAAAGAACTTTTCGATCTCTAAAACCGAGGAATAAAAGAAATGAACTGCATCAAGTTTCTTCTCTCTCTGAATTGTACAATGAGCTCAAGAAATCTAAGAATCTTCTACTACTATACTTCAAAGGTTAAAGAACCCTGGTTTAAGCTATGCCATGACTTAAGAAGGTTAAGAGCCACTGTCCTAGAGATTGAATCACATAAAGCGACCAAGTAGAACTCAAAGAACTACACGACACAGTTTTTCGGCTCCAGGGCCATTTTTCAGGGCCAAGGTCGAGCGAAACACAAGTCTACGTGAACACGATCGCTCCGAGACAAATTGGCGTGATCACGATCTCTCGATTCTTTTGTTGATCGAACCACGCAGACGAGCGCGAGTGAAAGTGACAAGAACAAGGTTGTGAACGTTACAAAATCGGAAATTTCTCGAAAACGGCTCGATACCTAGCGACGATCGTATCCTGGCGCTGAAAGACGATGGTTGCGCAACAGTCGTGAAACGATTATCGCTAATATAATAAAACGGTAGCCAGTTGAACGAATTAGAAGACAATTTGAAATTAAAGATTGATTTCCTGTTCTTTAATTGGAATTGAATACATTTCTCAGCGTAATCTTAATGGATCGATCGAGTTCTGGTAATCGATGTTCCACTTGGGAAGGTGTGACATTAACGGAAGTACAAGAAATGGTGATTGCTGTAATCGATGACTAGATAATCGACGTTCTACTGGACTGGTTGCTCGAAGCTACGAGTAGAGATGGGCTTTAGGACGATCGAGCTACCCATGCCAAACGATTTATTTTAACTAGATCATACGCGAGTGCAATCTTCGATGTGAGTTGCATAAACTATTTAATCAGGATTTTATGGAGGGATATAAACCCTCGCAAGAGTTAAAGGATTATGTGTCACGTGCAGTTGTATAGTGAGAATTCAATGATTTGTAATAGAAAGAGAGATCAGCAAGTACACGTACATTAATAAGCGTAGAAACTATATCCGAAGACATAAGTGCAGTGTGTTTCGAGTACAAACGACCAGAAATTGTTCCAATTACAACAATATTCGGACAATGCAGAGACGATACTACGTTTCAGAGGGTGCCATTAAGTTTCACCCGGATTTCCACGTGGAATACCTCGACGTTTCCTCGCGAAAGCGTGAAAAACCAATATCCACGACGCTTGCCGTGGCTTCATCCACGTTTCACCGTCACCTTTGTTGCACTCTGACAACGATGAAACAAAGAGAAACTATCTGTCAAAGTTATGAACGAAAAGGCTTTGTGAAAAATCTTTTTGTAATCATTTTCCATGATCATGCTTCCTGAATGTCTTCGGTTGTGGTTGCGAATCGAGAAATGTGATTGATATTAAGAGGAGGACTGGACAAATAAACGTAAATCCTGACCGTTTCGAGTGGCAATATTTAAACATTTTCTACTGCCAGTTATACGTGACACGTGTGATCAAATTTATGCGACAAGTTTCGAGGGAGTTGAATTCTCATTTCGCAGAGAATGACATTTGCGGCAGGAGTTTGCACCCTGCAGGCGTGAAGTAATCGATATGCGGTGTGAACGTGTGCGATGATAGCGTGGCACTGAACTCCGCCGATGAAAATTATTGGAGAATTGATTCTGAATATTAATTGATCATGTAAGGTTAAAATTATGGGAGACTTTCCTAAGAATTGTATTTTAACTTTCACTTTTAAAATCGCAATGTTTGCAAATATCCACGAATATTCATTTATTCACACGGTTGGCTAAAACTTCAGCAATTGATATTTCTTCTACTTTACAACCGACTAATTTACTTTAAGGAAAAAGTGATTCGACATTTAGTTGCATTTCAATTTACAGCGAGCAACGTAGAAGATACCTATTTGAAAACGAGATTAAGGATGCATTCTAATGTAAACTTCTGAACAGAGAGGCTTATACAAGAGACAATACACAATTTTGCATTTAACAATACATATCTAAAAAGGTAACAAAATTTTGCTATGTCATTTAAGATACATTTTGTTGAATGCAAATATTTTTTTATTATTACTTAGTGTTTCTTTTTTTAATTTTCAGAGGAGCTTCCCTTTTCAGACGTTTGCACTAGAATGTATCCTTACGCGCTATGGGAGAACACGTTGTTTTCTATATGTTCTGAATACGTCTACGCGTTTCAAACAGTTTTTCTCGCGCAGCCACGACTCGCCATGTTTATTTATCACGTGTCCACAAAATTCGGTTTAGAAAGGTGATCGGTAAGATTCGGGTCATCGAGACTTTCTTCGAGACGTGCTCAACGTCCACCTGCATATTTTTTTCCAAGCGTTCCTTTTTGATGGCAACGACTTCGTTTTCGTCCTCGAATTGTCCAAAATTATTTCTCAAATATTTCCTCTCGCTTACGAGGAAGTGCTCTGTCAAGTCACAAGTCTTCGCAACGAATCAACAACGACTCACAATCGTTCACAAAAGGGTCACAAAGATTCATAAAAATTCAAATGAAAATCTTTTCTCATAAGTAAATTGCAAATTTAACTCATTAGTGATACAAGGCACTACGAAAAAATACAAGCTAATGCATACATGAATGGATAGAATCCACAGTTTGTTCATAAGTTTCGCCTAATTTGAAACTTCAAGAGTTAAAGGAAGCAACTGTTTTCTTCTTGTAGAATTTAAATAATTCGTGAATGAAAGGGTTGACGTTCTCGATAGCATAACGAAGCTCTACTCTATAACTAGTACTCAAATTTTCTGACCACTTCGTCCACTTCGTCAGTAAAAGCGAGCAACGAGAGTCGTAAAAAGTGCTCGAAACGTTGAAATCGCGATAAATCAATTGGAATGGGACTCGCGTCAGCAAATATTGCTGGCAAACAGGAACAGGTCGTGCTGAGACTCGTAAAGTCGTTGCTTTTTAAGCGGCGCGACCGTGACTTTAAAAGTACTTTTCCTTTGTCCTGGCGTGTGATTCGTCGCATAATGATCGACCGACGAGCGCGTGTCTTGAATTTAACGTTCCTGCGCTAACAGAAAGAATATAATGTGGTTCGAAGAACCGGAAGACATCATTGTTATTACGTTAGGAACTGGTGTCGCAGTCGTCGCAAGGAAATGTTCCCTGTCGAGCTTGACAACACCATCGAATCAACCTTAACCATTTTTAAAAAATTCTCAACAGGTACTCGAAAAACAACTCGAGCCACGAAAATGCTGAAAATGAGGAATCCTGAACTGATGGCTTCGAAATGAAGCCAGAATCGAGAAAAACGATTGTACGAATATTTTTGCTTCTACTTTGCTAAAATGAAATATATTATTCAGCAACAAATATGTCCTTTTGTACATTTATTATTGGCGATGTACATCCTGCATATTCATATAGATCACGCATATTCCAAAACCTGGAAGTTTAGCATGGGAAAAAAGGTAATGGGTTCTTCCAAATATATACTTCTTTTCAGAGAGGAAATATCTTGAGGTATTCCCTTGCAATATCAAAGGAATCTCCTGATCCTACTCTCACATATGTACCTGCTCGACTTCATACCTTTTATACCTCGAAATCGTAGAATCGTCCCCTCGAAATGCTTCCTCCTGCTTTCAGAGAGTATTAAGTATGTATTATTAAAAAGTCCCACGACGAAACGGTGCTCGTATGTTTCTCAATCATGGCGACGCTAGAAAGCCGTCTTACGAACCGTTTAAAGTTAAATGTCAGAAGCATAGCAATGTTAATTTCGTCCGCGGAAGCTTCATAAATTGTCTAATATATCGGTAAGCACAGAGATATGGATAATGAACCTTTCTACTTTCGTTATCTCGTTTTTGACGTGGCTTTCACCAATTAAGAGAATTAAGACGTGTCTTAATGTGAAAAAATCACAATTCATAAGAACTCACGAAGGGTACGCAAATGTGTTTATTAAGGATTTAAAGGAAAACATTCATATAAATTCACACACAGTCACAAGATCTCGCAAACATTCCTAAGTATTCGCAAAGGATACACAGAAACATTTACGATGGTTTTCAATGGAAAACATTGATAAAAGTTCATAAACAGTCGCAAGATCTGGCAAACATTCGTAACTATTCACAAAATTGCAAAGAACTTCGGAAAAGTTCGAAACGTTTATTAAACGTTTGATAAACGTTTCATCGACAAAGTAGTCGCGAACTCCAGTTTGAGACAGCTTTCACTAATTAACAGGTAGGGATGGCTGCAAACTTTGCAAGGAATTCAGTTCCTGGGCTCCCTTTGTTCGTTCCGTGCAATGAATGAGTGGTTCGGTGAGGTGACGAAGAGTCGATTCGAGGAAAGCTTGTGAGCATTTTCTCGCCATCGATGGCGAATCGATATCGAGCTGGCCGTGGCGTCTATTACGAGAAATAACGGAAGGCTGTCGCTGCAAGGTGAACCACCTTCCTCCTCATCTATGAACAAGACTGGACGAGTGTGTCTGCTCGAGCAGAATTTCTCTTTCAATTCCCTTTCAGAGAGTATGGAAGCGGGAGAAACGTTCTCTTTGAAGGCTCTATTGGTTCACTAATCTATTTCCGTCGTGTTACTGGCGAAAATCTTCTTCTAAATGGCTTCGCCATTAATCTTCGCGACTTCCAGGAAGCTCCTTTTGATGAGCATAGTTGCTGGCATACTATTTGCCATGCTACGATTGACAATTTAAAAACTTTTTCCAGCGGTGAGTGCAGTAATACACACTTTCAAGTGACAAAACGGAGACTGCCTATTCACTTGAAAGCTGGGTGGCAATTTTTTTGTACCTTACCTACTTGTCCAAGTACCATGTTTCTCTTCCTCGTATTGATCTGCAAATTATTATACTCGCTTCTCTCAAGCGCACACACACGCATACAGCCACGAACAATTTATTGGCTACAAAAGAGAATAGTAAATGTATGAATACTGTCACATATTTTTCTATTACATTTCGTAGTGATATTATATCGTAGGATTAGAAAGTGAAAACACCATTTTATAGAGCTCTGAAAACTGGACAAAACGCAATTTATTTTCGAATAAATCGTTTATTTATCGATTGATAAGTACAACATTTAAGTAATCATAAACGCATCATGAAGCAAAAACGCATAATATTTTACTGCCTTCCCATTAAATGATTTATGCAAATAGGAATTTTTACCAAACCACGTGACAATATTCTCGTCGAAGTACATCAATCAGAAGGATTCTGAAGAGAACTCGAGGAGTAATATTCACGCGACGTCGGATACGAAAAGATCAAGGTTTGACAAGAAATCGAAGCCTGGAATCAGGTTAGTGAAAATAATCGCGATTCTCAAGGAGGCCAATTTCACAATAGCCGTCAGGTGTGCAATTTTCGGTTTTTAACGTTTTTCTTTTCAGCCACGATGAATGAGTTGCAAGGTGAGCCACCTTTTTTCTCGTCGCCGCGACTGAATGAAAGCGGAATGCATTTATAGACCAAAATTGGTTCGTCCTAAGAATGACAACGATTAATATAGTTGAACTGAACAATTCATTCATTTTTGACACAGTCACATACCAACTATATCAACATACTTCACGAAGTTATTTAAGTTATTTTTTCCAGATGGATAATTTTTTATTTAATTATTTTTAAAAATTTCACTTATAATTTTTTTTTAATCGTACAATTAACTGTACTTTCCACCAGTTCCACTATTTCTACCTACATTAACATACTTCACGTAGTTATTTAATTTCTTTTTCCCAAATGCTTCATTTTCGACTCGATTATTTGTCGATATTTTTCAATAATTTCTTTATAACCCGTACTTTTCACTGGTGCAAAAGTATTCGTCAAAAGGTTACTTGGTCGACTAAAAAACGTCCATAAAGTCGAGACTTTTTTCAGTGTCCGGCCGTATGTAAGCCATTAAACGTTGTAATGTCAAGTTGCAACCAATTGCAGTCGCGAGAAACGACGATTCACTCTCTTCGAGAATTACTGTCCCTTCTTCTCGACATTTTTTCCCTTCACGGTTTCTTAGATAACCTGACGTGGGTCGTCGCTACAAGGTAAACCACCTTTCTTCTTCCCCGCGGTGATGAGCGTTCTATAATTCGCGTTTAGCCAGAACCGGGGTAATTAAACTCGTGTTTGATCGACGATCAGGACTCGGTTGACGATCGAACACAGTAAATTCCTTCGCTCTCAAACTGGATTCCTCGCTGTTGTAATTTACTTTTTGGTTACTTTCAAGTGACATTCCGTTGGAGAGGTATTCGATTCTTTTCGATGTATAATGCCGGTTCTCATTAAAAATTAATTCAAATAAACTCACAATAATTTACAAATGGTCACGAATGATCACAAGCAGTCACGAAGAATCTCAAATATACACACAAATTTACGATCATTCACAAACTGTCACAAATGATCACAAGAAGAACTAGCAACAATTAGCAGGCGTTCGCAAACCGTTCTTAAAACGATCACAAGAAATAACAAAGAATTTTTCAAAAAATCTCACAAAGTAACGATCATTCGCATACAATTAGAAACGATTACAAGCACTGACTACATCTCAGAAATGTTCACAAATGACCATAAGCACAAATTCACGATGATGTACCAATAATCACAAAGAAAACGTAACAACAGCAGTCAAGCATTCATAAAGTGTCAATTATATTCAGAAATAATTCACAAACGTTTACAGACTATCATAAACATTCGTGAAGATCGCAAAAAATTCTCTAGATATAGATAGATCAAAATAATTACCTGTAACGCTAATTATTTCATGGATTGAATATATAATTGCATCAACTCGAAATTCATCGACGAAAGTGGAGTACACGTCCCAATTCAAGTTTCTACTTACAATAGGGGACCATGTTGTCGATGTTAATGATGTCGACGTGGCAATGGCTGTCCCACATTAAATTTCGAGGTTCCACGCGAGAACTTGAAGGTACAACGATGGACGATGACCCGCCCATGGTCAAGGTGAAAATCACGTCGTCGGTAGTGCGCGTCCATCATACGAAAGAGTCTTCCTTCCGGCACGTGTTCTGAATCGAGTCAGACCCGTTCGTTGATCTACGAGAGACGATCTAACCCGGTTTAAATTATGTCCATCGATCTCTGGAACAAAAAAATTGTGCTGTTGAAATTTTTGTATCATTTATATTATAAATATAATTTCCTTTTCTATATAATTGAGGATGGATTACAGAATTTCATTAAATCAATCTTTCTTTCCAACATAATAGTTCTCAAATAATTCGCAACACATTGCGATACAACGATCATTAATTACGCGCAACAAGCGTTGCCCTTCCTTTCTCAAGCTGTTGTCTCAAGCTAGGCGATGAAATGACTTTTTGTAGCGGAGGATGGTGGATGTCCAAGTATCATTCTAACGTCAATTTTCAATTGGTCACGAGCGACGATGGGTGTCGACAGTGACATTACGGTAATTAGCGCGAAATTCGTGGCAGCGAATGAAATAACAGTCATCGCGTTGAACTATAATACATACCACGGTGCAGCGCGTTATGCGCCATAAAAGGCAAGAAGTCTCGGTGGCATCACAAAGGCCGATCGAAAGGTGGACGGCAGCTCTGGGCGTGCCAGAAAAACGGAGGACTACGCTGCATTCCCGATGCATCTAAGTAGGCGCGTATAATTATGCGCATCTCGTATTTCGAAACGCCTTCTATCTCGTCTCTCTTTGGCGTTACGCGCTGTGCCACCCGGCTCGAGCTGACTTTCCCATCCTCGACGGACCACCGACGCTATTCAGCGAGAGAAAACCTTCGAAACTGACTCTCGTGCCTTTTCAAAACCTTTTTTTAGTTGTATCATTACTCGTCTAAATTATTCGTTACATAGAGTCACGATAAATCACAAGGAAACACAAATATTCACAATAGGATCACAATAAATCACGGACGATCGCAAAGAAACAGAAGTAATCACAAAATTGATCGAAAGTTTTCGTACGATTCAAATTTGTCAACTTGTTGCTAGATACTAATGAATGATTCACAGTAATTCACAGCAACACAGAGACGTTCACAAGCAACTTACGGATCATACAGAAACGATTCACACAACAATTACTCACAAATGTTTTCGGAGAACATAATTCACAAGAAGGAGTCGCAAAGGAGTCGGATGAAATATTATAGAATTCGGATTGAACTTGTTGCCCCGGACTCATAATAATTCATAGTAATTCACAGTAACAGATGGAAGAATACGAACGATTTACGGAAGATTCGGAAGCGATTCGCAAAGGATCGCTAAGGATCACAAGCATTTCTAAAGAGCCATGGGTAAGTATTTATGGACTGGTTGGGAATCGGAGGCAACCACGCGTTCCATGATCGACGACGATCTCGCAGAGGCACGAAGATGGTTCAAGGAGAGGTTGCGATTGTAGAAAGCATGAAGGAAGACGAAAAGAGCAGGAGAAAAAGGTCTGTAGGTTACTGTGCTATTCGATTAAGTAACAGTGTAACCTTCAGCATTCGATTATCGCGTGCAAAACGTATTTTCTACGTTTGCTCGGTGAAACAGCCCTCGAGATCCAAGAATGAGACGAATAAATTAACAGTTCACAGGAATCGTTGTCACTTTCGTTGGAAGGTGACGGCCACTGTTCGACGATTTCTGGAAATCGATTCTTGGAAGAGAATTAAACGGTTGTTCGAGGAACAGTGTCTCTTGGAAAGCATGCATGATTGAGAAAGGGTTGAGAATTCTCAAAACTTTAAATTGGGTATTTAAGTAAATCGATTGGTTTTTATTTGGAGCAATTATATCTTTAAAAATCCTGAGAATTGTTCTTTGCATAGAAGAAGACCCCGAAGAAACAAATGCTTTTTTTTACATCTGTATTATCGTAGATATTGTATTAAATACAGAGATTATAAAATATTCGATATAATATTGATTCGTTTAGAAAAAGCAAATGAAGAAATATTGAAATTAAAATAGAGTAAAGCAAACATCCAGTTATCAAATGTTATAAAATAACATCTGAATATTAATTTCACTTTGCATTAAGTTCACTATTTCCAGAGAATATTGCTTATAGTACCAAGATTATAATGTACCGAAACATATTAAAATCTTCTACTCAAAATTTAGTTTCGTTTAAAGCACAATAATCCGCTCTTACGGAGTTTGATCGATAAACGAAGCAACTGAAGAACGACAAATAACAGCGTAACGTGACTTGGCCAAATTTTTTCAATCGCTCCCAAGCCAAGGGAGGGTCATCAATCAGACAAGTAGCAAACAAGCTGAAAAGCCAGCAAGGCGGAGGAATCAAGGTTCCATTAGAGATATTCTCGGCCGATCGTTGATTTTTGTGGCGCCTGGCTGCATAGGTCACGGGGAAAAAGTATAAATAAAAAGAAAAAATGAAAGAGGAGACAGTGAGACGCGCGGACTCTCGTGAACTACGAAAACTGGTTCCCAGCGGCTCCCCCATATTTATTCTACGGTGAACGTGTGCCCCCGTTGGCATCCCGACGTGTGCATCCCGTCAAGGACTCGGCTCGACACGCGTTTAGAAATGCCATTGGATCCTCCTGGATCACAATGTTAAGGAACGTTCATTATCGCTAACGTTCCGTCTGCATAATGATATAATTCACGAGTCAGTGATTGAATCGACCTTTGACATTATCTGTACATTTTATACCAAAAATTGTATTTTAATGTATCGATAAAACATCAATTGCGTAGAAAATTAACAAAATACTAGGGATCAATATTTGACAGTTAGAAAATAGGTGCTACTTACTTTATTAAGCTTCGAAGAATGATATAATAATAATAATAATTGTATAGATATTTCTTTGATTTGTGTTATCATACATGGAAGGCTTTCAGAATTTTCAAGACAATTTTCAAAACAATTATATATTTATTTATGTTGAATGTTTGTGTTGATAACAAAGGTTTTAGAAGAAAAAAGATATGCATTGAGTACGTGCCTACTCCCTTCAAATATTACATTACACCCAATTTGAGTTTAATATGTCGTATGAAGATATAAGAGCGAGCTTCAACTAAATTTAAAATTAAATCTGAGTTATACTAAAACTATTTTACCATTTGACGTATATCATCGTCTTTCCACGTACAAAGAAGCTTGAAACGAAATTTAGAAGAATCTAGCGTAGGTAGCTGTAACATAAAACCCAAGCAAAATGTAGTTTTCAGATGGTCTGACTAAATCGACTGCTTAGAACGAACAAAAGATCCTGTTTCGTATCCTGCTTCCAATGCGAGGCATCTGTTCTCTCCCATTTTGTGCTTTATCGAAGATATCGCTCTTTTATAAAGTGCTTCGTACCGTAATGGCCGCCATGGAATCTACATCGCTGTATATTATAGCGTGGCAGTGATATCGGATCCTTATGGAGCCACGCTAAGGCGGTTTCAATGTTAAAGTAGAACCTGCACTGACTTTCACGTGAACATACAATATAATACGTATGATAACATAGAAGAACAAATATCTTTGCAATTATTCTTATTATTTAATCTTTTAAAATATAATAAATAGTATTTGTTTTAACATTTCCAACTTTTATCTTTTAGAAAGTTTCTTCTAAAATACATCTGCGCTTGTCGTGGTTATCTTAAGACCTTTCTTTAATAATTCTTCTCATGGACCAATGTGATATAGTTGTCTTCGGGTGTGTTACAGATTATAATTCACATTGAAGTTGCGATGAAAGAATGATAATTGAAAGGAACTCCTTTCAGAAGAAAGAAACCTACCGCGTTACGCTTAAACACGTGTTTCGAGATTAACGACCAGGAAACGACGATCTCTCCTTATTCAATCAGTGCACGGTTACGAAGTTTCGTGGGATTGATGAAAACACAGTTGTCTGAGAAATCAGATTGCACCCTTAAGCCTCGCGAAATCATGAATCATTGGTTCTTTGTGCTCGTGTCAATATGCATGCAAGTGTCTTCAACCTTACCCATGGAACTCTCCAGACGTCGATCGTATTTCATTGCGCAATTATGGTCTCGTTGGAACGTTGGTAAATGACACTTCCTGCACACTATAGTTAAGTGAATAAGGTATGCATCTAATAAAATGTGTACATAGTTGCATAAAATATGAGTAAAATAAGTATTCATTCAACTTAGTAAAGTATGAATAGAATAAGTATTTATTTGATCGAGTAAAGTATGCATAGAGTAAGTATTCATTTTTCAAAATTAATCTCAACGTTTTGATCATTGATATCGACCCCTTTTAAGATAAATATAATATAAGCTCTATAAAAGTAAATATAATTCCTGGAAATGTAATGTGTGAAACCATAAAATAATCCCAACCCACCATTTCTGCATTGACGTAACTCGATGCCTATCATAATTTAAATTGCCTCTTTATTTTCCGTTAATAACGGTTGGAAATACGCTCCTGATCTATTTTTACCTCGGAACCTTTCACGCGCCTATTTCCGAATGATTCAACGATATCCATACCCAGTTTCATCATCGTCGTTTGCTCCACATTCTAAACAATCTACGAAACGTTTAATGCACCATGAGCCCTGCGTGCTAAATACTTCATCCTTTTCAATTCTTCGATTCCTCCATCGTGGCTGGTATGCGTTCCCACTCGAATGCGTTTGGGCAACTGAAATTCCATTCTAATGAGGCGTTGCACCGGAGGTGCAATTACCCAAGGATTCATTCCACGTTTTATCGATTCCTGACGTGGCCTTAAAACTGGGACTAATTGCCAAAGTTCGTACTCGGATATTCGAATATTTCAGTGACTCAAACGTTTCACTCGCGAAGACAAAAGAAATTTATTCAGTCGATGTCCAAATTTCTAAACAGATAACGCTGAGGATAAATATTTAGACTTTCAAAATCAGTGATCTCATGGTGATAACGTGCTTTATTAGGTAGCCCATTTCGACACGAAAATTATGAAGCGTGATTATCTCGAAGAAAAAGTAGTGACTAACGACCAGATAGTCATCAGTATTAATCAAGCTATCCTTATTAACGTTTCAACTAATGTGCTCGAGTCATCTTCGTAATGAACGTAATTATTAGATGTACAACGAGTACAGCCCGAAGAATACAATATTATGAAATTACAATTGTAAATTACATCCACGATATAATTTCAATTTTATAAAATAATTAATCATTACTTGTAACGATATTATAATACCTGGTATAATTGCACTAGTGTTTCCTACGACATTCAGCGCAATGGAACACAAATAAAGCAGAAGAAAAAAAAATATATACATGTCGAATTGAGTAACCTTCTTCTTTTCGAAGTCGGTTAAAAATAAACACTTTAACTCGTTTCAACCCTAGCCTCCCCTAATTTAGAAGTATCTAATCTCCTATACTCCTACGTATATCAGACAATCATTCCCTGCTCATTAAAATAAAAATAAAACGCATCTTAGTGTGTCTTCTCTCGAGTTTCAAGTTCCTAGGAATTTTATTTAAATATTCAACGTTTTTCCAAGGCATAAAGTAAACCCGTAATAGTTTTTTTATAGCAGTGTTCACAATACGAACACGATACTGTTATTAAACGTTATCTGTAACAGGTTTCGATATGTCTCAGGATTTATTTAGATTTCTGGTGAACCCTTACTGAATCTTCCTTATCAGCGTGAACAATCGCAATTAACAACTAAAACGAATTAAGTAAAATAAGAAGCATGACTTTATGCATGATAAATCGAGCAAGTTTGATAACATTGTCTTAGAAACGTATAATTAATGTTTTCGATATCAAGTCCATCCTTAGATTAATGCAAAACAGTTTCTGAAAGAAAATTGTGTGACATGTGCGACTAACAAAAAAATTAAACCAACCAAGGTCTATCTAACAATAACTTCACTACTTCAAATCTTGCAAAACCATTTGAGTATGTGGAAAATTTACTCATTAAATTTATATTATATTTTCAGTATATAATTATGTTCTTCTTCTTCTAAATTATAGAACGAAATATTTCACACTTGAATTGAACTGTTCTAACTGAATAAATCGTCATGCGTTGGTTTCGCTCGTCACCTCTTACTCACAATCAAATAAAAATTTTGCCTATCCACGGCACTGGATCTACTCGAAACTTTCGCAACGGTTTGTTATTGAGAACGAGCGTGCCATGAATCTGTTTTCTTGTACGATTTCGCAGAACTCGTGCGAACGTCATCGATAAAAATCAAACCTGAAATTCTGTTACCTGAAATGCTCGATTGTAACGAATTATTCACGGAGCGACAGATATAAAACGTCACGAGCTGCTTCCTTCAGTGGTGTTAGAGATGTCAACAAGATTCTTCTTAACCTGTGGATCGGCGGTCGCCAACCTTGAAGGGTTTAGCAACTGGCACATAAATCACATAACTTTCAGGAAGCGGCTCGTTCAAATCTTGTAGCTGATATACAAGGTGAATCGCGTAACTTTACCACGAGCTAATTTTAAATAACTCTTGCACCAACTGTTGAATACGAAATCTTTCGGTGTATAAGTTCCATTGCATCGAAGGAAACATAAATATTATGTACGAATTTTCTTGAATGATCAAGGATATTGTACCGTTATTTGTATATCGTCATTTTGTATAGAACTTTTGATTTTTTACTGAAGTTTTCAGTACAGAATTTCTTCTTCGCAGTCATTATTAAAAATATGAGCAATAAAGCTGCGTAGTTACAAGTCAATTGGCGCTAGAGTTTAAAAGAAAAAAGAATCGATAAAGAGATCTCTTTCTACGTTTATTCCCAATGTATTTCTTCAAAGGAGAAAATCCCCTTAGATCATCAAATCGCGTCGAAGACGTTGAAGAAGACTGCTATTGCTTTTGTTTCTATTCGTAAACTAAAATCGATACGAACGGCATTATCCTTCTTCCTGAGCTCCGGCGTGTGCAGCCTCCAACGCAATAGCAGAAGTTATTTTCGTAGGGAACGACGTCGATAACCTTTTACCGCTTAAACCGCAAATTTATTGGCCACCGGGTGCATCCTCTAAAGCTCGGGAGTAAACGTGTTGCGCAAGCACGATGCTGAACGGTTAAAACGGAAAAAAAAAAAGAAAAGAGAGATAGATGGAAGGTACAGCATCCTGTGGACAGCTTCTATAAAAAGCTGCGTAAATAATTCATGTGGCTTTCTTTGTCGCTGCTACGGTGTGCGAGGCGAAGAAACGGGAAACGATGAGTTTCTTATGAGGTTACGGGAGAAGATAAGGAGTATAATACGCCTTTATTGCGCATGGATAGAGGCTGTATTTCAAATAGTGACAGGGGCGAGAAAATAATGAAAAATGTAAGGGAAGGTAGCGGTAACCGCGGTGTCGGGGTTTAAATTCAACGTTCGAGACATTTCTGCTGTTATTTGATTTAATCTTGATAGTGTTTAAGCTAATAGTAATCTACTAAATATGTACATGACAATATCAAAATGCAAGAGGAATACAAGAATGGAAAAGGGAAGGATGGAAAATAGAGGAAAGCAAGAATTCAAGTATTCAAAAACTCAAGAACTCAGAAAATCAAGAATTCAAGAACTTAAAATCACAAGAACTCTAGAATAGAAGTATTAAAAAATGACAGAAAGCAAGATTTCATAGCAAACGACCTCGTAATGCGAACCTCGAATATCCCGAGGGCTAATTGCAAGTGCTTCCTTTAAGCAACTACATAAAACTTTGATTTCATCGAACTAATGAATGCACGTTAGCAAATTACTTTTCCTCTAGAAAACTGTAATTTCCGTGATGGAAACAATTGTCTTAATGACATAAGAACCCATCATTATCGCAATGAGATCATATATTTCGAAAGCTTAAATATTTAATTCCTGACCACTGACTATTAAGAAAAGAAGGATTACTATAATATCTCATTTCAATCAAAAGCAAGAAATTTGTTTAACCTAAAATTAAGGAAAGCAGCTTATGCACAGAGCACGAGAATCTACAAAAAAAGATTAGATCAAAACAAGGCAGGCAAGCTGAAGACAAAGATTGAATACAGAGTGTTTATTTATTCATTAGTTGTAGTCACGTAGGAAATAGACAATAAAAGCGTTCTTACAAGCACATGACCAAATCAGTACTGCTGACCTCGAGTTGTTCACAATTTTTCCATACTCCACTGTTTCTTGCAATCCAACCCAACTGTACTAATTGATTCCACGGAATTATTCACTGACACATTGTATCATCGTATCAACGATAAAGTTTCTCGTACAAAGAGTATCGAATGCACGGTAACAGTATGTCACGAGTTCCCACATTTATTAAGGACAACTGCAAAAGCAAACTTCGTCTCGTCTCCTGCGCCATTATCGATTTCTTAAACAAATGAAAAAACCCCGCAAGAAACGCTCACGAAATCGTTATTAGAAAACGTCGAAGAAAGTAGAATGAAACTCTCAGTATTTGGAACGCGGAATTTTTTCCCAACCTACGGTTCTTCTAAACCGATACAGATATGAACTACAAAATTTCTTTAATTAAGTGGAACAATTATTTTATTATTTCAACCAATTACTTTACGTTCAACAAATTTGTCCGAAGCTGCTGCTAATGGACCAAAGAAACCCTTGCTTTCCTATTATCAACCTTAACATCGCGATTCATCTGTGAATTAAATCAAGTCATTTGTTACTCATTGGAAATACATTCAGTACCATAAATATTCGTACCCTCTATGTATATTGAAGGTATTTGTTTAAATTAAATGGTAGGTTTGATGTTTCCAAGTGTATGCTTATATAAATATGTTGATGTATATATAAATGTATAAGCTGATTCATATACACATTTATAATGAAAAATTCATTTGGTAATATCAAAACTATTATTTAATTTGGTTAAACTTCTTCAATAGACATGGAGGGTACGAATATTTATGGGATTTACTGTATATTCCAACGCTGTATGGGAACCACCCTGTATGCAAAACAGTTGACAATTCTCTTTCTGGGATCCGAGTCAAAGTAATTGAAGAGATCCGCTGGCAACGACAGGCTATTCCCATCGAAAAACAAGAAACACAGAAATGATGCGGAATTCGTCGAGCGGTCCCCTTCTTAGTCGAAGGTGGAAGGAAGGATCGGGCCCCGTTTTGCGACGTGGAAAAGGTGGCAGCACCGTCCAGACGGTGAAAGTCCCCCGACGAAGAGGAAGGAGTGGTGGTGCACATATAGAGGGGCGAGAGGGCGCGGCTTGTCCAGACGCTCTTTGTCCAGACAACGACGATGACGGCGACGACGACGATCACGATGTCGCCCAAGTTCCTGTTCCTTCTTGGATCCCTGCTTCTGCTTGCCGGTGAGTACACGCATCTCTTTCCTATTTTCATTGCGCCCTGGCTCGCGTCGATTCCCCATCTTCAAACTTTGCGCCACCGAATACATCTTTCATATCCGAACGGAAGTTTCTTTCGCGTTTCCAGCGAATAGAATCTCTAGATTTGAATTTTGTCCCAGTAAGTGCCTCCATATTCCATCGCTATGGAACCTCTGGACAAGTGAATTATTTTTAATTGTTTATCTGAAACTCGAACTTCCTTGGCTTTACTCTCCTTTTGCTTTGTGATTTTTAGTCATATGTTGATGATTCCACGGCGAAAAACGCTTTAAAAGTCAAAGAACAATCTGACAAAAGTTTTCTTCTTTATTTGCGTTGTCTAATCGCAGAATTTAAATCCTCCACTGACAATCAGTCGATCCTATTGCCGAGGAAATTATTTTCAAAGCTTGGGTCCTTGAAAAGTTTAAATTTGATATAACGTCTTCGTCGCCTCTTATAAGTTTCTATTCTAAATTTTACGTCGATAATTTTCCTGGAAAGGACGCATCAAAAGTTTCGATCTACCACGATGTTCAAGTTTCTCGTTTCGAGAACTTTAAAATGAGAGTTGTTTTGGTTTCACGAGTGAAAGTCAGTTCTGAAGATTGAAAGTCTTTCGGTGGCGAGGATGAGTTCTCTGCTGAAGGAAACACCCAGGTATTTAGGCTTCGATCCACCGATGTTTACGAGCAGTGAAAGTTGTATTCGACGTTTTATGAGCTCCCTCGCCGGAACGATTTCCCACGAGAACCTTCGAGTGTTTGTCTCGATGATAAAATTTAAAAGTTGTCGGATTGCTACGACAGCAGGATTCGATTTCTACGTTCCTTTCTAAACTTCTCTGGCTCCGCGAAGGAATTTCTAAACCTTGAAAATCTTTTAGCAGGATTGGGTGGTAGATTACTTAAACTGTAAAATCCAAAACAATAATATAGAATTCATCTATGGAATTTTAAACTTTGTACCTGTCATTCTGTACGGCAGTCGTTTATAAAAATCTGTACCACCTCGAAATATCAGTGAAATATTTCGAATTCTTTCAAAGAAAATATGGATATCCAAGTGTATCTTTAAGTGGTGCAGAAGATGCGTAACAGTTGTATAAAAAGTATAGAAACTACGTGGAACTTTTGTGGTTATTGCTCGTAGAACTGGCTTAGCACCATGAAAGTTCTGGCGACTTCAACGCCTGGTAGCGAGGCACGTCAATGGCTGCGACAGCGCAATGCTATTCTAACAGTTTGATGACTCTATTTACTTCAACTAATTACCCATTAACCATAGAAAAGACTTCAAAGATCATTTATATCCCAGTATCACCTGTCAAATGAAATAAGGCTATAACAATCTCATTCATTCAAGTTTATACCATTGCGCGATTCTCTTTACAAAATTATTCGCCATCAAAGTACTCTATTATATTCCATCTGTCATTTTTTAGGCCAGTGATCCATAGAAATCTTCATCTAATCCAAATATCTCCGAAACAATCAAAATAGTTTCAACGAGTGAGCAAATTAAATAAAAAACAATCTAGTCATGCTCGTTTATCATTTAAATTTGTGAAATTCGTGCAAATTCATCACAAAATTAAAGGAAATTAATCATTTTTTCCTTCGATTATTACATCGATCTATACCTAGCATGAAGATGAACCTGTTTGACGTGTAATTCGTTTCAAAGAGAGCATGAATATGCAATGGTGTATTCAAGCGTTGCAGACGATGCTTAAATATTCTGTAGAAAATACAGAAAATGCGTAGGACTTTTATAATGATTGCATGGAAGGTGGAAACGCATGAGAACAGGCGCAGCGTCACGAATGTTTTGGTGACTTCAACGCCTGGTAGCGAGGTGCTTCACTAGGTGCGACGACATTGTGACAGTTTAATAATATGTACTACTTTCAGTAGTTAGAATTGAATATATTATCCTGTTGGGTATATTAGATTCAGTGAAAAAACGCAAATTTTTCTTTAAAACGTTTATGTTACGTTTTCATCTACATTTCGAGATATTTCTGTCTTATTTTTATGATGTAATTTATTTTTATTTGCATGTTGTACCTCTTATTACCAAAACATTCTGATATAGTAAATTAAATAGTAACTTGTACGAAAGGATTACCTAATTGATAACAGAGTTATTTAATCTCATGTATAAAAGTTGAAAGCTAGTATCATATAGCACTCTTCAATATATAATTACCTAGAATGATAATGAATTATGATTGGTTATGAGTAAATCATATTTTATTATTATTGTAGATAATTATATGCTGAGGAAGGATATGAGTAAAACGTATTTCATTATTGCTGTCGATAATTATATACTGAAGAGGAATATGAGAAAATCACCTGTCATTATTGCTGTAAATAATTATATACTAAAGGGAGATACGAGTAGATTCGCTATTATTCTAAATAAGAAAATCAGTTTAACCAAAAACATTCAACAGTTTCTAGAGACTCCATCCTATAAAAATAAGCATTGATATCTACTTTAACGAATGGACAGCTGTTCACGTCTCACTCATCATTCGAAATTTTGTTAATACACAGCTAAGAATTTTGCTTGGAAGATGCATATCTCAAGACTGACATAACTATTCTACTCACATTTTATGCCCTGCCTTGATTTAGCGAATGGAATAGTTGAATGAATTTAAAAAAAAAAAAAAAAAGTACAATTTTGTCGTCTGTCCGGAAACGATGATCACGATCACTGATCACGATCCACGAGCGGGGAGCAGGCACGATCGAAGCCTCGAAGAGTGTGGTCGATACGACGATAGAGCGAAGAGGGTCGAGGGGAGACAGCCAGAACCTACTTTGGAGAACCGCTGTCGCTTCCCTCCCCACCCCCGACGTGTTGCCCTGACATTTCCAAGACTTTCTACTTCTACGGGGGTTCAGCGACCCCGGCTTGTTCGGTTTACGATCTCCTCGGTATCGTGGCTTTCAGCGATCGCGACATTTTCCACGACTAATCCCCGACCGGTACGAATCTGCCCTTTTTATTCAAATGTCACACTGTCGATGTCGTTTGACTTTCGAACCTGTAATGTATCCATCTTCGCTGATTGTCATCCATTCGAAACGTGGAAAAAATCGACAAACTCGTGATCTTGGCTTGCAAACATTTTTGGGGGAGTTAGGCCACTCTAGAGCAAGAAAAAACAGCCATATTTTCGGAATTATTTTCGGAATTGGGGAACTTTAAACAAATTATTTATATATAATAATTTAATTTAAAATGGCTGTTTTGTATAAAACCGTCGAATGAGAAGGTCGTCACTGCTTAGCTCTTCACATGGGGATCTAATACATTCATAAATTTCGTGATATTTATGTCCGCCAATATTTTGAAAATTCCAAAAAGATGTAGGTCTTGCAAACAGTGTTCAATATTCATTAATAACATGTGACAAGAAAATCATTTGATCTGATCGTGACCATTCGTTTTATTTTATGTCAGTGAATACTAAATATTGCTTGCAAAGACGTTCTCTGAATTTCAACTAATGTCTAAGATAAATTTAGAATGCCTTTGCAGTATTCAGGCTAGAAATAGAAAGACTAAAACTTGTACCTGTCAGGTTTGTTACCTAATCTTGGCTTCTTTTGCTTGCCCAAGAAAGAAAAGAATGCTGCTTCGTTTAAAATAAACTACGTTATACATTTTTGCATTTTCTGACATTTTCTCTATGCTGTGGTCGGTTTTTTTTTCGGAAGAAGTGGAGAAAGAAGCGAGAGATATTGATTGTGAGTTCACGTTAGGGATTGCTCTCGCGAATTGTGAGTCGTTTATGTAATCGGTGATAGAAAGTACGTAATTGTCGATGGTGGAGACGAAAGGGTGGGGCGTAACCTCTCTTTACTTTCCAAGATCACTTTTCTCCTTCAAACAGGATTAGAAATATTTTTCTCATATTCACGAGGAAGGCCCACAGCAAAGGTTGAATTTTTGTTAATTAAGATATGTTTGATGCGACTTTCATTTATGAGATTATTTTCATAAATGAAAGTCCTTATGAGAGATACCTATCTACTCCACTATTTTAATCATATTTTGTTATTGTACTGGTAACTAGATAACTGGGAAATACTTGATCTAAAACACTGACTTGGTTTGTGTATTTTCAGGAACGCAGGTCAGGGCACAAGACGATGAGGGAGGTGACGGGCTCGATGCAAACGCTGAAGAATTGTGCCAAGACAGGCCAGGAGACGAGTACTTCCGGTTGAGCGTCGAAGGAGACTGTCGTGATGTTGTAAGGTAAACTTCGAAAAAGTGTTTACTATCCATCTATTTTACTTATCTGTTCAATGACGTTGACATACTTAAATGCGAGAATTTCAATGTAAGATTACTTTAATGGTAATTCCCGAAGCAAAAGGTCAACAAAATTTCTGTAGAACAAGATTGACAACAATTAACCTATTATCAAACTAGAACAAATTATTGCTCTGCAATTTGTATACACCGTCCGTACATCGACAATAATATACGCGTTACACCGTTTAACAGAAAAGACAAGCTTTCGTTTAAATTTCAACTTTTTTTCTGTGAAAATGTGAATTTGCATAAATATTCGCAGTCTAACTATCAGTGTTCGCGACAATCCAAAATGAACATCTCGACTCTGTATAGACTCGATTCCCTGCTAAAAATTATGAAATTTCCAGACCTTTTACATTAATAATAACCAATCTGGCGTCCACCAGAATGCTAGCGTTTTTACGTATCGTCCCGGTCGAATTAGCTTCGTTTCGTAGTTTCCAGACGGCGATCGGTTCCGTATCGCGGTAAACGTAATCTCGAAGGACACCGATCGGTCTCTGCACGCGATGTTAACGGTAAAACCGCGATTTACGTCCACGGGAGATCAAAGAACGCAGCGGCGACGTCGCCGAGAATTGAAAAGCGAATTCCTCCGGTTCCTCCGGCGATCGAATTCCGCGTTCGAAGGTTCAAGGTGAGCCTGATACTGGATACAGGACTCGCTTTGCAGAACGATGACGACAGAACCGAGTGTCCTGAGTCACTTGAACGGGCATGGTGTATTTCCGTCCCCAAGGACACAGAAATATCCTCGGAACAGGAACAGAGTTCCTACAGAATGTCGCGCGTTTGAAAGCTTTGCCAATCGTGGACTTCGAATCAACTTGGGCCGATAACGTGACTCGATTTTTTATGGAAAATAGAGTTTTCGATCTGTTGGGTATCTCGGACGGAGTGAATGAAAGATATTGGCTGTTTGGAATGATTTAACTCTTTAAGGCACACGATTATAAAAGAAAAAGAAAATTCAAGCTGCAAGGACGCACAGTGCCAAGAACTTATTAACGCGTTTTGACTTGTATAAATTTCTGATTCCACTTATTGTATTTTTACCGTTAGGTCATAGTATTGCCACATGAATGAGAAACTTTATCAATAAAATAGTAAAGCTAAGCAAAAGAGGGTACAGTTTTTAACCCACCTAGAATAGAGTTTGATGAGAATTGTGAAATTTTTTTGGAAGTAAGAATAATTGGGAAGGCAAAAATTTGTTAACTGTATTTCTAATTATTGAAAGGTTTATTAATCGACTTTTTATCATGGCAACAAATATTTTGTTATCTATTATTGAAATAGCATTGTACGACCCCATTATTCTAACAGAAAAAAAGTTTCTATAATAAATATTATTAAGTTAAATACTATTAAATTTAATTATATGTCTAACAGTCACTAGTTGATCAAGTATATTTCGATAAAATTGGTTACCAATGAGAGATTGTTATCTAATTAGCCCATAAATAGGAAACTGAAACCTGAAACACTATGGATTGAGTAATATTTTATTGGCCATGGTTACATGACATTGTTGTTACACAACAGTAGTTTGTGGTTGATTTTATCAGTCTCGCTAAAAATTAATTTCGTCTAATGGAATGATTTATAAGTAACTGTTCCTTTTCTAACTGCAAGAAGAAAATTGTGGTTTAGTTGTATAATTGAAAGCAGATTTTATAGTTGGAATTCTCCAACTTTCTATAACTCTTTGGAAATTTAATGATGGAGGCCAAATAGTTCTTAGTCGTGTTATAAATTTTGATCACTGCCTGTAGATGTAATCTATTGGATATACATTATGTTACCATTAATATCATTCAGGTAGTATAAATGAATTACAACAGAGCCATATAATACAATTTTTTCTGAAGCACCCTGGCAACAAAATAATCACGATAATGAAGCCATTGATAAAAAAAATCCCTGAGTAACAATCGTGATCGAGACAAAAGCAAACTAAATTAACTGCAGATGCGACAAAGCGACGGAGATCGGCGTGACCAGATTGGCCACCGTGCGATGTCCGACAGGTTTGGCGTTCGACATCGAGAGGCAGACGTGCGACTGGAAGACAAACGTGAAGAACTGCGATCAGCTCGAGAGTAAGCATTGTTTATTGGAACCCTGTTACTGAAAAACGCCCCCTCTTCTTTCTGTCCCGCGAACAGGTGCACGAAGTCCGGCCTGAAGCAAATCACGTGCCCCAGCGGACTGGCCTTTGACTTGGACAAACAGACCTGCGACTGGAAGGGCAAAGTCACCAACTGTGACAAGCTCGAGAGTAAGTCGATGTATCGACCAGGGTGAACCCGGGGGTGTCTTTCTACGTGTCTAGTGGTTTCCTTCCCTAGAAAATGCGTTCATTATCATTTCTTTCGTACAACAGAGGGTAATCATCTATAAATTTTGTTTTCTATCGAATGGAAAGGAAGACAGGTCGATGTTGGTTTACTTAGCAAACTATCTGATGCGTTTATTTTGCAATTTTAATTATATTATTCTTGTTACTATTTTTTGTTCGATTTTAGACGTCAACTGGAACTCGTTCATGTCTTTTTTATTTTAAACACCAAATTATTTGATGTTGTATTGTAATATATTTTTATTATAATCACGTTAAAGCCGTCATTTATCAAACAGTCTCGTTTCTTATCATTCTCTTAATGTAGCCAATTATTTAATGTCTCAGATTCTAGACGTCACTTTAACTGATATAGTTACTCGACAATATTTTTGTATTATATCCACAGTTTCTTTTCACACAAATGACCAAATTAGATAAACCTCGAATATATTTAAATTCCCACGATCTAAGAAGTCCAACTTATAACGAACGCATTCCTTCGTGGGTAAGATGACCAATTCCCGAACGATATCTTCCATCCTCGCGCGGAGGACGTCGAAGATCGTTCGAGAAGACACTAAGAACCCCCGTGTTCCTTCGTAGACTCGCAACGTAGCACGCACCATTCGTAATTCTACTAACGCACTTACTATCCTCGTTTGCTCGCTATCGAGATCCACCACCGCGATTCTTCTCGTCTCCTCAAACTAAACTCGTTAAATCTCCAACACGAACGTATCTCTATCAGCGCACGAGATCGTTCAGCTTTCGATCGTCTTTCAACCAGTAACGTTCCACATTACATAGAAACGTTTCGTCTGGTTTCCTGTAACTTTCTAAACGCACACGCCAGACTAACGCTTTTGACTTTGTAACATTTTCTTTTTCGCCTCGTTACCGTACCTCAGCGACGTTGAAAACGTTCACCCAACGCGTTGGGCCGTGCGCGTGAAGTGAAAATGCCTGCGTGCACGCATTCATAATTATTATTGCCGCGTGTATCTCAAATCGCGGCTTTCTAAACTTAATCGAGCTCTTTCTCGAAAGATGAACGCGTTCGCGTGCTGAAAAACAGACAAAAAAAATGTCCTAAACGAAACGGAATCTGTATCGGATCGCGTATGACTCTCGTTGCCATAAATTTCGGGACGTGCTTGAAGTCGCTATCGTTGGATATTCCATCGATCTGAAATGCCATTTGCCTAATGATGTGTACTTCGATACGTTATTCTTCAATTTTTTTAGTATACAAAATTTGTTCATTTGAGGAAGTTTTTTTGAATTTTCATTTGATTGTTGTCAAATGTGTCTGGTTTGTGATTCTTTTTTTGAGGAATAATTGTTTTTATTACTCTCGAGTATATTTATATGACGAAATCAGTCATTTAGTGTATATTGATTTTAATTGTCTAACTAGAAATTCAGAAATAATTCATAAATTTTTAATTATAAAAGTACCTACGAATTTGAAATTGAAAAACTATATATGAATCATACCTTTTTTAGATACTTTTATAATTAAAAATTTATGGATTATTCCTTGATTTGTGAATTTTGCATAATCTATAAACGAACATATGTAACTATCCATAAATTCGAAATTTATCGAATAATTTGTTTGTCTGTAAACTTAAATTCACCAACACTTCCGAAATATAATTAATAAAAATTGTATCAGCAGTTACGATAGCAATTTTGTGAAATGTCAAACGATAAACGCTAACCAGCGCGTTCCTTTGTAAATAATTCCCGCTTCGGCCGACACGGTGGAGTCGTTGGGATAATTATGAACGTTACTGTACGCGTAAGTCGCTTTCGAGACGCTGTAATCTCCGGTCTGGCCACTTTCGATTCGCCGTTGAAAGACTGGTTTCGATTTTGAGCGAAAGTGCACTGTACGCTCGCGGAGACGAGAAGCTCGAGCGCTCGGTAGGACTCGAATTATTCTAACCTAGTTTCGTACCCACCTCGAAGACCTCTTCCTGTCGCCAGTTCACGCAACTCTATCGATTCACCTTGCTCGACTAACAACCGTGAAAATATGTACGCACTTTCAACGCCGAGAATCTCGCCGCTATTCGTTAACGAGCGCTTAGTCGGAAAAATCGCATCCAAACGCGATTGCGTGCCACCGTTCCCCCAGAGAAATTGAGAAACACGATTGATCGATCCATTCTACCGACAGACGTCGAAATAACTATTAATACGAATCGTTATTTATTACTTTTCGATTATTTTATTCATTTAGAATCTATTTTTGATTTCTTTTGTTTTTCGTTTGTTTATTACTCGTTATTTATTTACACAAGTTTCGAACTAAATCAATTTATAGAGATTGATGAGAAGTTGAATTAAACAAATCTTTAGAAACGTCAAGTTTTCATTATATCTACAAACATTTTCTAGTCAGGTGGAGTCAGTATTGACTAGTATTTGCAATATTATTATTTAACGTTATATTGGTTCTTTATGTTTTGTACTTCATTTTACCTGAAATATTCTGATATTTAAACAACAATTTCACATTGAAAATATTATTACAAATTCGTGTAGGTATAATGAACAAATTGCTTTTCGATTCCTGTGCGTTGGAAATAATTCGAAACTAATTATCCGGATTTAGGAGGTCAATATCGAAACATTACCTAAGAAATACTTTCATCGCGTTCGATCGACAGAATAATTCACGAATCGACAAAAACTCGATCTATCAGTCATTTCTTATACCACCTTCGCGTTCTCTATTAGGCAATCGCCATGCAACACGGTATTAACGAATATTTTCTACACAAAACCGCAACGCCATTAGGAACTTGTTACCGCGTCTTATCAAATTTATTTGCCCGACAAAGGGCTGGGAAATACATTCGCAGACTTTAAAGAACCAATCGTGTCCGTTACGTCACTGGTAAAATAAATTAAACATTGAATAAATTCAAAGATTCGAGTAATAGACAATTTTCCTTGTTACTTTATTAGTTCGGACTTTAAAAATCTCTAAATTTAAAAACCTACGAAATTTGTATGTTAAAATTTTGAGTATATTTCAACGTAATTTATAAGTGAGTTTCTTGTTCCATACTTTGAGAATTTTATGCTAAAATTCAGGCGATGTTTAATATGAAATTGAGAATTCCACTATGGAATTAAGAATCGCGACATAATATTGCGGATGTTGATATAAATTTATAAATTCCAATTTGATTAATCGGCAAATAAATTCTAATGCCACTAAAGTAAATTAATTTAATTAATTCTTCATTTCGTTCCATGATTACTTCACATACCAAAGAACCGCCAAACTGACGAAACTCGTATGAATAAATGAAGTATGTTGAAAGTTGTACAGAATTTACAAATACGTATCTCATTCCATTCCCATAGTTCGAGAAACGAACGAATCGTGTTTATCGCGTCCCTCGGCATCGACGGTGACACGCAATCGCTTTTGAGCTTGATAAAATTCACGCACCCACACCTGTATGTAATTACCGCACACGGGCACACGTACACGCGTGATTCTTTCTCCTCATGATCGCTCCAGGTACGAGGTAGCACGTTCTCGATCGCTGATCTCGCTCCCTTTTTATTTTATAATTTTTTTTTCTCACTTCTCTCTTTTACTCTGTCGCTGTCTGTCACTTTTCTCTCTCCTTTTTCTCTGTCTCTGTCTCGCTCTACCTTCTCGCATCTAGATCGGTTTCGCTTCGACGATCTGGCCTCCTTACGAGAGCTCCTCGTTATTCAGCCTAGGCTCGCACGCCATCGCCGCTCGAATCGAGCTGGCGAGGCGATCGATAGATCATTAATTTTCTCTCGCGTGCAGACGCTCTTCCTTCGGCACTCATCTTGTCCTCGTTGGCGTAAACGCATCTCTGACAGCTTTTCATCATTCTCTGGGACGTCTTTGTCACCGTTTTTTATCGATCTCGATTCTCTGATATTATTAGCACAGTTATATTCGTGACCTTGTTCCATCGGGCGTTTATTACTAATCGCGTAAATAGGGTAGCTTTTTGTTCTTAACATTCCTGATGGAAGATGGGAAAGTCTCGGGTGTAGCGTCTCTTTTCGGGGATTCCAAGAACGATATTATTTTCTTACGAGTTTTATTACGAGATATAAGCCGTGAGAAGAGCTTTTTTTGTTCGTGAAATTCTTCATGGAATTTTGAGTGGTATCGTTCTTTTTGAGGGAGGGGGGGAGGGTGGAGTTACAGGTACTATATTTAATCAAAATTATTCGTATAAACCGTGGGAGCAGTTTTTATTTTTGTTCCATTTAATTAAATTCGGATGACATTTAAAGCCCCCCCCCCCCCCCCACGTAGCATCTATAGAATGTCGCAATTACAGTCGTATCGATGGGAATTAAAATAGGTTTTCAGTATCGCGAATACGGATTGTCGAAACCGAACTTAAATTGGAGCACGCGAGTGCCGCATTTATGTTTTCTGGGTAGGGGGAGGGATTCAAATCATCACAAATCACTTCTGTTCTCGCGTATTCGTTCCTCGACGTAGCTCGTCGAGCCTCCGCCTCCTCTTCTATTTCTCCGCTGCCTGTTTTTTTTTTCGCCATCTGCAAACGATCCATCGCTGTATTACTTCCATGTGTCTGTTCTCTCATTTACAACACGCCTAAGTGTCTCACGGGTTCACCTGCGTGCGAATCGTTGCGAGCCAACGAACCAAACCTGCACTCTCGACTTGGAACCACTCTCCTCTCGCGATGGGCATCGATAGTCGATCACTCGATACACGTTTCCCCTCTCGAAATTCCAACGCGTGTTAACGATCTTGAAGGTTTCCAAGCTGCAGAATCCGCGATCCCTTCCAGCCGAACGTTCAAGACCGATTCCGAGGAGAGAGAGTTGAATGTGGACGATAACGGAGAAGCTCCAAAGCATCTCTCGGCCCCTGTTGGTCTTTATTTATTTTTTTTTTTTGCATCTTCCTGTCGCAGGTTGTCGCGAAACGGGGAGATATGTTCTCGAACGAAGGGGAAAGATACAAACGAAATTACTGTTGGTCGAACGATAAAAGTGACTTGGAGACAGTGGCGTAGGAACGTAGAATTTAAATCCGAATTCCACAAAAACGTTCACGCTTTCGCGGCCGATAACGCAGCGCTAATTGTAGATTCTTGCTTATGTTTGTGGTTTTCAGTTTTAAATGAGGGCACGCTAGATGAGCAGTGTGCTATGAATTTTCGACCTTTATCGAAATTTTCACTGGAAAATTTAACATTTTGTTGACGTTCTGGTTATTATAACCAATTTCCTGTATACATATCTAATTATTATTAAAATCTCTTCAATTAAAGCATATTAAATTCTTAGTAAGATATAAGCTCCATTGAGTATGAAATTTCAGAGTCTTGAATAAAATTCCAGTAATAGTTTTAGTAAATATAAATCTTGAATTTTCATTGGGATATTCATTTGAAAATTCAACACTCGTGAAAGCGTTGAACTAGCATCTCGCACGTGTATGTATATAAAGTTTGTACGTGTACATATTAGACTACACAGGCGACAAATATAAAACACAATTTGCCCTAGAAAACGTAATTAGTTTGATACTTAATACTTGATTTGGCAAGGTACCCCGTAGCTTTGGAATTGGGTGGACATTAATTCAGCACAGTAGCAACTTTAACCCTTTGAGCGTTGCAACGTTCGATAAATACGAACGACGAGCAATAATTCTAATTATTATTACTGTAATTCGCTGCCACTGATATCGTTGAAACAGAGTGTCTACCACAAAGGGTTATCAATGCATCATTATACGAGGCGAGTCTCGCAATTCGGATGAGTTCAACTTCCTGTGACGTAATTTTATTTAGAAAAGCAGGTGATGTATCGGTAAACTAAAGTTTTCATTGACAATTCATACGAATATAATAATTCCATACGCAGAATAATCAGATATAATTAAAGGAGTCAAAGTTACAATCTTTCAAACAGTACTTTGCAATAAATCTATGCAACGAACTCTATATCAAATTATTTTTGTATTACCGACTCTCTCCCTCTCTTTCTCTCTCTCTCTCTCTCTTCTTAACGAATTCTAATAATTAATACGAAAATCCCCTTTTCTTTTAACTCTGAATTATAACAATTACTTGTGAAGGCCTTCCTGTTAAAGTTGAATTAAGTCATCCTTTAGAATGTAATTAGCACTTGAATCAAATCAAAATAATCCATAATATAGAAGTGAACGAAACAGTGAATTACAGTTGAATAATTTTTGTCCTAAATTTATTTTCGTCATCCCAGTTGCTGGACTCGGCCAGCATCGGTCCGAGTAGTTGGTTCCTGCGCCGCTGTGTTTATCGATCTCTGTAAATAAAATTGGGCGAAGTAAAAGTAGAATTCGGGCCCAGTTCGAGTGCTGAGGTGAACGTCGAACGGGCCCGAATAGTATCGATTGCCACATCGAGGGCATTGGGTCGCGTGAACCGGCCCCTTAATGAGGATTACGTTTGCAGAGCCACGTAAGGTCTTGCCCATCCTGAGGACCGACGAACCGGTCTGCCCTGAAGGGAAACTGTCGTGCGGTAACGGCGAATGCGTCGACAAGGAGCTCTTCTGCAACGGTAAACCAGACTGCAAGGACGAATCCGACGAGAATGCATGCAGTGAGTATCGCCATCGCTACATCGCGAGCCTTCGCGACGTTTTCCGAACAGTTCCAATGAAAGCTAATCGACGGTCTCATTTGCATTTTAAACGTCGGTTCAGTGGCTAGCAGGCATCCTACGACTTGGAATTCTTGGACTAGTATGTAGTTGTTGTGTCTGCGACTAGCCATGCCTGAAGGACAAATGAATTGAAAAAGAAAGTAACTGTTAATGTTTTGCATTTTATAGTAGTCGATAATCGAAGAAGTGCAGTTAAGAGGAGTAGGTGGTTGGATGAACGATTGAGTTGTCGAGATGACTGATCACCTACTCCTCTGATTTCATTCGTGATGGAAGATTCAGTCCAAGAATTCCAGAGTATTGTTCGGATAAAAAATGAATCGAGTAGCTGAGTTATCTTGAAGTTACAGCTTTCAGGCTTAGAGAAATCTAATCTAAATTCGAGCGTTAACCTAACGAACTCAATTAACCACCCATGTTCTGAATACCAGGACCCAATACCCTAATCAAGTAACTAATTCACTCTCCATTTTGTTGCGACAACCTTGACCCATAAAATACCAAACATCACCGTTGAAATTGCTCGAAATCTTAACCTTGACCTACTGAAGTCCCTTAGTCACAAAAATGATGAATAATCGAGTCCAACTCTCTGATGCTTCATCAATAATCCTGTCTGATCAATAATTCATGTTTAATAATATTAAACATATTATTAGCCTCCTTTACGAAAAAGGTTCACCCACCTGTAAACAAACGAATAATTGTTCCAGCCGTGGAGACCGACCCGAATCGTGCGCCAGACTGCGATCCGACTCAATGCGTCTTGCCAGACTGCTACTGCTCCGCCGACGGTACCAGGATCCCTGGCAACATCGAACCGTCCCAGGTGCCCCAGATGATCACGATCACCTTCAATGGAGCCGTGAACGTCGACAACATCGATCTCTACGAGGATATCTTCAACGGGCAACGTCAGAATCCCAACGGCTGCCAGATCAGAGGCACCTTCTTCGTCTCCCACAAGTACACCAACTACTCGGCGGTCCAAGACCTCCATCGACGCGGTCACGAGATCTCCGTGTTCTCTCTGACCCACAAAGACGATCCACAATACTGGACCCAAGGTAGCTACGACGACTGGCTGGCCGAGATGGCCGGCGCCAGGCTGATCATCGAGCGATTCGCCAACATCACCGACGGCTCCATCATTGGAATGAGGGCTCCTTACCTCCGTGTGGGTGGCAACAAACAGTTCGAGATGATGGCCGATCAGTTCTTCGTCTACGACGCCTCCATCACCGCGTCCCTGGGTCGTGTGCCCATTTGGCCGTACACCCTCTACTTCAGGATGCCGCACAAGTGCAACGGAAACGGTGGCAATTGTCCATCACGGTCCCATCCGGTCTGGGAGATGGTGATGAACGAGCTGGACAGAAGAGACGACCCGACTTTCGACGAATCGCTCCCTGGTTGCCACATGGTGGACTCTTGCTCGAATATACAGTCCGGTGAACAGTTCGGCAGGCTGCTCAGGCACAACTTCAACAGGCACTTCAACAGCAACAGGGCCCCGTTGGGTCTTCACTTCCACGCTTCTTGGTTGAAGAGCAAGAAGGAGTATAGAGAGGAGCTGATCAAGTTCATCGAGGAGATGCTTGCCAGGAGTGATGTCTACTTCGTCACCATGGTCCAGGTGAGTGATTCTGCTCTTCGTTTGGTTATGTAAACTGAATTCTTTGTCACTACTTATTTATTTTATTTATAATATGAAACAATTGGTCGTTGCTTGTTTAGTCCATTTATAATACGAATTATTCAATTATTTATATCTTGTTTATAAAATTTACAATATAAACTACTTAGTCGTGTCTTGTTTATTCTATTTATAAAGTAAATTATTCAGTTATTCTTTCTTTATTCTGATTATAAAATTAATCATCCAGTTGTTGCTTAGTTTCCTATTTGAGAAACGAATTCGTTCAGCCATTGCTTATTCATTTGATTTATAAAATTATGTAATTACTCCATCAATAAATGTTTACTCTATTTATTCTGCAAGTGAGAACTATCATATTTCGTTTCTATTCGTTGTACATAAATTTTCGCATGCTGTTTCATTTTCATTCTACAATTTAAATTCTATTTTTCGAACGATGTATTAACGTACGATGTTTATCTCTAACTCGTTAGTGGATCTTTTTATCTATATGAGAATTTCTTCCATCTCAGACTCGATTTCAACGTTACAATTTTCAACCCACGACTTTCTTCGTTAAAACGCACGGGAACGGTTTGCAGCCAGCGAGAGATTTCTCATTGCAGAAACTGTTATTACGACTACCCCGGCTTATTCCAATTTATCTCTCGTTTTCAATCCTGCCGCATCACGATGTTTCTCATTCGTGATCCATCAAGCCTCGTCTCGTGGTTTTATTTCGCTTTCCGTCGATTTATTTTCCGCTTTCAATCTAGCCGCATGATACGAACACTATTTCCCGCTCTCCGTCGCCGACAGTCTCGATGTATCCGTAAGCTCCCACGATCGACTCATAATCCATCGAAAATTACTTGTTTTAGTTTTATTCTGCAGACAATATCTTCATTCGGTCCTCGGGCGCAGTCTTTGAAACTGGAAACCACAAATCTTCTTTTGCGAGAATAGTTATCGCAAATATTGTTATATTTTGTACGATAATTGCTGTGTTTATGAGAGTATTCTTCATTAAAAACTGAAGCAAATGGGTCGATCGAAAGAAATTATCACGATGCAACGTTAAATGAGTACATTGAATATCGAAGTTTCATTCAATCTAGTTACATGATCGATTTACCGAATGAAGAAGTAATTAATTCTAAAGTTAATGTTGAACGTTTCTTACAACTTTTGTAATTAATTGCAACGTTGAAATGAATGTGTTAAACAATTCGTAAAATATCCTGGATAATTATTCAAATAACTTTCTATTCGTTCAACGCAAAATATAATTTCACTCTATAATTCAACTTTTAAGTTTTACCTGCCGGATAACACGCGAATAGCTCTTCATTTCGTATTTATTATTTAAAGATTTGATCTAAAGATCGCGAGTAAAAATTTCACGGACAGAGATTCTGCGATAAATTAAATCCGATGCTCGTCTGACCAAAGTCTGTCATATTTCTATTCTATTTGCAGGTTATCAAGTGGATGCAGACGCCCACGGAGCTGTCAGCCCTGCGTGATTTCCAGGATTGGAAGGAGACCTGCGACGAAAAAGGACAGCCCTACTGTTCTTTACCTAACGCGTGCCCATTGACCACCAGGGAGCTTCCAGGCGAGACCCTTCGTCTGTTCACCTGTATGGAGTGCCCCAACTATTATCCGTGGCTACTCGACCCGACTGGCGACGGTTTCACCGCGAATAAAAAATGAGCAATCGCGGACACGTGATATCGATCGATCGAGAGGCGCGTGACTTCGAGGAACACACGACGATCGCAGATACCGAGGTCCAGAGTTGGGTACTATTCGAACAAAATTTCGAATAAATTCTGCTTCAAACGATATAAAGAATAGTATCTTATTCGAACGAATCAACGAGAAACAGGGCGAATCGATGTGAAACAGTTGACTTATACATCGCATTTATTCGTCGTTGAGGCCTTTCGAATTAAAAATAAACCCTCATTCGAACAAATCTGGATCGAATAACGCTGCTCATTGAATCCTTATTCGTTGTTCACGAATAAATTTTCGAGAATTTACTCGTTATTTGGAATAATATTTTGCCCAATTCTGGCGTGGTCGGTCATTCCTGGAGATAAACGCGCGGCAAACGTCTCGCGAACGCGAAATCCCTTGCAGAGGACTGCTCGAGTCGAATCCTGACGTGCAATTTCAACGCTGGTACTCGGAATTCGAAGAATCCCCTTACGAGAATCGAAGATTGAAAACAGTGATGGGACCGTGACATGTTTTGATGACGTCGATGGTATTGAAATAATACGAAGAAGAAGAATTTAATATTTTATCGAATAAAATAATTCGGCTCATATATTAGTAAACAAAAATAATTTGATGCTTGATACTAAAATTAATCGATGTAGTACGATTCTATTTGTATTGTATTCAATCCTATATTCAACTATATGTATCATTTTATTAGTTATTCAGTGATTTGTTGTTTACTCTATTTAATATATTCCTTTATCTTAGTTATTCAAAAATATAGTGGACAAACATTCACAAAGAAATTATAATACAAACGAAGGTTCGTGTGAATAATTCCGCAACGGAATAACGTAGCGAATAAATCGCTATATACAGTTTTCACACTTGTTGCTTAGACTATATTGACGCTATAAGAACATCAGCAATGGCAATTTATTTGGAAACCTGTTTAAACGTATCAATATTAATAGCTATTATATTATTAATTTGGAGACGACGAATTCTGTTGAAAAAATAAAAATTTTCAAATCGTAAATCTATAATTATATATAGAAATTAGCGATCTCCCGAGGGATGAATGACGAGCGTAGAATGATAAGTAAATTATTATTATTTTTGTTGCGTGTACGATTCTTCGAAAAGAGTCAATTGTCTTGCAGTCAGGATTTTCCCAGCGAATGTTCGCGAAACGTTTCTGTCGTCGATTGCGTATGAAAGGGATTCTCTCCTCGAGGGAACGGAGTGAATCCTTTTAAGAGGACACTCAACTTTGTACATAACCACCGTATCCTCCTCCCCCCCCCCTCCCCAGATCCCTTAGTCCTTATATTCTATTATTTTTTTTTTTTCGGCGCACATATCCTGGCGAAGGATCGATCGTTTCGTGGAAACGTCGTCTGAGAACGCTTGTAAGGGTTCCGTGGCGCCGGGATTACCCTTGGTTGAACGTTTTAGCGGTTAAGAGGCGCGCGAGAGAGTTTAAAGTAATTTCTAGAAAACGTAAAATATTTCTGAATAAAAAATTTTACGAAACAAAAAATCGCTACCTGACGTTGAAAGATCTTTCTCTACCTCCATACCTTTGAAAATATAGTCAGTATCAGACTTTTATCGAAATACTTCAACCTAGGTTTTCTATAATTTACTTCAAATAATTCGAAACGTAAAATAACTAATAGCATATTCGGGACTGGTAAATTATCATCCTTTAAATTTGTATACGTAAGTACAAGCTCATCTATGAATTATATTAAAAAAGTTTATTTAGCGTGTATTGAAGAGATTTAAATACGCGAAAATAGTAAATTATGAAAAGGAACGGAGATTGAATACTCTCTGTGAATAATAAACGAAGAATTTACGTTCCCCGTTAGTAACTGATAATTAATAATTGCTAATTAGTATGAGAAATTAATTTGGTCAAGGACTAGAAATTTGCAAACATTAAAATTCAGACGTCATTCGCATAGACATAACGTAACTTTCTATATGATTCTTTATCATTTCTCCTTTTACGTGTGTAATCAGCCTCTTAAATATGCATAACACTGATCCTCTTATTTCAATCCTTCAATTACCGAATACTTCATGAATTACTACTTTTAAAATAGATACATCTTGATACTTTTATTCTCAAAGTTTTATTTCGAATTCTCCCATTAGAAATTCAATATTTAATTACAAAGAAATGTTAACCTTCTCAAATCTCCGTTACGCTTTCATTCACACAAATACCATATTCGCAGTTTTATGTCATCCTCGAAACCACGCAGTTTTTGTAAGTACCGCTTCTTCGTATTATTGAAAACAAATTGCGTGTAAGCGAGTGAGCTGCGTGCTTCATATTGCCTTGCATTCGGATTTACGTAAATACCTCTTTTTGTAATTCTCTCGTTAGGAATACGAATAGTCTGGTGGGGACCACTGCCCCCCCTCCCCCCCCTATAGCTCGGGTACCGCGGGATTGCTATACCCGTACTGGAGCTACGATCAAACATAGCTGCAGCCCCTGAGGGATAAAAAAAAAAAACTAATTATGAAGACATCAAGTAATCTGGTTTTCGTGAAACATCCTATAGACGTGAAAGCCAATTCTCGACCTACTTATTCACGAAGAATCGCCTACTTCTCGCTTGTACAACAACCGCCCCACGTTTCTTTCATCAACTTGACACGAATTACGAGTTAACTCTTCCTTTCGGTTAACAAGATCCCCGAGTCTCGATAACTTTCCATTGGCCGCGAGTTTGTTATTCCGAAACGATGATACGTTCTCCGCAGCCTTGAGAGTCATCGACAGGCGCCAGCGTTAAAGTCGTAAAATGTCATTTGCGACTCGTCCCTCCACCCTCGCCTCGCCCTTTCAGCCTGGAGGCACCTTTCGATTTCGGACGGCATTCCTTTTCGAACGCGAGTCCCGATTCATTGGTTGAAAATTAAAAAAAAAAAAAAAAAACGAAGAACATACCTTGCACTTTCTTCGAGTCGACCGCCAACAGGGACGCATCGTCGCGACGCCTTTAATCCTGAACGGAATTTCGCAATGTTATCCGTTTAATATCATTCATTTCTACATGAATTTTCATGGAATGCTTTCTACATATTTTATACCTAGGAAACATTTTTCTCTGTCTTTACTACGAAATGTAAATAATCAAGAACACTCCACAATTTTCTTCGGGTTATTCTTAAAACTGTTTTGATCCTTTTACGTACGTATTTATTTTTACATAAAATGTTCTTTAGTAAAGAGGGATTAATGGTGTATAGATGGCTTGGTAATTCAATCAAATTCTCATTTTGCATCTATAAAATTCTGGAGTGATATTCATTTCAAAATGGAAATTAGAAATAATAATTAAAATTATTATCAGAAATCGGTGAATTAGCGCGACCTACTTCATTCCTAAATAATTATCATTTGAGAAGCATCATCTTCAAGTATGCCAGCCATTGGCGTAGTCATTGAAAACATCATTCGCCGATTTCAATACCAAAGGCGGAGTTTCGAATTTTTCTTACGCACAAAATTTATGAAATTAAATATCAACGAAACGAATACAATTTTCAAATTTTACCATGTATCTTTTATTGCATTAACAAATGTACATATTCATGCCCCTACACACAACTCGATTGTACAACTTTGATTTGTGTCACGGTGAAGCACTTCTGAAGACGGATTCTTCTTTTATGGCAATCTCTTTTCCTACGGAAAATTATAACGCGCGAAGGAAAATAAGAAAATAAGATTCTACGGAACGTGTGTGTTTGCTATTTGTACGCGAGTTCACCTTAATTTGTCTTTTTAAAAGAAAAATGAAATGACCATGAATTCCAAGTTATCCTGTATAATATATATTAATAAAAAAAAAAAAAAAAAAAACAAGGTTAATAGAATAAAAATGTATGTAAACATATTTAACACTAAAGAATGTACATAAAGTGTTATGCTTTGTTGTCTACGTTTCGCTGTACATGGAAATATGATACATAGACGGTAAATTAAATAAATGCAATAGTCAGAAGATTCTAACGAATTTCCTTTACAAGAAGAAACAGTGTAAATTGGTCAGAGTGGGAAAAATATTTTCTGACCGAAGAATAGCATTGAGCTATCGACAGTCTATTGGAGAAAAGAAAATTAATTGAAAATATCTATTTACAGTAATGTCCGACGAATAGTATATTCAGTGCAGTACGATTGTTTATCACAGCAACATCTCGTTTGAATCAATAGTGCTTAAATAAACGAGAGCCCAAAAGATCAATTCGTCTACGAGACAGTTGACCGTTTCCTGGCAAGGAAATAGAACAGATAATCGTGCGTACTGTTACTGAAACCGTGCGCATATGTTTGTGACCAAACACGACGAAAAATTTGACAAACAATGCCTTTCCCTTCGTTGCTATAAATTATTTTTGTGATTTAGAAAAGGCATGTGAGAAACTTCGATGTCCGACCTAATCTTACAGAATTCTAGAAAAAGCACTGCTTCTGTCGATAGTCTTAAAAATATATTTCTCGGGTCATATCCCGAGGTAGCTACAAAAAATGAATGCACCACAGACACTCAAAATGATCAGAACGATAACGAACCAGAATGGCAGTGTATCTGCAACGAACAATAATAATATAAATCAATTGCGATTAATATCAATGAATTTCTCTTAGATAAATATAGAGTAACATTTCGGCTCCCTTTCATGAAGATATTAATTATATAAAGTGTACTTACGTCTAAATGGTATACTGTGTATGCAGATTTTGTTGTCCACAGAAATGCTGACAACAGCAGTTTCCGTGTTGCTTGTAATCGCAGGGCCGTCCAATTTGGTTGGTAAGAATTCTAGGCCAGTCACGAACATGCTGTGTGCACCCGGTACATGCAAAGCTCTCCTTAAACTGAATGCAACGTATATGTCGACACTACCGGAGAACATGGTTCCAACAGCCACGAATTTTCCATCGTCCGACACTGCCAGAGCAGACAGAGTTTCTTTATAAGGAACTGTTTTTACTATACTTCCAGAATCGATGTCCCACATTTGTAGAAAACTAGGATTCTTTCCAACAACTGCATTGGAGAGCATGAACAATTGTGTTTTCGATTTCGCCTCTTCTAATTTTCGAAATCGACATCTTTTGTACATGTACTTCAAACCATCTGGAGGCGACCAGGTTAATTCCTTGTCCTTGGCTCCGCTACTTACATTCCACAGAAAAGCTTTACCATCTTTTGCAATACTTGCAACCAGTGTACTGTCTGGACTAAAATCTATATCGTCGATTTCTTTTGTATGTGCTTCAAGATTGTGAATTTTATGTAATTGCGGAAATTTCCACAATCTAACGTGACAGTCTGTTCCACCAGTAGCCATGAATTTTCCATTCAAACTTATTCTAACGATCCTCTGGAGGGGTTCGTCTTCGCTATTAACAAAAGTTTTCATTGAAGACTGAATACATCAAACAAATAACAAAAAACAGTGCAAATATTAAATTGCTAACATAAATTCAGCATATAGTTACCTAAAATCTGTCTGTACACTGTCAGCTGGCTTCACTTTTAACTGTAACTTTTTGCTTTTAATATTAGAATTGTCATCCTTAATTTCTTCTATCTTTTCCCTTAAGGTTTCCTCTGTCTTCTCAGAACCTTTTCTGTGCCTAACTCCATCCTTGGTGCTGTCATTAGATCCTTTAATAACTTTCCCATTCTCTACGGTCACTACTTTAGTATTTACGTTGTACAGCTGACAGTGGCTCTCCTGGCCAGCCGCGATCCATGTTCTCTTTCCATCTGTGTAAGCTGTGCAATTCATGACAACACTGGGACCTGTTTCGTGTCTGGTTACTTCTTCTGCGACAAACTGTGATCCATTGTGAGACAACTCAAATATTTCCTGCAAATCCAGAAAGATTCATGTAAAAATTCATAAACAAATAAGGACATTAGTAGTCTCGTCTATACGAGCATTCTATATTTTTACAGATAGGATAGTGAAAGTATACTGATACAGACTAAGTTAACAAGCTTTTAATAAGGTTTATAAATACTCACAAACCCATTGGCTACCCCTGTTTTCGATGAACCTCCACCGCCGCCAACGAGAATGTGCCTGCTCGTCAGCATTTGTAATGTGTACAGGGGAAAATTCACCCTGGCCAGAAGGCCACAGTTGTTTCTTCTGGATGGCATGCTGACAGAACAATTTCTGTTCCAACGTGAACGTTCCCGGTTTCGTCGTTGTCGTCTAGACAGTTGTCTATTGATAGCCAAGGACCGTGACTAGCTAAATAACCAGGCACCCGTCGAGTATCCCCATCACGTAATGAAAAGTCTGTTTTTATTTGGCATCGTACAATGTCCAAAGAACTTCCGAACACGTCCAATGGACACTGACACGACACGATTCTCTGCACGAAACAGACGACAAAACAGCAGTGAACACGTATTCAATTTGGTGGCCAGTTTCGGGAATGCGCCACGAGATGACTATGCTGTTCTTTTCCAGGTGGAGGATCCAACTGTGGCGATTTTCAGTTTGGTTATTGACAAATTATAGACCTCAGTGATTCTATCTGTAAAAATTCCCAACCTATTTCACATTACGACGCATTTATTATCCGTTTAATGAGAAGATAAAAACAATGTAATGATCGCGTGATCGAAATTCCATTGGTATGTTATCTTGTCGCACGTCATTTCAACCAGGAATGTACGTATAATCCATAGCCAAAGAGATTTTCTTTAAAGTATGACGGGTCCCACTTATTCAGGGGCAGTCACATCTTTTGTCGATAAATATAACACATAAAGAATTGTAAAATAATTCACTGGTATCTTTTTTCAATTAAAAACAAACAATTGTTTAGGAAGTATTAACATTTTTATTATTATTTTACAAGATATAACACAGTTGCCGAAACATGGTAATTTTTTAGGCTCGTTAGACAATATTTTAAATAATCGGCATCTTTTTAAGCGTGCCATCCTATTTTAAAAATTTTCAATGACGATAAAACAAACTTTATCTCGTCGCTATATTTTCATACCATCAGAAAATGTAACAAAAATAAAATACTTTTTTATATATTACAGTTAATACAATTGGAGGATTGTTTTGTTGCTTAAACTTGAATTAACATAGCTAAAAAAATATTTATCTACGATTTCTTCCAAATCGGAATCAAGTCATTCGCCGCAATTCCTTGTCATTACCGGTCATTCTAGAATTAAGCGGTCTTTTTCGTTGGGTTAACATTACAGATATATTGACTAAATCCCCCAAATTTTCGATATACAAATCTTGCCTCTAACACGATTCGCTTGAGCATACCAGAAAATGAAATCGTCGAAGTTGTCGTTTGGTTATTCGATAGGAAATTGTAATTTCCCTCGAGCCTCTGGCCATTTAATTTCCCAGTTCTGGAAAAATTTTTCATTCTTATATATCGTCGCGATACGTAGCACTTGTTTCCTTTCTTGTTTCAATACTCCATATTGAAAACCGTTTATATTCGTATAAGTTATAACCTTTAACTCTTTACTTTGATCGTAATCGTAACTGTAAAGATACTTATTCTGGAATAGCTCGTTTGGTATATCACAGAGGTACACCTTCATCGAAGTGTCACTTCCGAATTCAGCTTTGTGTTTCCTGTAGTGGTAAACAGCCGTATAATTGTTACAGAACTTTAAAAGGTTCTTTTTTGTGATACTCTCGGCCTCTTTACAGTCTTTTTTAATATTAGCGACGAATTGTTCCGTAATATCGGATTCCGTTTGCAACTCCGACAGAAATGTGTGATATCGCGATTTCGATTTACCTGGAAAAAAATGAAGCGATAAGATTTGGGACCCTTGACGGTTTGAGGATCGTACCTAACGCTTTTCGAACGTACCTGCACATTCTAGTTCAATTAAGTTAATTACAGCAGCAACATGATTACAATTTAATTTTGAAATTACGACCGTCGTCGCTTGTATTAGATTCTTATCGGTAATATTCAATCTTGCGAACACATTTTTGCACTTTTTTTCAAATTTCTTCAAACCCTTTTCTTTGTTTTTACAAGTTTTCGCAACGATCGTATTAGGCATAGATTGCCTTTCAAAGTTTATAAGGCTCTCAAATTGAATGTTTTTATTTTATCAATGTGTTTGTTTGCATTTGAATGTGTCGTGTTTAAATATTCTGATATTTGTTGGTGCAAAACGAGAGTTAAAACAATTAAACCAAGTCGTTGAGTGAACGTAAGAGATAGTATTTTTTGTGCGCCAGTTGTTAAAATATCCCGCGGAGAAATGGCCTGGCTCAGGTATCGAAGGGATAAAGGGGTATTTACTACGGCCATTATCACGTGAGGAAGTATCATTAGAATGTTTAATCCGTGCATCAGGGATTCCGCGTCAAGCAGACTCGTTTCGTGTCTCTTTTTGTCTACCAAACATTGAACGCTCCTCGCTGCTCCATATACTGCACCCGCAACGCCAACTACTCCGGCGAACATGGTTTTGATAGAATCGAGGAAAATAAACAAAGATGTCAACCCAAAAAACATATTATTATATCTAGCAATTTCGCTACCAACATCTAACATCCTTCCTAAACGCGCGACCAATTTACACGCTGGCGATGAACCGAACTCCAAGATTGGTTCGCGTTTTCTGTCGGATATGTCTTCATGATCGTTGGAACAAGTGTAAAAGCCATTCAACGGGTAACAATATTTCAACATTGGAAGTTTGTTGTCATTCTTCCAACTAAGCCACGAATCGTATATACGGCAATGCGTATCAACGTAGAAACACTCGTCGTCCTTATCGCTTGTATATACACGAAATATTGTTAGATGAAATTCTTTATAAGTACCCTTGCAATAAAGAAAAATAAAACCGATCCGTAGCGTCGAAGCACGCGAGTATCTTTTATAAACGTGTACTATCGTCTTTCCGATCTTATTGGCGACATTATCTGCTTTGTTACCATTGCTTCCCCATGTACTTATGTTGTTTGGGAGTACATATAAAGCGAAATAAATGTCCGTGTCTAATACATGATATTCATTTTTCTTGTATGACTGGTATTGTATACCTCCAAATAGAAAGAACATATAACTTTGGAATTGGCGTGCTCTCTGTTCCCACTCCAGCTTCCTCGGTTTGATCCATGGAATTAGGTATTCCCGCGACATATTGCTCTCGCTCTATTTCTTAATGTCTTTCTCTCTTATTTCACCATTCGACAAGAAATTTCTTGTCGATCAAACCCGTGAGATGGCTCAAATTTTCACTACGATGAAAGTTACAGAATCAAGAGTTGTGAGTTTGCTCGTATGTTCACCACGAGAAAAGTTACAGAATTGATCCCCTGATCTCTATGGGAATGGGATGTTGAAGTAGAGGATTTAATGCATGAGACAATATAAATGTTAAAACCACTTTTGTGTTGTATTTAGCCATTTAGATTCAATGAGAATTGGAATGATATGATCCATGTATCCAGATCACCAATGATTCTTTCTCTCTCTTATAGCTGAACTGTGGATTTTATGCATTTAGGGCATATGAAAAATATATGCTAAATGTATCCACCTTGTATGTAGAAAGTGAGATATTAACAGTATTATATTAGTTTATGAAGTATATTCCATACAGATTTGTATATGTTTTCCATATTACCACATGTCATAAATGCATAAGATATATACATTTGTTACATGCATAAGTTTATATACATTTGGCATATATAACACTTATATCACTTAAACAGCAGCTGACCATGTACAATTATTAAGATTGAAATTCATCTTTCCACCAAGTATGAGTTTTTGGAACATTTGCAAGATCTGGTACTTCTACATTTCCATAGGTAGACGAATCAGCAGTGTTTTCAATAAACTCCTTTATATCTTCCACTGTATCAGAATGCATTAAATCGAGTAACTGCTGTTTCTTATCTCCTATATCATTTGCAAGATCACTCATGATAAATTCCAGTCCAGATAGACAGCACTGAGCTTCGATACGTTTATCAGCATTTAGTCCATGATAAATGTTCTTTAGTCCATCTTCAATTGGTGGTAGTATGATATGACAATGCTAATAGTTGTTGCTGCACTTTGGAACATATCCCGGGAGGAATTGGCGTTTTCTCCTGTCAATAAGCATCGAAAGCATTGAAAAGAAATGTCCTTGTTGTTGTAGAACTTGTATGGGTCCAGTCTTTCTGCCTTTGATAGCGCATTCAGATATTTCAGAGGATCAAGGGCTTTCACTGCAATTTCGGTTGCCATTCGGATACTATTGTAAAAGTAAAAACTAAATAAGTAAAGTATAGAATAATAATAGATGAGAAGTTGATAGAAATACTAACAACGTATATATGTATAAAAATATGTAAATTAATAAATTTTATAATTACGTATGTTACAGGAAATGTTAATGTTTCAGTGATTGCATATCAGAGTTCACGGTTAGTGATGTTTTATACACTTTTAAATGTTTGTTTACTATCTTGTGTCTGCGAAATTTGTTATACTTACTTCGTTTTGAAAACCGTCAAATTATACGTTTTCTTTTTTGTAGTAAGTTTCAGTTTCGAGTTTAGAAACACCCTACGATTAGTTTACAAGATATATTTATCTTAATTAATAATAAATAGTAATAATTAATTTATAGTTTATCCAATCCAGAATAAACAATGCCCGTAGAGGTTAACTATTGTAATGACATGCGCTATTGAAATTATATCCAGAATACTAGAAATTTCAGTATATACGCGAATAAATGTTCACAATTAACAATTTTTGCTAAAAAATATGAACTGAAATCATTGAAATACGCAATTCAAAGAATGAAAAATTAAAACATTAAAGTACACGTCACTACACGTCCACTTGTCAAATGTCAAATTGATACTGATCCATATCAATCCATATCATATCCATAATCAATATCATATTGGTAATGATGACCAATCATACCAACTGACTTTCCACATTTGCGGCATACTTGAATCAAAAGTTGTAAACTCGTGTAATTGATTAATTGTAATCTCTTAGGGTCAGTGATAATTGCAACTTTAATTTTGTAGTAATTATAATTATCGTTTGATTTTATGTCACAATTAATTCACACGTAGGTAACAATTGTATTTGACAATTATACAATAGTAACTACAATCTAAAAGCACGCTGTAATTGCGATTAATTTAAGTGATTATATTCAACTCTGAGAAATAATCGGGGAAGAAACTGATTACCAATTGCATCTAAATATAAAGGCTTGTAAAAAAATTGACGAAGATGTAATAATTTAGGACTTACGCGCAACTGTGATTGTAATGTTAGTTGTTAGTGTCATTTTCTTGGTATCATGTTTATTCTTCGAATCGGAGAAATATTACCGAGTGGTCGTATTTACAGTGGAGTGTAACGCGCACTTTGCAAAATATTGTTGGAAACATGCACAGTCGCAGCACAGAACGACCAGGAAAATGGCTTATCCGTTAAAGATTAGAGGCCATTTTTTACATCGCGTGAAATTAATTTTCTCCCACTTTTTATACAAAGTACATATATATGTACTACCATGACGTTACTATGAACGCCATGTTGATGATCATGCATCCTGGAAATAAAATTATGTCAACATTCGTGTGACTTTAAGGAAACAATATGTTTGAAATTAATAAAAGAAGCACATTTACCTCGACTAACAAGTGAACATAGCGATTTGTCAGGCGTTGATTCTTTATGAAAGAATGTGAAAATATTAATGCAATAATAATGCAGTATTAGTGCAGAATAACGATCCCAAATTCCATATCGCTACTTTTCGACCTCAAGGGAGAAACCACCATTTATATCAGAGCTATCCACTTTGTTCGTGCCTGTATAATTCTTATAGTACAGAAGATATTGGAAAAAATATTTCAAATGAAAATTGTACAGTTTGCGAAGACTGATAAAAGATGTTTCTTCCGCTTCCTGGAATTCAACGCTGACATCGCCATTATCTCCGACACGCGATCCGACACGATCGATGGCATCACAGACTGATAATAAGTTCCAAGGTCACCAAACAAATGTTCATACTTCTTCCATTATTTTTATAAAACTACTCTAATCAATTCGATAAAATTCTTATAGTAAAAATGGAGTTATACATGATTATTTCATAATAATTTTGAAGTAACTCATTCTCATCTTCGTGAAAATATCATCCATAGTTTGGTGAAGTTTTCTTAATAAAAATGAAATGAAACGAGTCATATTCTCATTTTTTTTTTCAAATTTTTAAAATCACCTGTTCAATAGTTATAATTTTAAATAAATAATACAAAATTTCGAACGGTTGTAAAACCTACGATCTTTACAATTTTTAAAAATTCTTCGAGATACGTTCAAATACCACTAAAGACTACAACCTATTATAATTTCATAAAAATCCAACATGTTACTTCGAAAAATATGCGAATTCGCGTGAAATGACCCATAACCTAGGGAGTGCTTTTGATCGTGATCGACTCTTAGAAAGCGTAACTTGAAATTCTTTGATTTTACATGATAAAAGCACAAAGCTCCAGGAAGAGTATCGAGTATAAAACAAAATTGAATGTCCTGTTGCTTAACCTTGTGTGACCAAACGGTAATTAAAATCCACGCTTTGCAATTGGTTATTCACCCATCATTAATCCTTGGATAGGACTATTCTTTCCACCATTTCATTCGTGACGTTTGTCACTGTTTGGTGCCGGTTCCGTAGCTTCTTCTTACAGTCTACGCTTAACTTTCGATGGGGATTAACCGACAGAAAGAAGGATACGACATGCATTTACGTGAGTAAAACTGAATTAAAGTTTGCTCGATTTAATTTTTATAATTGTCGAAGATTCTCTGCAATAATCGTTAATTTACATTTAGATTTCAAGTGTTTCGTCACTGGTATGTATACAGGATGTTACAGCTGATTTTGACATCTTGATAACTTCGGTATTGTGGGATCTAGCGATAAATGTTTCATAGGAAACTTGAATGGTATCGAGTGGGGCATATTCTGGTGATATTAGTTTTTCCGTAGGTGGACGCGTCAAGGATATATAAAGGTCAACTTTGCGTTTTTAAATCGAATGAGGTACTTTTGTATGCATTATAACACGTAGGTCAGTACTTTTTGTTATAAAGAATGTCTAGCTGCATCGTTTGATGCATAAAAAAGTACTTCATTCTATTTAAAAAAATAAAGTTGACCTTCATATATCATTGACGCGTCCACCTACGGAAAAACTAATATCACCAGAATATGCCCCACTCGATACCATTTAAGTTTCCTATGCAACATTTTTCGCTAGATACCACAATACTGAAGTTATCAAGATGCTAAAATCGGCTGAAACACCCTGTATATATTAAATATCCTAATTATATTTCTACATCTTGGTAAGAATGAGACAGTTTATTTGCTAAATATTTCTGATTAGATATACTACATTACTCACCAACGAGAAGCAAATAGATTATTGTAATGGTACATTCCCATTTCGAACTTATCATTTTTCTTTATCTTAACAGGTGATAACATATCACAACTAATAGTTATTAAAGATTCCAATAAAATCATAATTGTAGTATTTAACTTCGGATCACGTATATATTATTAGAGAAGGAAGAGCATATTAACATAGTTGAAACATTTAAATATTAATATTTCAACAATGCAATAAAATGTTTCAATTATTAATCGGCAAAGCATTATTGAATTCAACAGGAAAACATTCTTATTGATCTTCGCAGAAATTTTGTCCTCTTCTATTTTATTTAAATAGTGGAGAGATAGATTTGTTTTCAGTTAAGAAGAACGAGTAAGTAAAACGTGATCGGCGAGTGATTTAATCTTTATCTACTCGTAGATCTTCTGAAGGCTGTTTAACACATCAGACCTATTACGATCCCCACTTCCTTCTAAAATCGTTTCATCTTGTTTCCTACAATACCTTTGATACACAATCTCTCACTTCAAAAATCAATCAATGTTAAACAAATCTTTAAGTATACCTTCGCCATGAAAAAAAGAAACTTTAGAACAGAAATTTTATTTAACATTCGTGTAAATACGTAAAATAAAAATATGTATAAGTATAAAAGTAGAGGCATGGTGATGTTTTTGCGAATTCGTATAATTCGAGGACTCATTGTGCTTCATACACTTTGTCGAGAGACAAAGAGACGATTGCGCAATATTATGAGTAATAATAGTCAACGAGGCTATAATAATAGTCAACGAGGCTGTAATAATAGTCAACGAGGTAATTGTATTGATAATTTCGTGCAACGTTCGCAGTATTCGTTCATCGAATTATACCAAATGTAGTGAAATATTTCGATTAGAATAAGAATAATGCACATACATAAGAAATTGTGACCGTTAATATTTATTAGCAAAATTGATCGTATCGACAACACTTACTTGCGTACTTTCAATTATTTGTGATACATGTTGTAATTAATTGATACACCTTAAGTTTTATAAACACAGCTGGTCTAAAAGAAAATGTTTTTATCTTTATTTTGTTAAAAATAAATTTGCTCAGCTAAAGGGAACCTACTGGTAGCGTGCCTTATTTCGATAGCAATGGCAGCAAATGCAGATACCGATCAAGCACTCTATGCCGTTTCACAAGGGACAAGTCAATTTTCATCGTCGCTATTTCAGGTGAAAGAATCAAATTGCCCCACAAAATATATTTAAAAAAATAGTTATTATTGAGAATTGCTCAAAATTGTTAGTAACGCGATAAATATCTTTCTCAGGCTGCTGTAAAAGAGAATTCAGACAATCTTGTAGTGTCTCCTGTTAGTATAGCCATAGTTCTTGCTATGGCTACATATGGTGCTCGCGGAGAAACAGAAAGGCAACTAAAAGAAGCCCTTCATATACCAACTGATAGTGTTGGTCTATCTGGTTACCAAGCACTTATTGATACTCTCAATGCAAGTATCAATTCTTTACTTGAAACTTTTGTTTCAGTTCATTTTTCTATTCAAATTCAAATTCAATTTATATATTGCGTGACATTGGATATACATGTTCTATTATAGGGTACTATGAAAAATGAACTTGATTTTCCAAATAAAGTCTTCATAAATGAAAAGTTTTCTATAAAACCAAGTTATCAAGAATTGATGACAAACTACTTCCGTTCTACCGCGCAATCGGTAAACTTCAACGATCCTAACGAGGCTGCAAACGCCATTAACACGTGGATTCAGGAAAACACAAAAGATCGCATTAAGAACGTTGTTGGCCCTAGTTAGTAAATCTATACAATAATTTAAAAAATTATATTTTCTGTACATTGTTATATGTCGGAACATCGAAACTAATGATGAATAATGTAATCTAATATGCGATCAATGAATGAATTTCTGCTTCATTGTTACGTCTTCTTGAACAGGTGATTTTGATGGCGAAACGCCATTAGTACTTGTTAACGCAGCATACTTTAAAGGTCAGTGGAAACAGAAATTCAATTCTTGGATGACCGAGGGATTAACATTCCACGTTAACGAGACTGCAGAAAAAGATGTTCCTACCATGCATATGAAGGGCACTTTCAATTATGGCAGTACTCCGCATTTGAACGCAAAATTTATCGAATTACCATACAAGGTAATTTTTTAAACAAATCGATAACGCTTAAAAATAAGTTTCCTTTTTGCAAGTATGATGGAGAAGGAAGAATTTCCAAGTTATAAACATAAACAAACCATTTTATAGGAAGATAACTTTAGCATGGTCATCATTCTTCCGAATGAAATCAGTGGTCTAGCCGAGGTTGAGAAGGAATTGCAAAATACAAGTGTTATCAGTATCCTGAATCAGGGATCAAAACAGAAAGTGCAACTTTATTTGCCAAAATTCAAGATCGAAAGCAGCATAAAGCTCAACAATGTGCTAAAAAACGTATGCTATATTACTGAAGAATAGCTGTTTTCTTTTTTTCATATTCGTAATTTTAAATATCCTATTTAGATGGGTTTGACTGACATGTTCACCAAACACGCTAACTTTTCTGGCATTTCTGACGAGAAGCTGTATGTTGACAAAGTTTTACACAAAGCATCTATGGAAGTGAACGAAGAAGGTAGCGAAGCTGCTGCTGCCACTGGTAGGATATCAAACATTTCATTTTGTTGAATGTTTATTAAAATTAAACATATATGTTTACTGATGAAAACTATAGTTTTCTTCTAAATATATGTCATGTACAGAATTTAGATCGAAGGTAAGTACGAACGGCGCTACTATACAGGGTGTCCCAAAACTCGGGGAGGAGCCGGAAATGGGGGG